>NC_133408.1:10827857-11150714 GCF_049350105.2 Macaca mulatta | reverse complement strand
CCATTTCAGGGGAGACGCAGGGAAGTGTTAGGGACTAGAGAGTTATTTGAAACACATTTCCCTCCATAGGAATTAAAGTTTTTGTCATGGCCATCAAGTTTAAACCTTGCTGAATAAATCTATTATATTTACTTGCTCCACTTCCCACCTACCACCCCCAAAATACGGTGTTGTCTGCCAGCCAGTCCATATGATTGTGTAAATCCATCCCTCACCATGGGCTGCTTGGTTTCTGTGTCTCCTCATTCATATTCTTAAAAGAACATTTTAAGTGGCCGTTGGTCATCCAGTGGATTTCTGGTGACAGATGTTCATGTCTTTCTACTCAGCTGTGGCAGGGGGACAGCCCATGGGAATCATTTCCTTTGAGGTTTGGCAAGAGCCATGAACTGCTGTATTTCACAAAGACGAGGGCTGGGGTAGACTAGTTGCACAAAAGCATCACCAACATTCTTTTTTTTTTTTGAAATGGAGTCTCACTCTGTCACCCCGGCTGGAGTGCAGTGGTGTGATCTTGGCTCACTGCAACCTCTATCTCCCAGGTTAAAGCGATTCTTCTGCCTCACCCTCTCAAGTAGCTGGGACTACAGGCACCCACCACCACGCCCAACTAATTTTTGTATTTTTAGTAGAGACGGGGTTTCACCATATTGGCCAGGCTGGTCTCGATCTCCTTACCTTGTTATCTGCCTGCCTCGGCCTCCCAAAGTGCTGGGATTACAGGCGCGAGCCACTGAGCCTGGCCTGTAACACTCATTCCTTACACTGGGTTCTTACCAGAATGTCAGAACAGTCACAATTTTATTTTTCTTTGTCTGATAAGAAACCTTAAACTGCATATTTGTGTGACGTCTCTAAAATCTTCTCTCCTTAGAACGCCTGACAGACAATCTCAGAGTCGGACAGACATCCACAGTTGCTGCTCAGATGTTTCTTTTTTTCAGAGTTTTGCTGCTAAGAATATCTCCTCAGCATTTGACTTCATTGTGGCCAATAATGGTCTCTGAATTGGTGAGTACAAGTATTGTAAGCTTGAAAACAAGGTTGGAGCTTTCTAAAATGCTTTTTCAGTAGCATATAACATACTATTTCATATATATCCCATTTTATCTAAAAGTTATTTTTAATCAGGTTGGTAGCACATGGTTAGCTCTTGGTTAAATAGAGAATATTTTACCCTATGATCATATTTGATCTCTCACCCTGTCAGTAATTCCAACTAACTTGTACCATTGGATAATATTTACTAGTTTTTTTATATACTATAAATTTGGGCTGGGCGTGGTAGCTTATGCCTATAATCCCAGCACTTTGGGATGCCAAGGTGGATGGATCACTTGAGCCCAGGAGTTCAAGACTAACCTGGGCAACATGATGAAACTCCTTGTCTACAAAAAAATAGGAAAATTAGTTAGGCATGGTGGGAAGTTACATCTGCAGAAGGTTGAGGCTGCAGTGAGCCATGATTGTACCATTGTGCTCCAGACTGGGTGACAGAGTAAGACCCCATCTTATTCATTCATTCATAAATTAATCGATTTTTTTAAATAAATAAGTAAAAAAAAAAAATTTGGGTAGGTTTAGTCTCTCTCAGATAGTAACTTGAATGCTTTTTTTGTTTTCAGATTCAGACATTCACACAGCTTGAAGAAGATCTAAAAGACGAAGATGAGTCATTGAGGTAAGCAGTACAAGATCTGTGCACAAGAGGAAAAGATGGTCACGATTAAAGGACATTACTTTAGATGTATGGTTATCTAATGTTAAATGCTGTTTTCTTGAAGTACTTGTGAAAGGACCAGCTATTCCAAACATTTCTTAAAAGGAAAATTATTCTGAGGGACATGTCATAGGTGAATGGACTATAACAGCTCTGAATGAATTTATAACAAGCGTTTCTTTGCAAATTTACAGAAGCAACAACAAAGTAAACAGAACGAAAGGTTCAGTCCCGGATGCAAATGGACACTCAGTGGGGGAGATACCCCAGAGTGAACTCATCTTGTATTTATCAGCTTGCAAATTCTTGGACACAGCGCTTTCTTTTCCACCTGACAAGATGCCATTATTTCAAATGTAAGTCAGATAGGATCATGTGTCCTTTTTGAAGCAGGAGATTTTGTTTTTTCCTTTTAAGCACTTTCACTTGCTTTTCATGTACAGTTTATGGGAAACCACCATCTGGGTTTCTAGTGACAGCTGAGCCAGCTCGGAACACCGAGTTTCAGATTACTTGCAACATCTGTGGCTCTGCGAATTTGGCTCATAGGAGTGTTTATGAATGTGTTTCTATGGTGTGTGTGTGTGTGTGTGTGTGGTTTTTGCTACTGAATGCTTATAAAACAGGGCTTACCCACTGGTGGTCCTCACCGCCTTTGTGTAGACCTTTTTGTCTGTTTAGTTAGATAAGAATGCCTTTATTTGGAGCCTGCCATCTCCGATTCACTTTGCCCCTTAGGCTTATGTTTCCTGCAGGCTTAGCACAGCTGCTCATTTGTTTAATTTCATGACCAGCCCCAGAGGCTATTTCTCTCTCTCCTACCCCCACAAAGAGAGTAAGCATATAGAAATGTTTGTGGTTAAAAAGTGGGTTCTCTTAAATGCACATTGCTAAGTGAAAGAAGCCAGACTGAAAAGGCTACACACTGTATGATTCCAACCATGTGACATTCTGGAAAAGGCAAAACTGTGGAGACAGTAAAAAGAATCAGTGGTCACCAGGGGTTGGGGAGAGGGAGGCAGGGATGGATGGGTGAAGCACAGAGGGTTTTTAGGGCAGTGAAATTATTGCATACGGAGCTATAATGGTAGATCCATGTCATTGTCCGTTTCTCCAAACCCATACAATGTACACCACCAAGAGTGAACCCTGATGTAAACTCTGGACTTGGGGGGATAATGGTGAATCAGTAGAGGTTCTTCAGTTTTAACAAATGTACCGCTGTGGTGCAGGATGTCAATAATACGGCAGGCTTGTATGTGTGTAGGGATGGGATATACGGGAACTGTACTTTCTGCTCCATTTGGCTGTGAACCTAAAGCTGTTCCACAAAAGGAAGTCTTTTAGTTTTTAAAAAGCAGGTTCGGGCCAGATGTGGTGTCTCACACCTGTAATACTAGCACTTTAGGAGGCTGAGGCAGGTGGATCACCTGAGAGGTTGGGAGTTTGAGACCAGCCTGACCAATATGGCAAAACCCTGTCTCTACTAGAAACACAAAAATTAGGCCGGGTACAGTGGCTCATGCCTGTAATCCCAGTACTTTGGGAAGCCAAGGTGGGTGGATCACTTGAGGCCAGGAGTTCAAGACCATCCTGGCCAACCTGGTGAAACCCTGTCTCCACTAAAAATACAAAAATTAGGCCGGGCACGGTGGCTTATGCCTGTAATCCCAGCACTTTGGGAGGCCAAGGCGGGTAGATCACCTGAGGTCGGGAGTTTGAGAACAGCCCGACCAATATGGAGAAACCTCATCTCTACTAAAAATACAAAATTAGCCAGGCGTGGGGTCGTACGCCTGTAATCCCAGCTACTCGGGAGGCTGAGGCAGGAGAACTGCTTGAAACCGAAGGCAGAGGTTGTGGTGAACCAAGATCGTACAACTGCACTCCAGTTTGGGAGAAAGAGCGAAACTCCGTCTCAAAAAACAAACAAACAAAAAAAAGTGGAGGCTGGGCGCAGTGGCTCACGCCTGTAATCCCAGCACTTTAGGAGGCTGAGGCAGAGAATTGCCTGAACCTGGGAGGCAGAGGTTGCAGTGAGCCAAGATTGCACCACTGCACTCCAGCCTGGGCAACAGAGCGAGACTCTGTCTCAAAAAAAAAACAAAACTGGGTTCTGATATATGCGAATGTGCATAGCAGCGTTATTTATAATAGGCAAAAAGTGGAGAAAACCCAAACGGCCGTCAGCTGATGAACAGATAGATAACGTGACATACCCATTCTGTGGAATACGGTTCAGCAGTGAAAAGAATTGAAGAACTGAGACACGCTGGAACCTGGATGAACCTGGAAAATATGATGCTAAGTGAAAGCCGAAACAAGGGAACACATAGTGTGTGATTCTGCTCATATGGAATGTCCATGATGAGACAGAGTGTGGATTAGCGGGTGCCTAGGTCTCAAGGGCATAGGGGGTTGGGGTGGTGATGGCTGAGCGGGGCAGGATTTCTTTTTGGGGTAATGAAATACTCTAAAATTGATTGTGATAATAGACATGTAACTCTATGAATATAATAAAAGGCATTGAGTTGTCCATATTAAATAGATACAGTATGTGGATGATATCTTAGTAAAACTAATTTTAATGACATTGAAGGGCTCTTACCAGCAGTCCTGACCTTCTGTTTGTTCCCCGCAGTTATAGGTGGGCATTTATTCCAGAAGTGGACACAGAGGACCCTGCCTTCCTGTCGGATATAGAGGAGAATCACCAAGAATGCAAACCCCACACTGTCAAGATTCTAGAACTTCTAAAATTAAAGTTTGGGGTAAGTGCTTTTCTTTTCTCTCTTCTTTTCTTTTCTTTCTTTTTTTTTTTTTTTTTTGAGGCAGAGTTTCACTCGGCCACCCAGGTTGGAGTGCAATGGTGTGGGCTTGGCTTACTGCAACCTCCACCTCCCAGGTTCAAGTGGTGCTCCTGCTTCAGCTTCCTGAGTAGCTGGGATTACAGGAATGTGCCACCACACCTGGCTAATTTCGTTTTTGTTTTGTTTTGTTTTGAGATGGAATCTCACTCTGTTGCCCAGGCTGGAGTGCAGTGGCGCAATCTCAGGTCACTGCAACCTCAGCCTCCTGGTTTCAAGCGATTCTCCTGTCAGCCTCTGGAATAGCTGGAACTACAGGCACATGCCACCATGTCTGGCTAATTTTTGTTTTTTTGTTTTGGGGTTTGTTTTTTTGTTTTTTTTGTTTTTTTTTTTTTTTGAGACAAAGTCTCACTCTGTTGCCCAGACTGGAGTGCAGTGGGGAGATCTCAGTTCACTGCAACCTCCACCTCCCAGGTTCTAGCAATTCTCACACCTCAGCTTCCCGAGTAGTTGGAACTACAGGCACGTGCCACCACACTTGGGGCTAATTTTTGTGTTTTTAGTAGAGACAGGTTTTCACCATATTGGTCAGGGTGGTCTCGAACTCCTGACCTCAGGTGATCCGCCTGCCTCAGCCTCCTGAAGTGCTGGGATTACAGGTGACAGCCACTGTGCCCAGCCTGCTTTTATTTTTAAAAATTATATTCACGAGGCTGGTAATCCCAGCACTTTGGGAGGCCAAGGTGGGCAGATCACCAGAGGTCAGGAGTTCGAGACCAACCTGGCGAACATGGTGAAACTCCATCTTTACAAAAATACAAAAATTAGCTGGGCATGGTGACGGGTACCTGTAATCCCAGCTACTCAGGAAGCTGAAGCAGGAGAATTGCTTGAACCCTGGAGGCAGAGGTTGCAGTGAGCCGAGATCACGCTGCTGCACTCCAGCCTGGGCGACAGAGCAAGACTCTGTCTCAAAAAAAAAAAAAAAGGACCTTATTTCTTAGGTTTTGCCACATGCATGTGCTTCCCAGCCATCTAAAGCCCTCAGTAAAACCGTATCATTGCTATGGGTTTGTTTCTTCTGCAGGAAATCAGTAGCTCTGATGAGATCACCATGAAGACTGAGTTCCCGCTTCTGCGCCAACATTCTGTTTCCAGCATCAGGCAGTTGATGCCATTCTTCATGACTCTAAACTGTGCATTTAAAACCCAAAGACAGCTGCCTGCTGATACCCCAGGAGCTCCATTCTTGGACTTTCCTGTCACAGATAGCTCAAGGGTCTTAAAGCAACTGGAAGAATGCATCGAATATGATTTTCTGGAACATCCAGAATGTTAACCACGTGAGAGAGAATATGTTTAATCCATGTATTGGTACTTTACTGAAAACCAAGTTATATTCTAAAGAAGAAAGAAGGCAGGATAGCGCTTTTAAACAAGCCTATTTCCATTTTGAAAGTAGATTTCAGGCTAGGTGCGGTGGCTTACACCTGTAATCTCAGCACTTTGGGAGGCCAAGGCAGGCAGATCACATGAGGTCAGGAGTTCGAGACCAGCCTGACCAACATGGTGAGACCCTGTCTCTACTAAAAATACAAAAATTAGTTGGGTGTGGTGGCGGTGCCTGTAATCCCAGCTGCTTGGGAGGCTGAGGCACAGAATTGCTTGATTCCAGGAGGTGGAGGCTGCAGTGAGCTGAGATCACGCCACTGCAGCACTCCAGCTGGGTGACAGAATGAGACCATCTCAAAAAAAAAAAAAAAAAAAGAAAGAAAGTAGATTTCAGCCAATTTGCTATTCAGCAACAAACAGGACACACCTCCCTTAATGCCTTGTAATATATTTGAATCTGATTCTGCATTTCTTCCTCAATTTATGTAATGAAAATAAAATTAATATATCATCTAACAGTAGCACAAAATTTGTAATGTGAAGTATAAAGATAATGAAGAAGTTGTTTTCTTTGTTGAAGCAGTTATATGGGTCTTAGTATATTTCTCTAAAATTTAAACTTATTAAAAGAATGTTATTTTTAATCTTTCACACAAATGTCCTTTGAAGTGCTTATTTTGGTACTCCATTTTAAAACTAAAATACATTGTTTTCCAAGGACAATAATTGCCCCTCACCCATTCAGCAGAGGTAAGGTAACCTCAATGTATTCAAAGATAACCCCAATGAATTCAACCCTCACACATTAAAAATTACATGTTTGCCGGGCATGGTGGCTCATGCCCGTAATCCAAGCACTTTGGGAGGCCAAGGTGGGCAGAACACCTGAGGTCAGGAGTTCAAGACCAGCCTGAGCAACATGGAGAAATCCCGTCTGTACTAAAAATACAAAATTAGCTGGGCATGATGGTGCATGCCTGTAATCCCAGCTACTCAGGAGGCTGAGGCCGAAGAATCTCTTGAACCCAGGAGGTGGAGGTTGCCGTGAACCAAGATCGCACCATTGCACTCCAGCCTGGGCAACAAGGGTGAAACTCCATCTCAAAAAAAAAAAAAAAAAAAAAAAATCACGTTTGCACAGTTTAACAACATAAGTACAGGGTTTAAAATTTCTTTTTTTTTTTTTTTTGAGACGGAGTCTGGCTCTGTCGCCCGGGCTGGAGTGCAGTGGCCGGATCTCAGCTCACTGCAAGCTCCGCCCCCTGGGTTTATGCCATTCTCCTGCCTCAGCCTCCCGAGTAGCTGGGACTACAGGCGCCCGCCGCCTCGCCCGGCTAGTTTTTTGTATTTTTTAGTAGAGACGGGGTTTCACCGTGTTCGCCAGGATGGTCTCGATCTCCTGACCTCGTGATCCGCCCGTCTCGGCCTCCCAAAGTGCTGGGATTACAGGCTTGAGCCACCGCGCCCGGCCAGGGTTTTAAATTTCTGACATCACGTTCTGTTCTGTTCTTTTTTTTTTTTTTTTTCTTTTTCCCCCCTAAACGTTTAAAATATATTTCTAAACAGAATGGGCCGATTCAGTCACAGTAACTGTTGCTCTCCATAGCAGAGCAACCCACAAAGACAGAACTGACTTTTTCCCATAATCAGGGGTGAAAAATATACAACTTGTTTCTGAACCAGAACCACAATTTCTGCAGTTTAAAATGTTTCACTGCTATTATGGCCCTGGTAGAAATTATGTAGTTTGTTTTCTTCTTAAAAAAAAAAAATTAAAAAAATTTCCTAAGACACTAAATCCTCAATCTGGAATGTAGATTCTGATCACAAAGCAGCTCAGTTAACCTAAAAAATAAAAAATTCCCATCGCCTGTCTCAGTAGAGCCTGAAAGGAGAGTAGTGTGGGGAACCCCAGTTTTGCTATGGAGAGTCACGGCCCCTTGAACCAGACAGAGACCGTTAGTAGCCATAGCTGGTGCTTCTTTCAGGATAAACTCGGATGTAGGAAGTTTCACCCTCATGAGAGCGGAATTTGGTGTCTTTAAGCAGGGCATACTCCATGTCTTCTTTTCTGGGATACTCAACCATCCCCGCACATCAGCATAACAGACATCCGGGCTTCTCACATGTGATCCTTCAGGTCCTGCCAACTGCATGATGGAGGAAGTCCATTTTTTCCATAAATAACATCCTGTGCATGTCGGGGGTCCTCGAAGCGCCCGAAGGCGAAGGGCACAAGACCGTGCCGGTTCTTGAGCTCGATCTCGCGGTTGCGACTGTACTTGTAGCACAGGCCCTCCAGGTCCTCGCGCACGTCGGTCGGAAGGATCCCCACGTAGATGCGCCGGTAGATGCGCCCGTCGCCCTCTCAGCGGCGCTGTCCGCCCAGCCCGACACCCACCCGCACCGCCAGACGCCGCGGGCCCACCGCAGCCCGCATCGGCCTGCATCGCTGCTGCCGCCGCCTCAGCACGGTTCCCCCCGCCAGCGTCTGTTTTTTTGGTGTAGTGGTGTAGTGGCGTGATCTTGGCTCCCTGCAACCTCCGCCTTCCAGGTTCAAGCGATTATCCTGCCTCAGGCTCCCAAGTAGCTGGCATTACAGGTGCGCCACCATGGCCGGCTATTTTTTTTTTTTTTTTTTTTTTTTTTTTGAGACACAGTCTTGCTCTGTCACCCGGGCTGGATGCAGTGACGCGATCTCGGCTCACTGCAACCTCCGCCTCCTGCATTCAAGCGATTCTCCTGCCTCTGGCTCCTGAGTAACTGGGATTACAGTTATGTACAGCGATGTCTGCAAAGATAGGGATTTAACAGCACTCATATCTTCATGTTCATAAAACAGTCCTACACGCGTGATGTACGTCTAGATATTTCCTTTTGTCACAGGATATAGCACAGTAGTTAAGCATATAGTCTCCGCAGTGCCTGGGTTTGACTCAGCCATGTACTGGTCTGCGCATACTTTGTGTCTCAGTTTCCTCATCTTTAAGGTAGGAATATCCATGGTAACTACCTCTTACGGTGGTAGCAACTAACCAGTTCTGCCACTCTTGTGATCTTTAAGCAGTTTTTATCACACACCCAGCAGTAAAAATTAAGTTTCTCTCCAGCCCCAATATCTATAAGCTATGTGTTACGTTAATTTACTTGGGTTCCAACATGTGTATTTTATAAAACAGAGGATGGGGGCCGGGCGCGGTGGCTCAAGCCTGTAATCCCAGCACTTTGGGAGGCCGAGACGGGCGGATCACGAGGTCAGGAGATCGAGACCATCCTGGCGAACACGGTGAAACCCCGTCTCTACTAAAAAAATACAAAAAACTAGCCGGGCGAGGCGGCGGGCGCCTGTAGTCCCAGCTACTCGGGAGGCTGAGGCAGGAGAATGGCATAAACCCGGGGGGCGGAGCTTGCAGTGAGCTGAGATCCGGCCACTGCACTCCAGCCCGGGCGACAGAGCCAGACTCCGTCTCAAAAAAAAAAAAAAAAACAAAAAAAACAAAAAAACAGAGGATGGGGATTTTAAAAGTATGAGGACTGGGGCCGGGCGCGGTGGCTCACACCTGTAATCCCAGCACTTTAGGAGGCCAAGGCAGACGGATCACGAGGTCAAGCTATAGAGACCATCCTGGCCAACATGGTGAAACTCCATCTCCACTAAAAAAAACAAGAATTATCTGGGCATGGTGGCACCGCACGTGCCTGTAGTCCCAGCTACTCAGGAGGCTGAGGCAGGAGAATCACTTGAACCCGGGAGATGGAGGTTGCAGTGAGCAGAGATCACACCACTGCACTCCAGCCTGGCAACAGGGCAAGATTCCGTCTCAAAAGAAAAAAAAGTATGAGGACAGGCCAGTCACGGTGGCTCATGCCTGTAATTCTAGCTTTGGGAGGCTGGGGCAGGAGGATTACTGGAGTCCAAGAGTTTGAGACCAGCCTGGGCAACATGGCAAAACCCTGTCTCTATAAAAAATACCAAAAAAATTAGCCAGGTGTGGTGGTGCAAGCCTGTAGTCTCAGCCACTTGGGAAGCTAAGGCAGGCAGATTGACTGAGCCCCGAAGGCAAAGGTTGCACTGAGCTGTAATCACCCCACTGCACTCCAGCCTGGGTGACAGAGCAAGGCTCTGTTTCAAAAAACAGAAAAAATGAAGACAAACAAAATCACCAGTTTGTTCTTTTTAGTTTTTAGAGATAGAGTCTTGCTGTGTCACCCACGCTGGAGTAGAGTGGCATGATTATAGCTCACTGCAGCCTCGAACTCCTGGGTTCAAAGCGATCCTCCTGCCTCAGCCTCCTGAGTAGCTGGGACTACAGGTGCACACTACCATGCCCAGCCTACTTTTTGATTGTTAGTAGAGATGGGTGTATTAGTCCATTTTCACACTGCTATAAAGAACTACCTGAGCATGGGTAATTTATAAAGAAAAGAGGTTTAATCGACTCACAGTTCTCCATGGCTGGGGAAGCCACAGGAAACTTACAATTATGGCAGAAGGCAAAGGGGCATATATAGCAAGGCACATCTTACATGGCGGCAGGAGACAGAGTGAAGGGGGGAACTGTCACACACTTTAAACCATCAGATCTCATAAGAACTCACCATCGGCCGGGCGCGGTGGCTCAAGCCTGTAATCCCAGCACTTTGGGAGGCCGAGACGGGCGGATCACGAGGTCAGGAGATCGAGACCATCCTGGCTGACACGGTGAAACCCCGTCTCTACTAAAAAATACAAAAAAAAAAAACTAGCCGGGTGAGGTGGCGGGTGCCTGTAGTCCCAGCTACTCGGGAGGCTGAGGCAGGAGAATGGCATGAAACCGGGAGGCGGAGCTTGCAGTGAGCCAAGATCACGCCACTGCACTCCAGCCTGGGCGGCAGAGCGAGACTCTGTCTCAAAAAAAAAAAAAAAAAGAACTCACCATCATGAGAACAGCATGGGGGAAACTGCCCCTTGATTCAATCACCTCCCACCAGGTCCCTCCCGCAACAGCAACACGTGGGGATTACAATTCTATGTGAGATTTGGATGGGGACACAGAGCCAAACCATATCACAGGAGTCTCTCTATGTTGTCCAGGTCAGTCTCCTGGGCCCAAGCAATCCTCCTGCCTTGGCATCCCAAAGTGCCGAGGTTACAGGTGTGAGCCACCACACATGGCCTGATATTTTTTTCTTAGCCCCCAACAATGAGCTTCTGCACCCTCTTTGGAGACAACTGCTGTAACTCAGTTTGTCCCAGAAGTAGGCCATATGTGGCCGTAGGACCAAAGAGTCGCTACACCAAGGGCAGGCAGTGTTTTGGAAGGGCTGGTGTTTGCCAAGGGTGGCTGTGGCAAACAATGAGAACAGACTGGGAATTCTCACCGAGCAGAGGGTTGAACACACGGAGCTTCAGGGAGTGCTGGTGTGGGCATAGCCCGTGTGTATGTGGGCAAGAAATGAGCCCTACCGTAGCAGCCAGGGTGTGCTCAGGACTTCATGTGCATGATTTTATTACCACCCCTCAGAAAGTGGGGACCCTTGGCCCATTCTACAAAGCCAGCAGAACTGAGGCGCAGAGAAGCAGGGTGAAGAATCGAAACCTAGGTCTCTCACTAGTGCTCTATGTTGTCAACCGCAGTGCTGAGAAAGTTAAACAGGAACCAGATAGCTGGGGCTGTCTGGTCATGTGTGGAAGAGACAGTTTCTGAGACTGCCCCACCCAGTTACAACTTCCTGCTAAACCAGCTCCTGCCAGGCCCACAGCAGAGGAGATGGGAGATCATACACGGAGAGGAGGTTCCCCGCTTACAAGGCGTGATGAAGTGTGTTTTAAAGGAGAGCAAGCCTTACTTTCCAGTATTTGCACACAATGCCCAATTGAAAATTAGTAGAAGTAGCTGGAATCATGGAGATCATTGATGAAGACTGTAAAGTTTTAAACAACTGTCTTGGGGGGCAGATTCTGTGCTATCGGTCTTAAATGCTCTGAGGTAAAAGAATGCAGCTGTCGGCTGGGCATGGTGGCTCACGCCTGTAATCCTAGCACTTTGGGAGGCCGAGGCAGGAGGATCACAAGGTCAGGAGTTCCAGACCAGCCTGGCCAATATGACGAAACCCCGTCGCTACAAAAATTAGCCAGGTGTGGTGGTGGGTGCCTAAAATCCCAGCTACTCAGGAGGCTGAGGCAGGGGAATTGCTTGAACCTGGGAGGTGGAGGTTGCAGTGAGCTGAGATTGCACCACTGCACTCCAGCCTGGGCAACAGAGCAAGACTCCATCTCAAAAAAAAAAAAAAAAAAAAGTTAACAATAGTAAAAGTTGTATGTATCTTTTACTACAGTGAAAAAAATTAAAAACAAAACACTGTGGGCTGAAAGTGGGGGCAGGGGAGACAAGTGTGATTGTTCTGCAGCTGGAGAGAGCCGGGGCTCCGCCTTCTCCGAGGAGCAAGCGCCTGTCCCATCCTCAGAGGTGTTTTTCACCCCTAAGTCAACCAGAAGCAGATGAGAGGTAGCAAATTAAGCAGAAGCTTGCCCTTCAATGTTTTGGCTATAGATATGGAAGTCAATTGACATTTTACCCTAAACTGATGTTATAATAATGACTTTTGGGAACAGATGGCCCTTCTCTTTAGCCTCCTTCCTGGCGGCCACTTATCTGTCTCTTCTGCCTCCTTCAACCACTCAGCATTATCATCTCTTGCACTTCATAACATATGCCATTCCATCTGCTTGATATTATTTTATCCTCCTCCTCCACCTGGCAGAGTCCTAGTTAAGTCATTTTTTTTTTTTTTTTTTTTTTTTTTTTGAGACGGAGTCTCGCTCTGTCGCCCAGGCTGGAGTGCAGTGGCGCGATCTCGGCTCACTGCAAGCTCCGCCTCCCGGGTTCACGCCATTCTCCTGCCTCAGCCTCCCGAGTAGCTGGGACTACAGGTGCCCACAACCGCACCCGGCTAATTTTTTTGTATTTTTAGTAGAGACGGGGTTTCACCGTGGTCTCGATCTCCTGACCTTGTGATCCGCCCGCCTCGGCCTCCCAAAGTGCTGGGATTACAGGCGTGAGCCACCGCGCCCGGCCCTAGTTAAGTCATTTGTTGGTTTATTTAACAAATAGATGGGAGCCAGTCTGAGATCTGGTTCTGAGAAGCTTCCTGCTCTCTTTCTGTACTTCCTCAGGTACAGGGAGGAACTTTGTCACAGGGTGGCCTTATGATTGCACCTAAAAACGTAGTTGCCCACTGCTGGCTGTGGGGCAGGAGTACTTTTTGAAACAAACAGGGTCTCTATCTTCAGTTCCTAGCAGTGTCTGGCATATATAGATGCCCGGTACGTGACTAAATAAACATGAAGATTGATGTATCTGCCCAAGGTGGTGCTAGAAGGAAGAGAGAAGGTACTAAACCAAATGTTTCATCAATTAATTTGTAGGACTAGACAGGTGGGGGGCTCAGAGAACAGTGGGTTTTCTGCCCCAAACTTGGACATTTCATCATCTTAATAATCATCTCCCCAAGGCAGATGCTATTTCACTGATCACCCACCTTTTGCTCACGAGGATGCTCTACCTGGCATGCTTTATTTTTTTTTTTTGGAGACAGGGTCTTGCTCTGTTGCCCAGGCTGGAGTGCAGCAGCGTGATCTCAGCTCACTACAACCTCTGTCTCCCGGATTCAAGTGATTCTTGTGCCTCAGCCTCCTGAGTAGCTGAGACTACAGGCATGCACCAGCACGCCTGGCTAAATTTTGTATTTTTAGTAGAGACAGGGTTTCACCATGTTGCCCAGGCTGATCTCGAACTCCTGACCTCAAGTGATGTGCCCACCTCGGCCTCCCAAAGTGCTGGGATTGCAGGCGTGAGCCACCATGACTGGCTCTTTTTTTTTTTCTTTTGAAACAAGGTCTCACTTTGGCTTTGTTGCCCAGGCTGAAGTGCAGTGTCGTGATCATGGCTCACTGCAGCCTCAACCTCCCAGGTTCAGCCTCCTGTGTAACTGGGACCACAGGTGTGTGCCACCATGCCCAGTTAATGTTTTTATTTTTATTTTGTTTTATTTTTGAGATGGAGTCTGGCTCTGTTACCCAGGCTGAGTGCAGTGGCTCAATCTTGGCTCACAGCAACCTCCACCTCCCGGATTCAACAATTCTCCTGCCTCAGCTCCCAGAGTTGCTGGGATTACAGGCATCCACCACCACGCCGAGCTAATTTTTGTATTTTTAGTAGAGACAAGATTTCACCATATTGGTCAGGCTGGTCTCAAATTCCTGACCTCAGGTGATCTGCCCGCCTCGGCCTCCCAAAGTGCTGGGATTACAGGCATGAGTCACTGCACCTGGCCTGTTTTTTATTTTTTGAAGAGACTGGATCTCCCTATATTGCCCAGGCTGGTCTCAAATTCCTGGGCTCAAGCAATCCTCCCACCTCAATTTCCTAAAGTGCTGGAATTACAGGTGTGAGCCACCACACCGAGCTCCCTGACATGCTTTTTACCTCTTCCCTGCTGGTTCCAGCACTACCCAGCTTCAGTCCAACCCCACTAAAGCATCTCGGTGAAGACAGCCAGCATGAGTCCCTGCTGGTTCCAGGACCACCCATCTTCGGTCCAACCCCACTAAAGCATCTCAGTGAAGATCACCCATGCTGTCTTTACTAGGCTTGTCCATAAGTCTCACTGGACCCTTTGACAAGCAAACAGAACTCGGTGAACAGCTGCACTTCTTGCAGCTCTTTGTGTTATGTGAATGGTACTGCGTTAAATAAGAAGTACTCAATCAAATATTGTTCCGTGTTTCTCCTCGTATTATGTTTTGTTTGTTTCCATCTTATCCAAGATAACAATCTAAATTTCGTGGTTGGATGTGGTGGCTCACGCCTGTAATCCCTACACTTTGGGAGAGATCACTTGAGGTCAGGAGTTCGAGACCAGCCTGGCCCTACATGGTGAAACCCTGTCTCTACAAAAAATACAAACATTAACTGGATGTGGTGATGCATGCCTGTAATCCTAGCTACTTGGGAGGCTGAGGCAGGAGAATCGCTTTAACCCAGTGGGGCAGAGGCTGCAATGAGCCCAGGTCGCACTACTACATTCCAGTCTGGGTGAAAGAATGAGACTCTGTCTCAAAAGAATAAATAAATGATAAATAAAATAAATAAATTGTGTCAGGAAACAGACAAGTTGTTTAATGTTTTGGGAGGGGTAGTTCTTGTGGCCAGCTGAAGACGATGATTGGCCTAATAGCAACCGATTAGGTTAATGCTGTTTGAAATGCTTGTTCCCCGGTGCCATAAAGAACTAGCACTTGAACATAAATTTAATTTACTCAGCAATGCCATTTTTACTTCCTGCAGAAAGGGTACAGTCACCAGCAGTTTTGCCACACGAGTACACGGAACAAAGGAGACAGGGTCATTTATACTGCTGTGTCCGGTTTCCATTGGCTGAAACGGGACCTCACATTCTGTATTTGTCCCGATTGGCTAGCAACTTAGAACTTTTTAAAAGAGGCAAAGGTAGAGGAGAACAAAGGAAAGAGGAAGGCCAGGCGCAGTGGCTCATGCCTGTAATCCCTGAACTTTGGGAGGCTGAGGTGGGCAGATCACGAGGTCAGGAGATTGAGACCATCCTGGCTAACATGGGGAAACCCCATCTCTACTAAAAATACAAAAAAAATTAGCCGGGCCTGGCGGCGGGCGCCTGTAATCCCAGCTACTCAGGAGGCTCAGGCAGGAGAATGGCGGGAACCCAGGAGGCGGAGCTTGCAGTGAGCTGAGTTCGCACCACTGCACTCCAGCCTGGATGACAGTGCAAGAAAAGAAAGGAGGAAGTAACTTGTGGAATGCTGAGAAAGGTAAAAACACCTTCAAATAAGGAAGAGGAGCAGGCTATGACCTAATGCTTGCTTGGACCAGTATAAGCATGCCCAGGCAAATATTTAGGCTAATTTGTGGGAGCGAAGAACATAAAGTACATTGATTTCTTTATCGCGGCTAGCAGATATTTGAGAATGTTAGCACAGGTCTTTGAATACATTTTGCTTCTAAGAGAAGTTACTATTTATTCCTAATTAAATGGGGAGGAAAGTCTTTGAAGAGGAACCTCTACTTTACTTTTTACAATTTGTACACATGAAGCTAGGCAGGCACCATGACACACCTGTAGTCCCAGTTACTCAGGAGGTTGAAGCAGGAAGATTGATTGAGACCAGGAGTTTGAGACAAGCCTTGGCAATGTAGCAAGACCACATCTGTACAAAAAATCAGAAAATCAGCTGGGCATGGCGGCACAAACCTGTAGTCCCAGCTACTCAGGAGGCTGAGGCAGAAAGATAACTTGAGCCCAGGAGTTCAAGGCTCAGGTGACTTATGATCGAGCCACTGCACTCCAGCCTGGGCAACAGAGTAAGACCCTGTCTCAAAAAGAAAAAAAAAAAAAAAGCTGCATAATCAATATCACAAGCAAGGTAAAAGATAAATGGTAAACTGAGAAAAATATTTTAGACTCCTATCACAAAGAGCTTATTTCTCCAATACTTGAAGAATGCCTACCAAAAGAAAAATGGGCAATGGATATAAATAGGGAGTTTACCAAAAAATACAGTTGGCCTTGACACATGTAAAAATATGCTGAAATTTACAATGTTAGAAACAAATAAAAATTGTTCTGAGATATTATTCACTGATCATCTGCAGGTATCAATAAGGGAAAACAGGATACCCCATATATTGCAGGTGGGAATATAAATTGGTTCAACCTTTCTGGAAGAAATTTGTCAATTTCTATCAAAATTACAAATGCATGTACCTTTTGACCCAGCAAATCTATTTCCAGGAATTTATCTGATATATGTGCATATGTGCAAAATGACTTATGTACAAATTATACATTAAAGTAGTACTGGCTAGGTGTGGTGGCTCACGCTGTAATCCCAGCGCCTTGGGAGGCTGAGGCAGGTGGATCACTTGAAGTCAGTCAGGAGTTCAAGACCAGCCTGGCCATCGTGGTGAAACCCCATATATACTAAAAATACAAAAATTAGCCAGACATGGTGGCATGTCCTTGTAATCCCAGCTGCTCAGGAGGCTGAGGCAGGAGAATCTCTGAACCCGGGGGGTCGGAGGTTGCAGTGAGCTGAGATCGTGCCCCTGTACTCCAACCTGGGTGATAGAGTGAGACCCTGTTTCAAAATAAATCAATAAATAAAATATAAAGTAGTACTGATAGTAACATAAGTTTGTAGACAAACTCTGTGTTCTCCAGTAGGAGACTGGCTAAATAAATTGTGATACATCAATTTAATGGAATATTATGAAGCTGCAAAATACTGTGAGGAAGCTCTTTTTTTTTTTTTTTTCTGAGACGGAGCCTCGCTCTGGAGACTGGAGAGCAGTGGTGCGATCTTGGCTCACTGCAACCTCTGCCTCCCAGGTTCAAGCAATTCTCCTGCCTCAGCCTCCTGAGTAGCTAGGGTTATAGGCGTGCGCCACCACGCCCGGATGGTTTTTGTATTTTTAGTAGAGACGGGGTTTCACCATGTTGGCCAGGCTGGTCTTGAGCTCCTGACCTCTGGTGATGCACCTGCCAAAGTGCTGGGATTACAGGCATGAGCACCGGCCAGAGGAACTTCTTAATAGCCTTGTCTTTTGGCACACATGGGGCACAGTTTGTGCAGCGAATTGGCTGCATGTGGCCGCTGCCCCTTTTGGCAGGACCATTATTCGTTTCCTTTGTATCTTTAGTAGAGGCTGGGTTTCACTATTTTGGCCAGCCTGGTCTGAAACTCCTGACCTCAAGTGATCCGCCGCCTCAGACTCCCAAAGTCCTTATCTTTGTCATCTTGGAGGCAAGGACCCAAGAGAGCAAATAGGGATTTGTTTGTTTGTTTGTTTGTTTTTTTATGTTGTTTTGTTTTGGGTTTTTGTTTTTGTTTTTGTTTTGAGACAGGGTCTCACCCTATTGCCCAGACTGGAGTGCAGTGGCAGGATCAAGGCTCACTGGAGCCTCAACCTCTCTGGCTTAATCGATCCTCCCACCTCAACCTTCCAAGTAGCTGGGACCACAGGCGTGCACCACCACACCCAGCTGATTTTAAAAAATATTTGGTAGAGACAGGGTTTCACTATGTTGCCCAGGCTGCTCTCAAACTCCGGGAACCAAGTGATCCTCCCACCTCAGCCTCCCAAAGTGGCAGGATTACAGGATTACAGGCATGAGCCACCACATCTGGAGTAGTTTTTATAATTTAAAAAAATCCTGGCCGGGCGCAGTGGCTCACGCCTGTAATCCCAGCACTTTGGGAGGCCGAGGTGGGTGGATCATGAGGTCAGGAGATTGAGACCTTCCTGGCTAACATGGTGAAACCCTGACTCCACTAAAAATACAAAAAAAATTAGCCGGGCGAGGTGGCGGGCGCCTGTAGTCCCAGCTACTCGGGAGGCTGAGGCAGGAGAATGGCCTGAACCCGGGAGGCAGGAGCTTGCAGTGAGCCAAGTTCTCGCCACTGCACTCCAGCCTGGGCAACAGAGCGAGACTCAGTCTCAAAAAAAAAAAAAATCATTTTATACCAATCTCTTGTAAGTTTAACCTCTACTTGATTGCCATCTGCTTCTCTTATATAAGTAAAACTTGGGAATGTAGAATTAATTTCACAGTATGTTATTATTGTGTTAAAAAAAAAAGTGGGGAAGTGGGACGGGCAAGAATTTGTATGTATAGGTATGTATTTACTTAGACATGAATAGACTATTTTCTATTCCTATTGCTGCTGTAACAGATTACTGCAAATTTAGTGGCTTAAGACCACAGAATTCCGGGCTTGGTGTCTCATACCTGTAATCCCAACACTTTGGGAGGCTGAGGCAGGTGAATCACAAGGTCAGGAGTTCAAGACCAGCCTGACCAACATGGTGAAATCCTGTATCTACTAAAAATACAAAAAATTAGCTGGGCATAGTGGCAGGTGCCTGTAATCCCAGCTACTTGGGAGGCTGAGGCAGGAGAATTGCTTGGACCCGGGAGGCGGAGGTTGTAGTGAGCCGAGATCATGCCACTGTACTCCAGCCCAGGTGACAGAGTGAGACTCTGTTTCAAAAAACAAAAAAACAAAAACAAAAACAAAACAAAACAAAGAAAACAAGACTACAGAAATGTATTCTCTTCCAGTCCTGGAGGCCAGACGTCCAAAACGAGTTTCACTAGGCTGAAGCCAAGGTGTCCACAGGGTCTCGATCCCTCTGGAGGCCCTAAGGGCTCTAGGATGCAGTCTCTTGCCTTTCCAGCTTTCAGAGCTGCATCACCTACATTCCTTGGGTCAAGGCCCCTTCTCCATTTTGAAAGCTAGAAGCACAGCATCTTCTCGTCTCTCTCTGCTTCAGCAGTCAAATAATCTTCTGTTGGCTCATGCCTGTAATCCCAGCACTTTGGTAGGCTGAGGCAGGCAGATCACCTGAGGTCAGGAGTTTGAGACCAGTCTGGCCAACACGGTGAAACCCCGTTTGTACTAAAATTACAAAAAATTAGCTGGGCATGGTGGTTTGTGCTAGTAGTCCCAATTACTCGGGAGGCTGAGGCAGGAGAATCGCTTGAACCTGGGAGGCAGAGGTTGCAGTGAACTGAGATCATGCCATTGCATTCCAACCTGGGTGACAGAGTGAGATTTCATCTGAAAAATAAAAAATAAAAATTAGCTGGGTGTTGTGGCACATGCCTATAATCCCAGCACTTTGTGAGGCCGAGACAGGATCACGAAGTCAGGAGATCGAGACCATCCTGGCTAACACGGTGAAATCCCGTCTCTACTAAAAATACAAAAAAATTAACCAGGCATGGTGGTGGGCGCCTGTAGTCCCAGCTACTCAGGAGGATGAGGCAGGAGAATGGCGTGAACCCAGGGGCAGAGCTTGAGATCTTGCCACTGCACTCCAGCCTGGGTGACAGAGCAAGACTCCGTCTCAAAAAACAAAAACAAAAACAAGGCTCTAGCACCTTTTAAAGGTCTGAATAGGAAACATTTGTCATCTTTGTCTCTAAGGGCAGCCAGTATAAAGACTTCAAAAGAACCTTGGTCTCCACAATCTTTTTTCCTTTTTTTTTTTTTTTTTTTGAGATGGAGCCTCTCTCTCTTGACCAGGCTGGAGTGCAGTAGGGTGATCTCGGCTCACTGCAACCTCCACCTGCCGGGTTCAAGTGATTCTCCTGCCTCAGCCTCCTGAGTAGCTGGGATTATAGGTGCCCACCACTATGCCTGGCTTTTTTTTTTTTTTTTTTTTTGGTATTTTTAGTAGAGGTGGGGTTTCACCATGTTGGCCAGGCTGGTCTCGAACTCTTGACCTCAAATGATCCACCCACCTTGACCTCCCAAAGTGCTGGGATTACAGGCGTGAGCCCCCACACCCAGCCTCCACAATCTTTTATCTTAACCTGAACATTTCCTTTCTGTTGATACCAGGTCTTTAGACAAACTCAACCAATTGTCAACCAGAAAATGTTTAAATTTACCTGTAGCCTCCAACCCTGCCCACCACCCCGCCCCCCAACTTAGAGTTATCCTGACTTTCTGGACCAAACCAATGTATTTCTTTTTTTTTTTTTGAGATAGAGTTTCGCTCTTGTTGAGATCTTGGTTCACTGAAACCTCTGCCTCCTGGGTTCAAGAGATTCTCCAGCCTCAGCCTCCCGAGTTTGCCTAGCTAATTTTTGTATTTTTAGTAGAGATGGGGTTTTACTATATTGGCCAGGCTGGTCTCAAACTCCTGACCTCAGGTGTTCTACCCACCTCGGCCTCCCAAAGTGCTAGGATTATAGGCATGAGCCACCGCACCCGGCTGACCAATGTATTTCTCAAATGTATTTGATTGATTTATCATGCCTTCCTAAAATGTGCCCCAACCACCTTGGGCGCATGTTCTCAGGACCTCCTGAGCGTGAGGCCTGTGTCATGGGCCATGATCACTTGCATTAGGCTCAGAATAAATCTCTTCACATATTTTACAGAGTTTGATTCTTTTCGTAGACAGTTGAAAATTTGGAGACTGGGTTTTTTTTTTTTTTTTTTTTTTGAGACAGAGTCTTGCACTATCATCTGGGCTGGAGTGCAGTGGTGTGATCTCGGCTCACTGCAACCTCTCCCTAGAGACTGGGGTTTTTTAAGGATAATTTGGTGGATGGGGGCCAGGAAGTGGGGAGTGCTGATTAGTCAGGTTGAAGATGAAATATAGGGGGTTGAAGCTGTCCTTTCGTCCAGAGTCGGCTCCTGGGTGGAGACCACAAGACCAAATGAGCCAATTTATCTTTTTTCTTTTCTTTTCTTTTTTTTTTTTTTTTGAGACAGAGTCCCATTCTGTCGCCCAGGCTGGAGTACAGTGGCGTGATCTCAGCTCACTGCAGCCTCCGTCTCCCAGGCAATGCTCCTGCCTCAGCATCTCCAGTAGCTGGGGTTACGGCCAGGCCAAAAAGTGCTAGAGTCTTAATCTTTTCAAGATTGGAAGGGTGGGGAAGAAAGAAATCCAGCTATGTTAATAGAGATTCTTTACAGATGCAAATTTCCCTGCACAAAGGATGGCTTTGCAGGGCCATTGCAAAATATGACAAAGAAACATGTTTTAGGTTAAAATTTTTCTTGTCACCTAATGTTATGCCAGAGTCAGATTGGAAAGTAAGTCATAATATATAGGGTTAAATAAAACCCGTCTGATGAGAATTTATGGTTTGTAGGGCATGAGTCCCCAGATCCCTTAGATAGGAATTTCGTCAAGATAAGAAAAACATTAGAGTTTAAACTAGGTGCGGTGGCTCATGCCTGTCATCCCAGCACTTTGGGAGGCCAACGTGGGCAGATCACCTGAGGTCAGGAGTTCCAAGACCAGCCTGGCCAACATGGCAAAACTGAATCTCTACTAAAAATACAAAAATCAGCTGGGCGTGGTGGAGTGTGCCTGTAATCCCAGCTGCTCAGGAAGCTGAGGCAGGAGAATCACTTGAACCTGGGAGGCAGAGTTTGCAGTGAGCTGCACTCCAGCCTGGGAAACAGAGGGAGACTCCCTCTCAGAAAAAAGAAAAAGAAAAAAAAAACTCAGAGCTTAGTCCTCACAACTTTTGGGGAGACTGATTCGAGTAATAATAAAACTCCATTCAGCCAGCTCTGTGTGAATTAAACCCTTTTTCTATTGCAATCCCTCTGTCTTGATAAATTGGCTCTATCCGGGCAGTTGGCAAAATAAACCCGTTGGGCAGTTACAATTCCCTTTTGCCATATGTGTTTACATTCACAGGTTCCAGAGATTAGGATGTGGCTATCTTTGGCTATTCTGCCTATTAAATAAAATCTATGGGGTGGGCGAGGTGGCTCGTGCCTGTAATGACAGCACTTCGGAGACTGAGGTGGGAAGATCACCTGAGGTCAGGATTTCAAGACCAGCATGGCTAACATGGCAAAACCCCATCTCTACTAAAACTACAAAAATTAGCCGGGTTTGGTGGTACATATCTGTAGTCCCAGCTACTCAGGAGGCTGAGGTAGGAGAATCCTTTGAACCCAGGTGGTGGAGGTTGCAGTGAACCAAGATTGTGACACTACACTCCAGCCTGGGCTGTAGAACAAGACTCCATCTCAAAAAAATAAACAAATAAATAAAAATAAATAAGTAAATAAATAAAATATATGGAAAGCCATTTATTTGGATGCAACACTGGCATTAGACCAAAATGGAGTCACTCATGCCAAAGTTGCACGTCACCAAACAAAACTAAGTTGTTAATTTGACGCAAATGGGCCAGTGTTAGCCAGCGTAATAAGGAAGTCTCCTCTGTTTTCCCTTACAAGGAAGGTAACCTGAAGTAACCAGATATTAACCAATCTGCTTTTTGTATTTGCTGTTTTCTTGTTCCTGCTCAAGTTACCTTCCAAACCCAACTGTTCTGCCCAACAGAGCACCTGTGTTTTTAAATGAGATGCTGCCCATTCATGACTCACAAAAAAAGCCAATTCTATCATTAAACTAAATTTGTTGAAATGTGGTCATTTGGCCGGGCGCGGTGGCTCAAGCCTGTAATCCCAGCACTTTGGGAGGCCGAGACGGGTGGATCACGAGGTCAGGAGATCGAGACCATCCTGGATAACACGGTGAAACCCCGTCTCTACTAAGAAATACAAAAAACTAGCCGGGCGAGGTGGCGGGTGCCTGTAGTCCCAGCTACTCGGGAGGCTGAGGCCGGAGAATGGCGTGAACCCGGGAGGCGGAGCTTGCAGTGAGCTGAGATCCGGCCACTGCACTCCAGCCTGGGCTACAGAGCGAGACTCCGTCTCAAAAAAAAAAAAAAAAAAGAAATGTGGTCATTTGAGAAACCTAACAAAACTGTCTGTTCAAATTGGCTCTCAATCTGTTTGACACTGTATGGTGGTCTTTAATAGTGTCTTTGCGATCTGTTGTGACAAGAGTTTCCAGGATTCTCTTAGCAGACTTGGAATCAGTCATCTTAGATGTCTTGTTCTTTTTTTCTTCCTGGGAAAAACAAACAAACAAATAAACAGTAGGAAAATGGTATTTTGAGATTGCAATCCTAATTCTTTTTATTTAGTTAGTTATTTTTTGAGACAGAGTCTCGCTCTGTTGCCCAGGCTGGAGTGCAGTGGTGCAATCTCAGCTCACTGCAACCTCCACCTCCCAGGTTCAAGCAATTCTCCTGGCTCAGCCTCCCAAGTAGCTGGGATTACAGGCACCCACCACCATGCCCAACTAATTTTTTGTATTTTTAGGAGGGACAGTGTTTCGCCATGTTGGCCAGTGTGGTCTCGAACTCCTGACCTCAGGAGATCCACCCGCTACGATCTCCCAAAGTGCTGGGATTACAGGTGTGAGCCACCACGCCCCGCCTACAATCCTAATTCTATATGTTCTCATTGCTGCTAGGTTGGTCATTGTTTCTAGGCCTTTTCAGTGAAGAACTAACAGCTAGAAAACAGACTTTTTTTTTTTTTTTCTCGAGACAGAGTCTCCCTTTTTTACCCAGGCTGGAGTGTACTCGCACAATCAGGGCTCACTGCAGTGTTGCCCTCCTGGGCTCAATCAGTCTTCCCACCTCAGCCTCCTAAGTAGCTGGGACCACAGGTGCACACAACCACACCCAGCTAATTTTTTTTTATTTTTGTTGAGACAAGGTCTTGCTATGTTGCCCAGGCTGGTCTCAATCTCCTAGCCTCAAGCAATCCACCTGCCTCAGCCTCTTAAAGTGCTGGAGGGGACCCGGTGGCTCACGCCTGTAATCCCAGCACTTGAGGAGGTTGAGGGCAGTGGGTCGCTTTGAGCCTGGAAGTTTGAGACCAGCCTAGGCAACATGGCAAAATCCCATCTCTACAAAAATAAAAATTAAAAAAATACAAAAATTAGCCGGGTGTGGTAGCGCCCTGTAGTCCCAGCTACTTGGGAGGCTGAGACGTGAGAGGATCACTTAAGCGTAGGACGTTGAGGCAGCAGTGAGCCGTGAGCGCGCCGCTGCACTCCCGCGTTGGTGAGAGCGAAGACTCTGTCTCAAAACAAAAAACAAAAACAACCCCACCCCCAGAAAACCTCTCATGAATTCATAGTGATATTTCTGATTCACAGCAAATTCAGATTTGACTTTTTGGTCTTTTTTTTTTCTTTTGAGACGGAGTCTCGCTCTGTTGCCCAGGCTGGAGTGCAGTGGCGCGATCTCAGCTCACTGCAAGCTCCGCCTCCCAGGTTCCCGCCATTCTCCTGCCTCAGCCTCCCGAGTAGCTGGGACTACAGGCGCCGCCACCACGCCCAGCTAATTTTTTGTATTTTTAGTAGAGACGGGGTTTCACCGTGGTCTCGATCTCCTGACCTTGTGATCTGTCTGCTTCGGCCTCCCAAAGTGCTGGGATTACAGGCGTGAGCCACCGCGCCCGGTCTGACTTTTTGTTCGTTAGACTTACAAGTAAATTTGAATTTGTCTGATATGAGCAGCACAGGTGTGTGGCTGAGCAGCTCCTATGGTCAGGAAGCCCCCATAAGCCTTGATGCCTCCAGTTCACAGTCAAAACTGCTGGCTGGGTATTTACTTGACTCTCTATATTATGTTTATACAGTATGTCTTTTTTTTTTTTTTTTTTTTTTTTTTTTGAGATGGAGCCTTGCTCTTTCACCCAGGCTGGAGTGCAGTGGCGTGATCTCGGCTCACTGCAACCTCTGCCTCCCAGGTTCAAGCGATTCTCCTGCCTCAGCCTCCTGAGTAGATGGGACTACAGGCATGTGCCACCACGCCCGGCTAATTTTTGTATATTTTTTTTTTTTGTAGAGAAAAAATACATCACGTTGCCCAGGCTGGTCTTGAACTCCTGGTCTCAAGTGATCCGCCTTGGCCTCCCAAAGTGCTGGGATTATGGGTGTGAGCCACCGCGCCCGGCCCTTACATCTTTTACATCCCTGATTTTGATTTCTTCCTACAAGTAAACATATATATATATTTAAAATTCATCATCGTCTTTATGTTAATATACTTCCAGACATTTTATTTGTCTAGTGTTTGTTCTTTGGAAGATTCCTAAAAAAGAATCATAGGAACAATATTTCTTGAGTTATTGAATATTGATGACAGTTTGTGGCCTTTATCTTGAATCTCACTTTGGCTAATTATAAAATTCTTGGCGCATATGTTCTTTCCTTCAGTATATTAAAAAACATACACTATTGAGTTTTCTTTTGGCCTAAAGCACTGCTGGCAAAGTTTGATGATAGTTTGATTTTTTTTTCCTTTACAAATAACTTGGTTATTTTGCCTGGATTTGTAAGAAATTAAAGTCCAATAATTTTACTAGAGTAAGCCTTGGTATTGGTGGTTCTAGGTTAGTGTCTTCAGACATTTACTGTGTCTTTTTTTTTTGTTCTGAGATGGAGTCTTGCCGTGTCACCAGGCTGGAGTGCAGTGGCATGATCTGGCTCACTGCAACCTCCGCCTCCCGGGTTCAGTGACTCCCCTGCCTCAGCCTCCTGAGTAGCTGGGACTACAGGCACATGCCACAATGCCTGGCTAATTTTTTGTATTTTAGTAGAGACAGGGATTTCACCATGTTGACCAGGATGGTTTCGATCTCCTGACGTCGTGATTCGCCCGCCTCGGCCTCCCAAAGTTCTGGGATTACAGGCGTGAGCCCCTACGCCCGGCCTTTTTTTTTTTTTTTTTAATAGAGATGGAGTTTTACTGTGTTGTTGCACAGGCTGGTCTCAAACTGCTAGGCTCAAGCAATTCAACAGCCTTGACCTTCCAAAGTCTTGGGATTATGGGTGTGAGCCATTGCACCCAGTCGACTGTGCCTTTTTTTTTTTTTTTTTTTTTTTTTTTTTTGAGACAGAGTCTCCCTCTGTTGCCCAGGCTGGAGTACAATGGCGCCTCCTCAGCTCACTGCAATCTCCGCCTCCCAGGTTCAAGTGATTCTCCTGCCTCAGCCTCTCTAGTAACTGGGATAACAGGCACCTGCCACAACACCTGGCTAATTTTTTGTATTTTTAGTAGAGGTGGGGTTTCACCATGTTGGGCAGGCTGGTCTTGAACTCCTGACCTTGTGATCTGCCGGCCTCAGCCTCCCAAAGTTCTGGGATTACAGGTGTGAGCCACCGTGTCCGGCTTTTTTTTTTTTTTTTTTTTTTTTTTGAGACAGTCTTGTTCTGTCACCCAGGCTGGAGTGCAGCGGCATGATCTCAGCTCAATGCAACCTCTGCCTCTGGATTCAAGTGATTCTCATGCCTCAGCCTCCTGAGGAGCTGGGATTACAGACGTGTTCCACCACACCCAGTTAATTTTTGTACTTTTAGTAGACACACCATGTTTACCAGGCTGGTCTTGAACTCCTGACCTCAGGTGATACATCGGCCTCGGCCTTGCAAAGTGCTGGGATTACAGGTGTGAGCCACTGCGCCTGGCCAACTGTGTCCTTTTAATATGTTGTTTCTTTTTTTTGTTTATTTGGGGGACAGAGTCTCACTCTATCACCAAGACTGGAGTACAGTGGCAAGATCTCGGCTCACTGCAGCCCCTACCTCCCAAGCTCAAGCAATTCTCCTGCCTCAGCCTCTTGAGTAGCTGGGATTACAAGCATGCGTCGCCACGCCTGGCTAATTTTGTATTTTTAGTGGAGACAGGGTTTCTCCATGTTGGTCAAGCTGGTCTCAAACTCCCAACCTCAGGTGGTCTGCCCGCCTTGGCCTCTCAAAGTGCTGGGATTACAGACGTGAGCCACCGCATCTGACCCAATTTAAGAAAATATATATATTTTTTTATTACAGACCGAGCCTCACCATGTTGGCCAGGCTGGTTTCAAACTCCTGACCTCAAGTGATCCACCTGCCTTGGCCTCCCAAAGTGCTGGGATTACAGGCGTGAGCCACTGTGCCAGACCTTTTTTTTTTCTTCTTTTAATTTTTTGCAAAGAGGAGGGTCTTACTTTGTTACCCAGGAGGATCTGGAACTCCCAGACTCAAGCAATCCTCCCACCTCAGCCTCCCAAAGTGCTGGGATTACAGCCATGTATTATGGCACCTGGCCATATAGTTCATTTTCTTTAAAGAGTAGTCACGTAGAGCGGTGGAAGTGGAGAAAGAACAAAGAAATCAAACCTCATTTTTATTTTTTACTTATTTATTTTTTTGAGTCAGAATCTTGCTCTGTTGCCCAGGTCGGAGTGCAGTGGCACCCTTTGGCTCACTGCAACCTCCGCCTCCCGGCTTCAAGTGATTCTCCTGCCTCAGCCTCCTGAGTAGCTGGAATTACAGGTGTCTACCACCACGCCTGGCTAATTTTTGTATTTTTAGTAGAGACAGGGTTTCACCATGTTGGCCAGGCTGGTCTTGATCTCCTGACCTCATGATCCACCTGCCTCAGCCTCCCAAACTGCTGGGATTACAAGCATGAGCCACCTCGCCTAGCCCACACCTCATTTTTATATGAAATTAGTTTTCCTGACATTTATAGATGTCTTTTTGCCTTTGACCCTATTGATTCCCTGCTGCTCAGTTGGTTGTCTTCCCAGTACTTTCACCCCATGTAGGGCTTTGTCCTGGAAAGGCACGCTGGTTGGTTTATTTTTCAAAATCCGAGTGGGCCAGACTGCTCCCGCTCCCTGAGTCCTAGCTACAGTCTGGTGGTTCTCATTCATTGATATAGGTGCCATCTTGCTGTTGTTCTTTTTTTTTTTTCTTTTTTTAAATATACTTTAGGTTCTGGGATACATGTGCAGAACATGCAGTTTCGTTACATAGGTATACATGTGCCATGGTGGTTTGCTGCACCCAACAACCTGTCATCTACATTAGGTATTTCTCCTAATGCTATTCCTCCCCTATCCCCCTACCCCCCGATAGGCCCTGGTGTGTGATGTTCCCCTCCCTGTGTCCATGTGTTCTCATTGTTCAACTCCCACTTACGAGTGAGAACATGCGATGTTTGGTTTTCTGTTCCTGTGTTAGTTTGCTGAGAATGATGGTTTCCAGCTTCATCCATGTCTCTACAAAGGACATGAACTCATCCTTTTTTTACGGCTGCATAGTATTCCATGATGTATATGTGCCACATTTTCTTTATCCAGTCTATCATTGATGGGTATTTGGGTTGGTTCCAAGTCTTTACCATTGTGAACAGCACTGCAATAAACATATGTGTGCATGTGTCTTTATAGTAGAATGATGTATACTCCTTTGGATATAGAATACCCAGTAATAGGATTGCTGGATCAAATGGTATTTCTGGTTCTAGATCCTTGAGGAATCGCCACACTGTCTTCCACAATGGTTGAACTAATTTATACTCCCACCAACAGTGTAAAAGCATTCCCTATTTTCCACATCCTCTCTAGCATCTCTTGTTTCCAGACTTTTTAATGCTTGCCATTCTTACTGGTATGATATGGTATCTCATTGTGGTTTTGATTTGAATTTCTCCAATAACCGGTGATGAAGAGCTTTTTTTCATATGTTTGTTGGCCGCATAAATGTCTTCTCTTGAGAAGTGTCTGTTCATATCCTTCACCCACTTTTCGATGGGTTTTTTTTCTTTTAAATTTGTTTAAGTTCTTTGTAGATTCTGGATATTAGCATTTTGTCAGATGGATAGATTGCAAAAATTTTCTCCCATTCTCTAGGTTGCCTGTTCACTCTGATGATAGTTTCTTTTGCTGTGCAGAAGCTGTTTAGTTTAATTACGTTTGTCAATTTTGGCTTTTGTTGCCATTGCTTTTGGTGTTTTAGTCATGAATTCTTTGCCCATGCCTATGTCCTGAATGGTATTGCCTAGATTTTCTTCTAGGGTTTTTATGGTTTTAGGTGTTGCATTTAAGTCTTTAATCCATCTTGAGTTAATTTTTATATAAGGCATAAGGAAGGGATCCAGTTTCAGTTTTCTGCATATGGCTAGCCAGTTCTCCCAGTACCATTTATTAAATAGGGAATCCTTTCCCCACTGCTTGTTTTTGTCAGGTTTATCAAAGTTCAGATGGTTGTAGATGTGTGGCGTTATTTCTGAGGCCTTTGTTCTGTTCCATTGGTCTATCTATCTGTTTTGGTACCAGTACCATGCTGTTTTGGTTACGGTAACCCTGTAATACAGTTTGAAGTCAGGTAGCATAAAGCCTCCAGCTTTGTTCTTTTTGCTTAGGATTGTCTTGGCTATATGGGCTCTTTTTTTATTCCGTATGAAATTTAAATTAGTTTTTTCTAATTCTGTGAAGAAAGTCAATGGTACCTTGATGGGGATAGCATTGAATCTATAAATTACTTTGGGCAGTATGGCCATTTTCACGATATTGATTCTTCCTACCCATGAGCATGGAATGTTTTTCCATGTGTTTGTGTCCTCTCTTATTTCCTTGAGCAGTGGTTTGTAGTTCTCCCGAAAAGGTCCTTCATATC
This sequence comes from Macaca mulatta, assembly GCF_049350105.2. Lineage (NCBI taxonomy): Eukaryota > Metazoa > Chordata > Mammalia > Primates > Cercopithecidae > Macaca > Macaca mulatta. The sequence continues at coordinate 11,120,919 of NC_133408.1, read as the reverse complement.
CCTAGTAAGCTGTATTCCTAGGTATTTTATTATCTTTGTAGCAATTGTGAATGGGAGTTCACTCATGATTTGGCTCTGTTTGTCTATTATTAGTGTATAGGAATATTTGTGATTTTTGCACATTGATTTTATACCCTGAGACTTTGCTGAAGTTGCTTATCAGCTTAAGGAGATTTTGGGCTGAGACTATGGGGTTTTCTAAATATATAATCATGTCATCTGCAAACAGAGGCAATTTGACTTCCTCTCTTCCTATTTGAATATGCTTTATTTCTTCTCTTGCGCGATTGCCCTGGTTAGAACTTCCAATACTGTGTTGAATAGGAGTGGTGAGAGAGGGCATCCTTGTCTTGTGCCAGTTTTCAAAGGGAATGCTTCCAGCTTTTGCCCATTCAGTATGATATTGGCTGTGGGTTTGTCATAAATAGCTCTTATTATTTTGAGATACGTTCCATCAATACCTAGTTTATTGAGAGTTTGTAGCATGAAGGGGTGTTGAATTTTATTGAAGGATTTTCTGCATCTATTGAGATAATCATGTGGTTTTTGTCATTGGTTCTGTTTATGTAATGGATTATGTTTCTTGATTTGCATATGTTGAACCAGTCTTGCATCCCAGGGATGAAGCCAACTTGATTGTGGTGGATAAGCTTTTTGAAGTGCTGCTGGATTCAGTTTGCCAATACTTTATTGAGGATTTTTGCATCGATTTTCATTAAAGATATTGGCCTGAAGTTTTCTTTTTTTGTTGTGTCTCTTCCAGGGTTTGGTATCAGGATGATGCTGGCTTCACAAAATGAGTTAGGGAGGAGTCCTTCTTTTTCTATTGTTTGGAATAGTTTCAGAAGGAACAGTACCAGCTCCTGTTTGTACCTGTGGTAGAGTTCAGCTGTGACTCTGTCTGGTACTGGGCTTTGTTTGGTTGGTAGGCTATAAATTACTGCCTCAATTTCAGAACTTGTTATTGGTCTATTCAGGGATTCGACTTCTTCCTGGTTTAGTCTTGGAAGGGAGTATGTGTCCAGGAATTTATCCATTTCTTCTAGATTTTCTAGTTTATTTGCGTAGAGGTGTTTATAGTATTCTCTCATGGTAGTTTGTGTTTCTGTGGGATCAATGGTGATATCCCCTTTATCATTTTTTATTGTGTCTATTTGTAGGGTCCAGCCCTACGGGGCTTAGTGGCTGTTCTCCCCGTGTGCGGAGACAAGAGATTGTAAGAAATAAAGACACAAAACAAAGAGATAAAGAGAAGACAGCTGAGCCTGGGGGACCACTACCACCAAGGCACGGAGACCGGTAGTGACCCTGAATGGCTGGGCATGCTGATATTTATTGTATACAAGACAAAGGGGCAGGGTAAGGAGGGTGAGTCGTCCAAGTGATTGAGAAGCTCAAGCAAGTCACGTGATCATAGGACAGTGGGCCCTTCCCTTTTAGGTAGCCGAAGCAGAGAGGGAAGGCAGCATATGTCAGTGTTTTCTTTTATGCACTTATCAGAAGGATCAAAGACTTTAAGACTTTCACTATATTTTTTCTACCGCTATTTTCTAAGAACTTGAAAGAGGAACCAGGAGTACGGGAGGAGCATGAAAGTGGACAAGGAGCGTGACCACTGAAGCACAGCACCACAGAGAGGGGTTTAAGCCTCCAGATGACTGCGGGCAGGCCTGGATAATATCCAGCCTCCCACAAGAAGCTGGTGGAGCAGAGTGTTCCCTGATTCCTCCAAGGAGCTTGACCAAGGAGCCCTCGAGTGGCTCTTATGCGGGCGTGACAGAGGGCTCACCTCTTGCCTTCTTGGTCACTTCTCACAATGTCCCTTCAGCACCTGACCCTATATCTGCCGGTTATTCCTTGGTTATATTAGTAATAAAACAAAGAGTAATATTAAAGGCTAATGATTAATAATGTCTATACTAATGATTGATATTGTCCATGATCATCTCTGTATCTAATTTATATTATGACTATTCTTATTCTAACTATTTTCTTTATTATACTGAAACAGTTTGTGCCTTCAGTCTCTTGCCTCAGCACCTGGGTAGTCCTCCGCCCATATCTATTTGCTGCTTCTCTTTTTTCTTTTTTATTAGTCTGGCTAGTAGTCTATTTTGTTAATCTTTTCAAAAAATCAACTCCTGGATTCATTGATTTTTTGAAGGGTTTTTCATGTCTCTGTTTCCTTCAGTTCTGCTCTGATCTTAGTTATTTCTTGTCTTCTGCTAGCTTTTGAATTTGTTTGCTCCTGCTTCTCTACTTCTTTTAATTGTGATGTTAGGGTGTCGATTTTAGATCTTTCCCACTTTCTCCTGTGGGCTTTTAATGCTATACATTTTCCTCTAAACACTGCCTTAGCTGTGTCCAGATTCTGGTACATTGTGTCTTTGTTCTCACTGGTTTCTAAGAACTTACTTATTTCTGCCTTAATTTCGTTATTTACCCAGTAATCACTCAGGAGCAGGTTGTTCAGTTTCCATGTAGTTGTGTGGTTTTCAGTGAGTTTCTTAATCCTGAGTTCTAATTAGATTGCACTGTGGTCTGAGAGACTGTTTGTTATGATTTCCATTCTTTTACATTTGCTGAGGAGTGTTTTACTTCCTATCACGTGGTCAATTTTAAAATAAGTGTGATGTGGTGCTGAGAAGAATGTACATTCTGTTGATTTGGGTGCAGAGTTCTGTAGCTGTCTATTAGGTCCGCTTGGTCCAGAGATGAGTTCAAGTCCTAAATATCCTTGTTAATTTTCTGTCTCATTGATCTGTCTAATATTGACAGTGGGATGTTAAAGTCTCCCACTATTAATGTGTGGGAGTCTAAGTCTCTTTGTAGGTCTCTAAGAACTTGTTTTATGAATCTGGGTGCTCCTGTATTGGGTGCATATGTTTAGGATAATTAGCTCTTCTTGCTGCATTGCTCCCTTTATCATTATGTAATGCCCTTCTTTGTCTTTTTTGATCTTTGTTGGTTTAAAGTCTGTTTTATCAGAGACTAGGATTGCAACCCCTGCTTTTATTTTGCTTCTCATTTGCTTGGTAAATATTCCTCCATCCCTTTATTTTGAGCCTATGTGTGTCTTTGCACGAGATGGGTCTTCTGAATACAGCACACCAATGGGTCCTGACTCTTTTTCCAATTTGCCATTCTGTGTCTTTTAATTGGGGCATTTAGCCTGTTTAAATGTAAGGTTAATATTATTATGTGTGAATTTGATCATGTCATTATGGTGCTAGCTGGTTATTTTGCCCGTTAGTTGATGCAGTTTCTTCATAGTGGTGATGGTCTTTACAATTTGGTATGTTTTTCAGTGACTGGTACTGGTTTTTCCTTTTCATATTTAGTGCTTCCTTCGGGAGCTCTTGTAAGGCAGGCCTAGTAGTGACAAAATCTCAGCATTTGCTTGTCTGTAAAGGATTTTACTTTTCCTTTGCTTATGAAGCTTAGTTTGGCTGGATATGAAATTCTGGGTTGAAAATTCTTTTCTTTAAGAGTGTTAAATATTGGCCCCCACTCTCTTCTGGCTTATAGAGTTTCTGCAGAGAGATTCACTGTTAGTCAGATGGGCTTCCCTTTGTGGGTAACCCGACCTTTCTCTCTGGCTGCCCTTAACATTTTTTCCTTCATTTCAACCTTGGTGAAACTAATGATTATGTGTCTTGGGGTTGCTCTTCTTGAGGAGTATCTTTAAGTATCTCTGTATTTCCTGAATTTGAATGTTGGCCTGCCTTGCTAGGTTGAGGACGTCCTCCTGGATAATATCCTGAAGAATGTTTTCCAACTTGACTCCATTCTCCCCGTCATTTTCAGGTACACCAATCAAACATAGGTTTGGTCTTTTCACATAGTCCCATATTTCTTAGAGGCTTTGTTCGTTCCTTTTCATTCTTTTTTCTCTAATCTTGTCTTCACGCTTTATTTCATTAAGTCGATCTTCAATCTTTGATATCCTTTCTTCCGCTTGATTGATTTGGCTTGTGACACTTGTGTATGCTTCACGAAGTTCTTGTGCTGTGTTTTTCAGCTCCATCAGGTCATGTATGGTCTTCTCTAAACTGGTTTTTCTAGTTAGCAATTCATCTAACCATTTTTCAAGGTTCTTAGCTTCCTTGCATTGGGTTAGAACATGCTCCTTTAGCTCAGAGGAGTTTGTCATTACCCACTTTCTGAAGCCTATTTCTGTCAATTTGTCAAAGTCATTCTCCATCCAGTTTTATTCCCTTGCTGGTGAGGAGTTGTGATCCTTTGGAGAAGAAGAGGCGTTCTGGTTTTTGGAATTTTCAGCCTTTTTTTGTGCTGGTTTCTCCTCATCTTCTTGGATTTATCTACCTTTGGTCTTTGATGTTGGTGACCTTCAGATGGGGTTTCTGTGTGGATGTCCTTTTTGTTTATGTTCATGCTATTCCTTTCTGTTTGTCAGTTTTCCTTCTAATAGGCCCCTCTGCTGCAGGTCTGCTGGAGTTTGCTGGAGGTCCACTCCAAACCCTGTTTGCCTGGGTATCACCAGCAGAGGCTGCAGAACAGCAAAGATTGATGCCTGTTCCTTCCCCTGGAAGCTTCGTCCCAGAGGGGCACCCACTAGATGCCAGGGGGAGCTCTCCTGTATGAGGTGTCTGTCAACCCCTGCTGGGAGGTGTCTCCTAGTCAGGTGGCAGAAGGGTCAGGCACCCACTTGAGGAGGCAGTCTGTCCCTTAGCAGAGCTCAAGCACCATGCTGGGAGATCTGCTGCTTTCTTCAGAGCTGGCAGGCAGGGACGTTTAATTCTGTTGAAGCTGTGCCCATAGCCGCCCCTTCCCCCAGGTGCTCTGTCCCAAGGAGATGGGAGTTTTATCTATAAGTCCCTGACTGGGGTTGCTGCCTTTCTTTCAGAGATGCCCTGCCTAGAGAGGAGGAATCTAGAGAGCCAGTCTGGCTATGGAGGCTTTGCTGAGCTGCAGTGGGCTTCCCCGAGTTCGAACTTCCCTGCAGCTTTGCTTACACTGTGAGGGGAAAGCTGCCTACTCAAGCCTCGTAATGGTGGACGCTTCGCCCCTCACTAAACTTAAGCATCCCAAGGCAACTTCAGATTGCTGTGCTGGCAGCGAGAATTTCAAGCCAGTGGATCTTAGCTTGCTGTGCTCTGTGGGGGTGGGATCTGTTGAGCTAGACCACCTGGCTCCCTGGCTTCAGCCCCTTTTCCAGGGAAGTGAACGGTTCTGTCTCGCTGGCATCCCAGGCGCCAATATGGTATGAAAAAACACTCTGCAGCTAGCTCAGTGTCTGCTCAAATGGACACCCAATTTTGTGCTTGAAACCCAGGGTCCTGGTGGTGTAGGCACCCAGGGGAATCTCCTGGTCTGCAGGTTGTGAAGACTGTGGGAAAAGCGTAGTATCTGGGCCGGAGTGCACCATTCCTCAGGGCACAGTTCCTCCCAGCTTCCCTTGGGTAGGAGAGGGAGTTCCCTGGCCTCTTGCGCTTCCCGAGTGAGGTGACGCCCCACCCTGCTTCTGATCACTCTCTGTGGGCTGCACCCACTGTCCAAGCAGTCCCAATGAGATGAGCCGGGTACCTCAGTTGGAAATGCAGCAATCACCTGCCTTCTGCGTTGGTCTCACTGGGAGACAAGCTGCAGACCAGAGCTGTTCCTATTCAGCCATCTTGCCACTCCCCCCTCTTTTGTTCTTAAATGGACACACTCATGCATGTTGTTCCACTTGCTCCTGTCTTGGGGTTGATGAGGATACCTTTTAACTGTGTTTTAAATTTTTTTATTTTTGAGATAGAGTCTCACTCTGTTGCCCAGGCTGGAGTGCAGTGGCTCTCGGCTCACTGCAACCTCTGCCTACCAGGTTCAAGTGATTCTCCTGCCTCAGCCTCCCAAGTAGTTGGGATTACAGATGCCTGCCTCCTCGCCTGGCTAATTGTTTTTTGCATTTTTGGTAGAGATAGCGTTTCACCATGTTTTTTAGACACCATCCATGAAATTTGGTTTTGCTATTCTAATTGTTCCATGTGTTTTGTTGTTGCTATTGTTTGTTTGTTTGTTTGAGACAGGGGTCTCCCTCTGTCATCCTGCCTGGAGTGCAATGATGTGTTCTCAGTTCACTGCAGCCTCAACCTCCTAGGCTCAAGGGATCCTCCCACCTCAGCCTCCTGAGGAGCTAGGACTACAGGGGTGCACAAGCATGCCAGGAACATTTTTATATATTTTTTTGTAGAGATGGGGTCTCGCCTTGTTGCCCAGGCTGGTCTCTTGGGCTTGAGTGATCTGCCCATCTCAGCCTCCCAAAGTGCTGGGGTTACAGGCTTGAGACATGACGCCCAGCCCTCTATGTGTGTTTATGGAGGGATTTATGTAGTGGTATTTTTGGGGTGGCTCAAAAACCATGCCCCCACAGTATCTTTCCAGAATCCTCTCAACCTTAGGAAAATTTGAAGACATATTCTATTGTACAACAGGTTGTGCAGACCAGTCTGTTGTACAATAGGTTATGTCATCAATTCATCACTATCCTACTGCACTCTCTGCCTCCAATGCCAGGCTCTAATTACACTTGTCCCATTTCAGTTCCTCAAACATGAGCAGCCCTTTCCAAATCTCTAGTCCTCTGCTGCTGTTTCTCTGGAATTGCAGAGTGGTGTCTCCCTGGAATGCTGTCCCTCTGAATTCTTTGGAAATTCCTCTCTATCCTGGTTACTTACTTCCTTGGTCAGGCACGGTGGCTCACGGCTGTAATTCCAGCACTTTGGGAGGCCAAAGAAGGTGGATTGCTTGAACCCAGGAGTTTAAGGCCAGCATGGGCAACACAGCAAGACCCCTTTCTCTATAGAAAATATTTTAAAAATCAGCCAAGTGTGGTGGCACACACCTGTCGTCTCAATTACTTGGGAGACTAAGGCGGGAGGATTGCTTGAACCCAAGAGTTCAAGGTTGCAGCGAGCTATGATTGTGCCACTATACTACAGCGTGAGCAACAGGTCTCTAGAAAGAAAAAAAATTCCTTTCTCTTTTGTTTCTGTTTGCTTTTTGAGACAGAGTCTCACTTTGCTGCTTAGACTGATCACTGCTCACATGATCTCAGTGGTGAGATCATGGCTCATTACAGTCTCAGCCTCCCCGGGTCAAGTAGTCGTCCTGACCTCAGCCTCCCAAGTAACTGGGACCACAGGCGTACACCACCAAGCACAGTTAATTAATTTATTTTTTTTTTGAGATGGAGTTCCGCTCTTGTTGCCCAGGCTGGAGTGCAGTGGCGTGATCTCAGCTCACCGCAACCTCCGCCTCCTGGGTTCAAGAGATTCTCCTGCCTCAGCCTCCCCAGTAGCCGGGACTATACGCATGTGCCACCATGCCTGGCTAATTTTGTATTTTTAGTAGAGACGGGGTTTCTCTATGTTGGTCAGGCTGGTCTCAAACTCCTGACCTCAAGTGATCTGCCCATCTTAGCCTCCCAAAGTGCTGGGATTACATGTGTGAGCCACCACACCCTGCCAGCTAATTCAATTTTTTTTTTTTTTGTAAAGATGAGGTCTCCTCGTGTTGCCCAGGCTCGTCTCGAACTCCTGGGTTCAAGAGATCCTCGCAATTTAGCCTCTCAAAGTGCTGAGATTACAGGCATGAGCCACTGCACCCAGCCAATTTCTCTTTTTAAAAATAAATAATTTTTTTGAGACAGTCTCGCTCTGTCGCCCAGGCTGGAGTACAGTGGCGCGACCTGGGCTCACTGCAACCTCTCTGTCCTGGGTTCACACAATTCTCCTGCCTCAGCCTCCCTAGTAGCTGGGATTACAGGCGCCCACCACCATGCCCAGCTAATTTTTGTATTTTTAGTAGAGATGGGGTTTCACCATGTTGGCCAGGCTGGTTTTGAACCCTATCAAGTGAACCCCCAGCCTTGACCTCCCAATGTGTTGGGATTATAGGCGTGAGCCACTGCGACTGGCCTTATGCCTTTAGGACTCTATTTATTTTGAGACGGAGTTTCACTCTTGTTGCCCAGGCTGGAGTGCAATGGTGCAATCTCGGCTCATTGTAACCTCCGCCTCCTGGGTTCAAACATTCTCCTGCCTCTGCCTCCCGAGTAGCTGGGATCACAGGCATGCGCCACCACGCCCGGCTAATTTTATATTTTTAATAGAGATGGGGTTTCTTCATGTTGGTCAGGCTGGTCTCCAACTTCTGACCTCGGGTGATCCGCCCGCCTTGCCCTCCCAAAGTGCTGGGATTACAGGCGTGAGCCACCGCGCCCGGCCCTAGAACTCTTTTTTTTTTTTAATCATGAGTTAGGCTGATAATTTTCAGGGCAAATCCAAAGAGTCTCCATTAATGTCTGTCTTTATTTTCACATGAACACTGGAGGATATGCAATGGCTTTTTTCAGCGCAAAAATTCACATCCTACCAGGTCAAGTGACTGGAGTTCACCTGTCTCGGGTGTACCGCACCTTGCGCCAGGCTTCAGAAGCTAGATCCCCGAGTCTCGAGGTCCAGCTGGGCGTGGAGACGGGTACGTGCCCGCCGCGCCTCGCGCATGCGCCCTAGGCCCGCAGGGCCCCGCGCTCGAAGCTCAGCTCCCAGTGTACCCTGCTCTAACTAGCCAGCCAATTCACCTTCCTTCCCGAAGCTCCCAATTCGGCATTGCCTGGAGGCGGAAGTGGGTGGGAGGGGCCAGATGTGAGCCCCTCCCCGGAAGTGGGCGGGCCCCAAGGGCTCCACAGTCGTTCCGCCGCCGCCCAGTCGGGTTGCGGCGGAGGCCGGTCCTGGCTTTGTAGCTAGCTCAAGATGGCGGCGCAGCCACCCCGCGGGATACGCCTCAGCGCGGTGAGCAGCCGCGAGGGGTGGAGCGGGCCGTATCCCAGGAGGGCGGGCAGGCGGGCAAGCGAGGGTGGGCCGGCAGTGGGCGGTGGCGGCTTGTGGGGCCGGCGAGGCGGCGGGGGCTGCGGCGGGGCCAGGGGAGGGGGCGGCCATCTCGCTCCCGTCGGCGGAGCGGCTCGGCTGCGGGTCGGGCTGGGGCGGCGCGGGACGGGCTGCGTTCCGTCGCCTCTGCATTGTGTTTCTGTTTTGCTTCGGGGAGGGCCAGGGTCGCGGCCCTCCTCCCAGCTCCCTTCTAGTCTACCCGCAGCTGTCGTCCGCGGGCGAGGCCTCGGCGGGAGACCGGACTGCTCCCGGGGCCGCGGCGCCCCTGACTTTTCTGTCCGCTGGGCGCCGTGGTGGGAAAGGAGCGGGTTCCGCGTCCAGAAACGCCGGCGGCCTCGACCTCCCGGGGGCGGGGACTGGGCTCCGGGCCTGCCCGCGGGCGGGTGGAGTCGGGATGAGTGTGCCTGATACCTGTCAGTGCCCGCAGCTTCCTTGGCAGTGGAAGCCCTGGGGCCCAGACCCTAGATCGCCGAGCTCGAGCTCTCCTCTATCCCACGTTGCGTCTGTTTTGGGGCGTTTCGAGTTCTTGGAAACCCTGCGAACATTTCATGTATCTTAAATCGTAGGGAGCGGTCACACAAGGTAACTTGAATCTCACGTCCAGGAAATGTGGGCGTGGCTTCCCCACCTGATTATCCTAAAAAACTTTACTTCCTTGTGAGCGCAATTGTTGTTATGCTGAAACGTTCCTCTTTTTTGGAGGTTGTTGACTCTTGCCGAAGAATGACTGCCCTAGTGCCACTAATTTTAACATTCGAATGGGTAGTGACTGCTGGGGTACGAACACGTAGAGAATAATTGGTGCATTGCTCTGCGACTTCTTTCATTCGTTTAGGCAGATTCTAACGCCTGGTTTTGACGGACTTTAAATTTTTTCTAGTCCGATCTTTGTGAAATGATATCTGCTTTTACTTGCATTTCCTTGACTATGTTGTGTGGTTGAGCTCTTCGCATGTCTTTGTGGTTTTTTGTTTTGGTTTTTTTTTTGAATTGCCTATTCATATCCTTTGCCCATTTTCTATTTTTCTTTTGGGAGGATCTTTATTGATTTGTAAGAGTTCTTTACGTATTCTAGATAAAGGTCCATCCTTTCGTTATGTAACTGGCTTATTGAGCCAGCTAGGCTTTGGTAGTTTGAAAATAGAGGACAATTTTATTCTTTTTTTTTTTTTTTTTTAACCATTGGCTGTAAACATTAATTATTCCCCACTTGTGTGAATCTGGGTTGACTAACGCTTTCCCGTTAGCTTAAGGTATTGTAAAGTCTGGCCTTATCTAGTTCAAAATCTCTATTCTCTCTCCCTCCCTTTTCCCCCTCTCTTCTTTCCCGGCTTCTCTCTCCTTCCCCTCTCGAGGTTGAGTCTTGTTCAGGCCCAGAAACCTGTAGGGGAGAAATGCAGTGAGTTGATTTCCTGTTTCTGTCCTTTGATTCTCTTCTCCCTTCCCGGCCCCCGGACTCTTGTAGACTCTGGCTCTTCAAGATTGAGGGGAGAAAGGAAGCAGAGATAATGGTCAAACAGCGTTTAGACACCAGCATTGTTAGCGGGCCCTCTGGGTGTTGCTGCTGTCCATGTGCTGGGTCTTTGTTTTGTGGGTAATATGGGCTGTTGGGAACCTTACTGACAGAAATCTCCCATCTGCAGCCTCTTCGCTTTTGCTTTAGGTCAGGAGTTGGCAAACTACAGCTCATGGGCCAAATCCAGCCCAGCACCTGTTTTTATATGGCCTGAAGGCTAAGAGTGATTTATACATTTGTAAACGGTTGAGGAAAGAAAGAAGAATGTTTAGTGAGGTAAAAAATAATGCGAAATACAAATTTCAGTTCCCATAAAATTTTATTGGAATATAGCCATAAACATTATTTGCTTATAGTTCTCAAATGCGTGCCTTAATAGAGATACAAGTTAATGAGCTTATGCATTTGTCAAAAGTCCTATATTTTAAAGGCACAAAGGGTGAACCCTTAGTGTATACACTTTTTTTGGGGGGGGGGTGGGCTAGAGTTTCACTCTGTCTCCAGGCTGCAGTGCAGTGACACGATCTCGATCTCGGTTCACTGCAACCTCCACCTCCTGGATTCAAGCACTTCTCCTGCCTCAGCCTCCTGAGTAGCTGCGTTTACACACGTGGGCCACCACACCCGCTAATTTTGGTATTTTTAGTATATATAGGGTTTCACCATGTTGGCCAGGCTGGTCTCAAATTGTGCCCGGCCCAATGTATACACGTTTTAAACAGTCATTTAGGAGGTCAGAGATACCAGGATGAAATGCAGAGTGACAAAAAGTTTTTAAATTTTTTGCTTTTTACGCCTGTAATTCTAGTGAAGTGAGATGCATATACTTTGGTTTTTGTTGTTGATTTTTTTCAGAAATCCTACTGTGGATTTAGCTGATGCACACTCGTCACCACCTCCCATACTTCAATGCTTTTATCACTTTTTTTGGTTGAATTACTATATGGTTTGTTATTACTCTTGCAAATGAGCTAACCAGTGTATAGTATGATTGCATTTTCTTTCTTATACAAACCTTTTGTTTTCCCTGAAGTTAGTTGATTTATATTTTGTTTGTTTAGTTTTTCTCTATACTGATCATCCAGACATCCAGAGAACTGGGAGCTCTTTTCCAGATGGATTCAGACACACCCAGTGTTTTGTCATTTGGAAGTCAGTTGGGAGTCATCGGCTCAGTCGTAATTTGGGGACTTCCCTTTAACATCTGTCTGGAAATTTCCTTCCTCTTTTCATGTGTCTCCATCTCACATATCCTTCTGTCTGATATGTAGCTTAGTGACTGACATTCTGAAGCCTACTCTCTCCAGTTCAAATCCTGACTCATAACCAGATGTGTGTCCTTGGCCAAGTCATTTAACCTCTTTGTGCCAGAGTTTCCAATCTGAATGATGGCAGTAATAATCTTACCCACCTCAAAGTGTTGTTTTAAAAATTACATGAGCAAATAGATAAATAAAAGGGCTGTACGTGCTGTAGGTGCACAATAATGTTTGCTATTTTTGTTACTGTTAGTGGTGGACAATATCCACCACTAACAATAAAACCATTTCCAGAAACAGGTGTAGCTTCCTGAAAAAAGGGTTCATGGGAAGAAAAAAATTTTGTCATTTCTGGAAAATACATTCATGCTACCCTTGCTCTTTCTTGAATTATAATTTGGCTAGATTTGCATTCTGGATTGGAAATTCTTTCCGAATTTTAAAAATGTGCTTGATTGTTTAATAGAGGCTGTGCATTTTATTGGGCACTTAGCCTGGAAGCTCAAGTCCTTAACATCTGGAAAATGTTCTTATTTATTTTGACAATTTTCTTCCCACCAATTTTCTTCCTCTTTTTTGTTTACTGTCTTCTCATTGTTTTTCCTCTTGCGGGATTTCCTCCACTTATCTCCTCCCGTGCTATTGTAGTGTTTTTCTTGTTTGTTGTTTGTTTGTTTTTGAGATGGAGTTTCTCTCTTGTTGTCCAGACTGAAGTACAAGGCTCACTGCAACCTCTGCCTACCCAACCTCTGCCTACCGGGTCCAAGCGATTCTCCCGCCTTAGCCTCCCAAGTAGCTGGGATTGCAGGCATATACCACCACGTCCGGCTGATTTTGTGTTTTTAGTAGAGACGGGGTTTCTCCAATGTTGGTCAGGCTGGTCTTGAACTCCCAACCTCAGGTGATCTGCCCACCCCAACCTCCCAAAGTGCTGGGATGACAAGCCTGAGCCCACTCCCAGCCACAACGCTTTTAATTGTTACAAATAATGTCTTAGTTTTTTAATGTCTTTTTGAATTCTCCCTGGACAAAATGTTCATTCTTATTGCTAGATACATTAACTGTATTATTATTATTATTTTTTTTTCTGAGACGAGTCTCTATCTGTCCCCCAGGCTGGAGTGTAGTGACACAATCTCGTCTCACTGCAAGCTCCGCCTCCTAGGTTCACGCCATTCTCCTGCCTCAGCCTCCCGAGTAGCTGGGACCACAGGCGCCTGCCACCACGCCCGGCTAATTTTTTGTATTTTTAGTAGAGACGGGGATTTCACCGTGTTAGCCAGGATGGTCTCGATCTCCTGACCTCGTGATCCACCTGCCTCGGCCTCCCAAAGTGCTGGGATTATAGGCATGAGCCACCGTGCCTGGCCTAACCGTAGTATTTTTGAAGTTTTCTTTTGCTCACTGCATTATCTCTATTTTCTTCATGTTTCTTTTACTGTGTATTGTTTTTGGTTTCTAATTTTAAACACTCTCAAATGTCTGGAAACAGCCTTCTCACTTTTTTTTTTTTTTAAGACAGAGTTTCACTCTTGTTGCCCAGGCTGGAGTGTGGTGGCACGATCTCAGCTCACTGCAGCCTCCGCCTCCCATGTTCAAGCAGTTCTCTTGCCTCAGCCTCCCAAGTAGCTGGGATTACAGACATGTGCCACCACGCCTGGCTAATTTTTTGTATTTTTAATAGAGACGGGGTTTTACCGTGTTGGCCCGGCTGGTCTTGAACTCCTGACCTCAAGTGATCCACCCGCCTCGGCCTCCCAAAGTGCTGGGATTACAGGCGTGAGCCACCGCACCTGGCAGCCTTCTCACATTTTTAAGTGAGACACTAAAAACTGACTGCAAGATTTTCATATGTGAATAGAGCTAGTTTGGTGGGTTTCACTGTTGGGTGATCACATAGGAAGGAGTCATTTTGTTGGGGGTGCTTTACGTTGGTGTCTGTAGACTGTAAAAAATGGGAACTGTTGGACAATAAGATAAGTATATTTTTAAAAACTGAAAATCTTAAAAAGTAATTTTAAAAAACGAGAACAAAAAAAAACAAGATGCTATCCAGAAAGGCCAGGCGCAATTGTTAAGGAACCAAATAGAACTTTTAGAAATCAGCTTCCCAAGGAGGAATTCTACTGTATGTAGTCTCCTGCCATGGCATAATCCTGGCTGCTAGCTCTTGGAAATTGGCATGAAAGGAAGAAAGGCATATCACATTGTTCAGTTTGCTAACTTGCTGTTTATTTGTTTATTATTGTAATAAAACACATGTAGCATACAATTTATCATGCTAACCATTTTAAAGTTTCAGTTCAGTACTACTAAGTACATTCACGTTGTTTTGTAATGATCAGTCTCTCCAGAGCTCTTCTTGTTGTGAAACTAAAACCCTGTACCCATTAAATAGTCACTTCTCCAGCACCTGACAAACACCATTCTACTTTCTGTCTAGGAATTTGACTACAGTAGTCCCCACTTATCTGCAGTTTTGCTTTCTTCAGTTTCAGTTACCCAAAGTCAACCATGGTCTGAAAGTATTAAATGGAAAATTGTAGAAACAGTTCATAAATTCTAAACTGTGCCCCCATCTGAGTCGTGCCTGGCATGTGAATCATCCCTTTGTCCATTATATCTGCACTGTGGATATGTGCTGCCAACCTATTAGTCACTTAGTAGCTGTGAGTTATCAGATTCGCTGTCGTTGTGTCATTTTATTTTATTATGAAATTGTTGTTAATTTGGCTGGGTGCAGTGACGCACACCTCAGCACTTTGGGAAACCAAGGCAGGGGGATCACTTGAGGTCAGGAGTTTGAGACCAGCCTGGCCAATGTGGTAAAACCCTGTCTCTACTGAAAATACAAAAATTACCTGGGCGTGGTGGCGGGTGCCTGTAATCCCAGCTACTGGGGAGGCTGAGGCGGGAGAATCGCTTGAACCCGAGAGGTGGAAGTTGTAGTGAGCTGAGATCTTGCCATTGCATCCTAGCCTGGGTGACGAGAGCAAAACTTCTTCTCAAAAAAATAAAATAGAATAAATTATTGTTAATTTGGCCAGGCTCGGTGGCTCATGCCTGTAATCCCAGCTTTGGGAGACTGAGGCGGGCACATCACTTGAGATCAGGAGTTTGAGACCAGCCTGGACAAATGGTGAAACCCCAACTTTACCAAAAATCCGAAAAAATTAGCTGGGCATGGTGGCACACACCTGTGGTCCCAGCTACTCAGGAGACTGAGGCAGGAAAATTGCTTGAACCTGAAGACGAAGGTTGCAGTGAGCCACGCCACTGGACTCCAGCCTGGACAACAGAGCAAGACTCCATCTCTATATAAATAAATAATACAATGTTAAATTCTTACTGTGCCTTATTTATAAATTGAACTCTATCATAAGTATGTACAGGGACAAATCGTATATATGGTTTGGTACCATCTGCAGTTTTAGGAATCCACTGAGGGTCTTAGAATGCATTCTCTGAGTCAGAGGATAAAGGCAGACTGCTGTACTCATATCAGTGGAATTATACAGTATTTGACTTGTGACTGCCTTATTTCTTTTTTTTTTTTTGAGACAGAGTCTCGCTCTGTCGCCCAGGCTGGAGTGCAGTGGCCAGATCTCAGCTCACTGCAAGCTCCGCCTCCCGGGTTCACGCCATTCTCCTGCCTCAGCCTCCCGTGTAGCTGGGACTACAGGCGCCCGCCACCGCGCCCGGCTAATTTTTGTGTGTTTTTTTTTTTTTTTTTTTTTTTTTAAGTAGAGACGGGGTTTAACCGTATTAGCCAGGATGGTCTCGATCTCCTGACCTCGTGATCCGCCCGTCTCGGCCTCCCAAAGTGCTGGGATTACAGGCTTGAGCCACCGCACCCGGCCGACTGCCTTATTTCATTAATGTCTTCACGGTTCATCCATGTTGTAGTGTGCCTTAGGATTTCCTTCCTTGCTTAAGGTTAATATTTTATTGTATGTCAGAAGACAACATTATAAATTTAAATTTTTGTTGTTGTTGTTGAGATGAGTCTCACTCTGTCGCCCAGGCTGGAGTGCAGTGGCACGATCTCAGCTCACTCCTACCTCTGCTTCCCGGGTTTAAGCGATTCTTGTGCCTCAGCCTCCCAAGTAGCTGGGATTACAGGTGTGTGCCACTGTGCCTAGCTAATTTTTGTATTTTTAGTAGAGGCGGGGTTTCACCATGTTGGCCAGGCTGGTCTTGAACACCTGATGTCAAGTGATCCACCTGCCTCGGCCTCCCAAAGTCCTGGGATTATAGGTGTGAGCCACTACACCCAGCTGCCTTCCTCTATTTTTAATTTCACATTTATATAAAGTTGATACGATCAAAAAGTATATTTGTTTTTGTCCTGGTTCTTGGCACTGGAGCTCTTGAAATCTTTGGTATTTCCTGATAACCATGAGAAGAACATCTTTTGTTATTTATAGTAATAAGCCCCCGCCCTTTTTTTTTAAGCACATCTGAGTTTATGCTAATTAGCTGACTTCTTTTTTTTTTGGAGATGGAGTCCCCCACCTCTGTTGCGCAGGCTGGAGTGCAGTGATGCGATCTCAGTTCACTGCAGCCTCCACCTACTGGGTTCAAGTGATTCTTCCGCCTCACCCTCCCCAGTAGCTGGGACAAAGGTGCACACCATCACACCTGGCTATTTTTTGTATTTTTAGTAGAGATGAAGTTTCGCCATGTTGGCCAGGCTGGTCTCGAACTCCTGACTTTAGGTGATCTACTCACCTCGGTCTCCCAAAGTGTTGGGATTACAGGCATGAGCCACCGCACCTGGCCAATTTTTTGTATTTTTAATAGAGATAGGGTTTCACCATGTTGACAAGGCTGGTCTCATACTCCTGACCTCAGGTGATCCACTTGCCTCAACCTCCCAAAGTGCTGGGATTACAGGCATGAACCACTGGGCCCAGCCTGTAATATCCTTTACATTGTAACTTTTAGCCTCCCTGGGCCACATTGGAAGAAGAATTGTCTTGGGCCACGCACATAAAATACACTAACAATAGCTGATGAGGTTAAAAAAAAATTGTAATGATAGCTGATGAGCTACAAAAAAAAAAAAATCACTAAAGAAACTTCATAATGTTTTAAGAAAGTTTACAGGCCGGGCACGGTGGCTCATGCCTGTAATCCCAGCACTTTGGGAGGTCGAGGTGGGTGGATCGCCTGAGGTTGGGAGTTTGAGGCCAGCCCGGCCAGCATGGTGAAATCCCGTCTCTACCAAAAATACAAAAAAATTAGCTGGGCGTGGTGGCAGGTGTCTGTAATCCCAGCTACTTGGGAAGCTGTGGCAGGAGAATCGCTTGAACCCGGGAGGCAGAGGTTGCAGTGAGCCGAGATCGTGCCATTGCACTCCAGCCTGGGCAACAGAGCGCGAGACTCCATCTCAAAAAAAAAAAAGAAAGTTTACAAGTTTGTGTTGGGCTGCATTCAAAGCTGTCCTGGGCCACATGCATCCCGCGGGCTGAGGGCTAGACAGGCTTGGTTTACAATGAATCAGTGTTTTTTTGAGTTTTGTGAGCATTATAGCACATTATCAAACATAAAGAGGGAATCATATGAACACCCAATTTATGAATTACAGGAAGCTCTAAGGGTTTATGGTAGTTGACTAATAATTTTCTTCTTGTTTGGCAGTATAAACCAAAAATAAAATTCTAAGGCTCTTCCAGCCATCTGAGTGGACTTCCTTCTCAGCCAGAGCACTCTAAACATTTAATCTGAAAGACTAGTTCAGGCCATGAGAGAAAGTTGGGGTCAGACCTGCTTCATTACTCTCTGGTGTAAGTAACATCACATAACAAGGAAAGAAATCAAAATAATTCTAAATGGATTTCTTTGTCATATCTTGAAGTTGCCCTACAAAGTTTGTCTCTTATGGAAAAAAATGTATGTTGTGTAGAGAATCCCCTTTTCCCTCTTTTTTTCTTTTTCTTTCTTTTTTTTTGTTGTTGTTTTTGAGATGTAGTTTCGCTCTTGTTGCCCATGCTGGAGTGCAGTGACCCAATCTCAGCTCACTGTAACCTCCTCCTTCTGGGTTCAAGCAATTCTTCTGCCTTAGTCTCCCAAGTAGGTGAGATTACAGGCATGAGCCACCAGGCCCGGCTAATTTTGTATTTTTAGTAAAGGTGGGGTTTCATCGTGTTGGTTAGGCTGGTGTTGAACTGCTGACCTTATGTGATCCACCAGCCTCGGCCTCCCAAAGTGCTAGGATTACAGGTGTGAGCCGCCAGACCCGTCCTGAGCCACCGCACCTGGCCATTCCGTTTTTTTTTTTTTGTTTCCAGATCCGGGAGATAATCAACTAAGAGTCAGGCACCCTTTTCAGTCTCATAAGAAAACATTTTACAGCCTCTTCTGTCTTAAGCCTGCTAGCTAAGAGCTTCTTCTGCATAGTGAAACTTTGGTCTCCACAATCCTTTGTCTTAACCCAAACATTTCCTGTCTGTTGATCCCAGGTCCTTAGACAAACTCAACCAATCATCAACCAGAAAATGTTTAAATTTACCTAGAGCCTGGAAGTCCCCACTTTGACTTGTCTTGCCTTTCTGAACCAAACCAATATACATCTTAAACGTGTTTCATTGATATCCCATACCACCCTAAAATATGTAAAACCAGGCTGTACCCCGACCACCTTGGGCACATGTTCTCAGGACCACCTGAGGGCTGTGTCATGGGCCATGGTCACTCATATTTGGCTCAGAATAAATGTCTTCAAATATTTTACAAAGTTTGACTCTTTTTCGTCGACAGTAGCCAGAGGTTTTACACCCCAGGGCCATACCCCATGGTTAAGATGTAGATTGGGGGAAGAGTGTATCATTCTTTTATCAATGGTAGAATGATATTTGTACAGGGGAGGAGGTGGGACAGGAAGGTTTTCCTGATGCCTCAGTTTTGAGAAAAGACTTCTTGTGCAAGATGAAGAGCTGGAAATTTAGTTTCATTAAGAACTGTTTGTGATGTGTGCTTTAGAAAGTCTGAGTTACCTATACTCCATATTTCATGGATGTATGCTGTATTATATGATGTCTGCCAGAGAAAGTCTGAATTGCATGTATACTAGTTTGAACAGTCTTCTTCAGGATACTGTTTCTCACTTGTGTGCTTCAGCTTAATGGTAAATAAGGTTTGGGAATTGTCCAGAAGCAAGTGTGGACAGAGGAAAAGTAGACCTTTCTGACACCTTGTGGCAGCACCTGAAAACTACAGATGTAGTTGGCTTGATCTACAGTCTAATCATCTTTTTTTTTTTTTTTTTTTTTTTGAGACGGAGTCTTGCTCTGTCCCCCAGGCTGGAGTGCAGTGGCGCGATCTCGGCTCACTGCAAGCTCCGCCTCCCGGGTTCACGCCATTCTCCTGCCTCAGCCTCCCGAGTAGCTGGGACTACAGGCGCCCACAACCGTGCCCGGCTAATTTTTTGTATTTTTAGTAGAGACGGGGTTTCACCGTGGTCTCGATCTCCTGACCTTGTGATCCGCCCGCCTCGGCCTCCCAAAGTGCTGGGATTACAGGTGTGAGCCACCGCGCCCGGCAGTCTAATCATCTTTTTAGGGCTCTTCACACTGCAAAGTGCTTTCCACCTTTTTTCCCCTAATTAGGAGAGAATCTGTTCAGAATGAACAAAAAAATTGCATGAAAATTCTCTGGATACTGAAATTTTTAAGGCTCTGCCTTTTAAAACTACTTGTGTGTTTTTGGCCAGGTACAGTGGCTCACGCCTGTAATCCTGGCACTTTGGGAGGCCGAGGCGGGTGGATCACGTGGTCAGGAGATCGAGATCATCCTGGCTAACACGGTGAAACCCTGTCTCTACTGAAAATACAAGAATTAGCCGGGCGTGGTGGCGGGCGCCTGTAGTCCTCAGCTCAGGAGGCTGAGGCAGGATAATGGTGTAAGTAAATCTGGGAGACGGAGCTTGCAGTGAGCCTAGATCATAACACTGCACTCCAGCCTGGGCGACAGTGAGAATCTGTCTCAGAAAAAAAAAAAAAAAAAAAAAAAAACCAAAAAACTACATGTGTGTTTTTATACACTTGTACATAGCACTATTCAGGAATTTAGAGAATTCCCAATAGCATGAGGTTGACTGGCATATTCTTCCATAATGAATTGTGAGTAAAATCTGACATAAAGCTTTGGGAATTAAGACTCAATGCAAATTTGTTGCATTGTGTTCAAACGAAAAACCTTACACAAGTTAAAGTTTTATTGAGCTAAGAATGATTCAATATTGGGCATAGTGGCCCACTACTGCAATCCCAGTACTTTGGGAGGCTGATGTGGGAGGATCACTTGAGGCCAGGAGTTGGAGACCAGCCCGGGCAATGTAGTGAGACTCCTGTCTCTATAAAATAGTGTAAAGTTAGCCAGGCGTAGAGGTGCATGCCTGTGGTCCCAGCTACTCGGGAGGCTGAGGGAGGAGAATCACTTGAACTCAGAAGTTCAAGGCTGCAGTGAGCTATGATTACACTACTGCACTGCAGCCTGGGCAGCAGAGACTGACTCTGTCTCTAAAAAACTAAGAGGCTGGGTGCGGTGGCTTACACCTGTAATCCCAGCACTTTGGGAAACCGAAGTGGGTGAATCACTTGAGGCCAGGAGTTCGAGACCAGCCTGGTCAACATGGCGAAACCCCATCTCTACTAAAAATACAAAGAATTAGCCATGTGTGGTTGTGCGCATCTGTAATCCCAGCTACTTGGGAGTCTGAGGCAAGAGAATCACTTGAACCCAGGAGGCGGAGGTTGCAGTCCGCCGAGATTGTGCCACTGCACTACAGCCTGAGTGACAGAGCACAATTCTGTCTCAGAAAAAAATAGGACAGGCTTCAGAACCAGAACAGGTTCTAAGCACTCTGACCTGCAACGTGATCAGGCAATATTTATGGACAAAACAAAAGTAAAGTACAGAAATAGTTTAATTGGTTGCAGCTTGGCATTTTGCCTTATTTAAATCACCTGGTGACCTGTGATTGTCTGAAGATGGGCTTTTGTAATTGACTGAGACTCAGATGTTTGTTACTGGAGTACAAATTCTCCTGTTAGGCATTCAGTTAGTTTTCATACTGTTAGGTTGTAATTCCTTATATACTGACTGGAGTATGGAGGCATTCTCGGGCCAAGTTTAGTTTAACAATTGGAACCCCCTTTTTTTTTTTTTTTTTTTTTGAGATGGAGTCTCGCTCTGTCACCCAGGCTGGAGTGCAGTGGCGCGATCTCAGCTCACTGCAAGCTCCGCCTCTTGGGTTCACGCCATTCTCCTGCCTCAGCCTCCTGAGTAACTGGGATTATAGGCGCCTGCCACCAAGCCCGGCTAATTTTTTTTGTATTTTTAGTAGAGACAGGTTTCACCACGTTAGCCAGGATGATCTCGATTTCCTGACCTCGTGATCCGCCCACCTCAGCCTCCCAAAGTGCTGGGATTACAGGTGTGAGCCACCGTGCCCGGCCAACAATTGGAACTCTGAATTCTTTGAAGAGTTTGTAGTTGTATACTACTCCACTGCTACAAGTTCAGCTATAATGAAGTTGGAGTAAATAATCAAGTCACAGTGCCAGAAAAGCTTATTGATCAAGCCAAGTTAAGTTTATTAGGCCTGACACGTAGGAGAAAATGCCTCCTTGACAAAGTCTTAGTTGTGTCTCAAAATAGAGAAATTAGGAAATGGTGTTTATAGGATTTTAGGGCCTTGGCTGGATCATTTTAAGGTAGGTCTTGGCAAGGTAGGTCCCTATTTGGGATTGGACAGTTATGACATTGTAGACTTAAAGAGGGCAGTGTTTTGTACCAAGTCTTGGTGAGTAAGCTGTTTAGTTGGTTCCCAATGTTATCTCCTAAGAATCGAATATTCTAGATTGTATCTTCCAGATGTATCCTGGAACAAGCAGCTAAGTCCCTTTTGTTTGGTCTCAATGTTGTTTAACATGGGGATAAAAATACTGGTTTTTATTTTCAAAAGTAAGACCTGAATTAATTTACATGAACCTTTTGTTTGTTTCAGCTTTGCCCGAAGTTTTTACATACAAATTCTACTAGTCACACCTGGCCATTCAGTGCAGTTGCTGAATTAATAGGTACGTAGTTTGACATTTTATATACCATTTGTTGCTTACAATTGTAGTATTTTTTGTTTTTTTTTTTTTAGACGGAGTCTTGCTTTGTCGCCCAGGCTGGAGTGCAGTGCCGCGATCTTGGCTCATTGCAAGCTCCGCCTCCCGGGTTCACTCCATTTTCCTGCCTCAGCCTCCTGAGTAACTGGGACTGCAGGCGCCTGCCACCATGCCTGGCTAATTTTTTTGTATTTTTTTAGTAGAGATGGGGTTTCACCGTGTTAGCCAGGATGGTCTCGATTTCCTGACCGTGATCCACCCACATCAGCCTCCCAAAGTGCTGGGATTGTAGGCATGAGCCACCGCTCATGGCCTACAATTGTAATTTTAAAAACCTTTTATTGAAAACTTAAGTACAAGTGTCCTTTAAAAAAAAAAAAAGTGTGTTGGCCAGGCACTTGAGGCTAGGAGTTCAAGACCAATCTGGGCAACATAGTGAGATCCAGTCATTACAAAAATATTTAAAACTCAGCTGGGTATGATGGTGCATGCCTGTGGTCCCAGCTACTCAGGAGGCTGAGGTGGGAGGATCACGTGAGCCCGGGAAGTTGAGGCTGCAATGAGCCGTGATTGTGCTATTGCATTCCAACCTGGGCAGGCGACAGAGCAAGAAAAAAAACAAAAGCAAATACCTTGAATGATAACATTAATGATAAAAATTACATAGCATAACAGCTATTCACATGGATGTCAGGTTAGTCACTGTTCAGCTTTCTCTTTAATACTACCCAAGGATTTCATAGTTTTTAGGATTTACTTTGCTAAGTTCCTCAAGTGTTTATATTGAAAATATTTTTATTTTTGTTATAAAAGTAAACAGAATTATAAGGAGTTTATTTTGAGATGAGATCTCACCATGTTGTCCAGGCTGGTCTAAAACTCCTGGGCTCAGGCGATCCTCCCACCTCTGCCTCAGGAGTATCTGGGATTACAAGTGTGCACCACAGTGTCCGGCAGAATTATGTTTATTAGTAGCACAAAAGTATGTGTAACATACAGCATGGATTCATTTTTCTGGTATCAGGAGGAGGATTAGTATTGTGTTAGATTTGTGATAAATTCTTGCTTCTTTCAATAAATGGGAAGTTTAAGGTTTAGGATTGTATTTTAACAGCATTTCAATGAACATGAGAAAGCGGCAAGGTTGCAGTCAGATTTGCATTTATGGGTCATGATTTTTTTCTTGGGAGAAATTCATGCATAGGCTGGGCTCACAGTTGTTCACACCTGTAATCCCAACACTTTGGGAGGCCAAGGCAGGAGGATCACATGAGCCCAGGAGTTGGGGACCACCCTGAGAAACATAGTGGGGACCCCATCTCTACAAAAAATACAGAGATTCGCCAGGGTGGTGGTGCATGCATGTAGTCCTACTTCCTCGGGAATCTGAGGTAGGAGGATCACTTGAGCCAAGGAAGTCAAGGCTGCAGTGGAGTAAGTCTTGCTCCAGCCTGGGCTACATAAGACCCTGTCTCCAACAAAAAGGAAAAGAAAAAGAAAAGAAAAAGTCATGCACACAAACATATGCCTAGTTGAAAAATTTAGGCATATGTTTAAGAAACAGATAATAAAGGGAAATTGTATTCTTAGGAATTCTTAGATATATTTTAGAATTTTTATCAAGGAAGAGTTCTATCTTAGATGGAAGAAAAAATAAAAAGAAGAAACTTTTTTTTTGTTTGTTTTTGAGACAGAGTCTTGCTGTGTCACCCAGCCTGGAGTGCAGTGGCTCAGTCTCGGCTCACTGGAACCTCCTCTACCTCCTGGGTTCAAGCACTTGTCCCTCACCCTCCCGAGTAACTGGGACTACAGGCGCCCACCATCACTCCCGGCTAATTTTTGTATTTTTAGTAGAGAGAGGGTTTCACCCTCTTGGTCAGACTGGTCTCAAACTCCTGACCTCAGGTGATCCACCTACCTCCTCCTCCCAAAGTGCTGGGATTATAGGCATGAGCCACTGCGCCCAGCCCTAGTTTTCATTTTTTAATATATTTCTTTGTACACCTATTCTGAGAGAAATGAGTATGTTAAACAAGGATGTTAAATGGAGAGGTATACAGAAATAATGTAAAAGCTGCCAGAAACTTGATTTAACTTGGTGAAACTGAGAAGTGCCACAATTTAAAGAAATAGTAGAAAGTGAATCTGCCATCCTTATATGTAGCTTAGCAGAAAATGTTGCTGCCTTCTCATTTATTCATCGATTATTGTGTACCTTCCATTGACAATCAGATCTCTTTCCCCTATGATAGCCAGGTTAGTCCCTCTTTTTTTTTTTTTCTCTTTTTTTTTTTTCTCTTTTTTTTTTTTTCTCTTTTTTTTCTTTTTCCTTTTTTAAGACGGAATTTCACTGTTGTCGCCCAGGCTGGAGTGCAATGGCGCTATCTCGGCTCACTGCAGCCTCGCCTCCTGAGTTCAAAAAATTCTCCTGCCTCAGCGTCCCGAGTAGCTGGGATTACAGACGCCAGCTACCATGCCCGGCTAATTTTTTTTTTTTTTTTTTTAAATACAGATGGGATTTCACCCTGTCGGCCAGGCTGGTCTCAAATTCCTGACCTCAGGTGATCCGCCCACCTCAGCCTCCCAGAGTGCTGGGGTTACAGGCGTGAGCCACCATGGTCATCCTTTTTTTTTTTTTTTTAATATATATTTGAGACAGAGTCTTGCTGTGTTGCCCAGGCTAGAGTGCAGTGGCATGATCTCTGCTCACTGCAACCTCTGCCTCCCAGGCTCGAGCAATTCTCCTGTCTCAGCCTCTGGATTAGCTGGGACTACAGGCATGCGCCACCATGCCTGGCGGATTTTTGTATTTTTAGTAGAGGTGGGGTTTCACCATGTTGGCCAGGCTGGTCTCTAACTAACTTCAGGTGATCTGCCAGCCTCAGCCTCCCAAAGTGCTCGGATTATAGGCGTAAGCCACCGCACACAGCCTTAGTCCCTCTTTTAATCATCTCTGCAGTGTAGTGATTTTTCTTCTTTGTACTTCTTTGGTGTGCTGGGTACCAGTCTTTGCTGTCTCTTTAACATGGAAGGTGTTAATTCTGTAATAGTCAATTAATATATACCAGGATGCAGTTTATTTTCATGTTCTTAAATCTTAGGAGTTGCTAAAAATTGCAGCTTTTAAAGTTGTCTTAAAACATAGTCTTCTATTGCTTCTTATAGGATTGTTCTGAACTAATTGCTCTTTTTTAAAGTGGAAAATCAGAATTTCTTCAAACTTGTGTTTCCCAGATAATGCTTACGATCCTGATGTGAACGCTAAACAAATATGGATTGACAAAACAGTAATAAATGACCATATATGCTTGACATTCACTGACAATGGGAATGGTATGACTTCTGATAAATTACATAAAATGCTAAGGTAGGTAAAAATGTGCCACACTTCTTAAAATTGTTGCTTTTGCCTAAAGGGTTTCCCATGCCATACTGACTATTCTTGGTTTTTGTTTTTTGAAATGAAATGCTGTTTGTACAGTGTGGGCTGTTCTCTAAGAGTCTTCCCATGATTTTCTACTCCTGGTAGTTGATTAGTCAGTCCTCACCATTCTCATCACCTACTCCACCCTACCTCCAGCTCCCTAAAAGTCCACCATTCCTTTAGAGTTGTAGTATATTTGTATCAATTACTGATAACTTTAGTGTAAATTAGGTTTAACCAGTATTTGTAATAAAACTTACCACTTTGTTGGGAGTAACTTTCAGAGGAAGAGATTCATGGGGTGAAATCTCACAGTCCCAGGAGCATGGGTTATACTCAGCTATTTAGTCAGGGTGTGCCAGCAATGAGTTTCCATGTTAGTACTTGTGATCCTTTCTCTCCCCTGTGACGTAGATTTGGTTTCCTTCATTTCAGAGCTGGGAAAACACATCAAGATACATTAAAAGTAATCTGCCCAATACATAAAAAATCAACAACAACAACAAAAAAGTAATCTGCCCAAGATTATACAGCTAGGAAGGGTGAGGCCAGCATTTGAACCCAGGCTTTTTACTTGGTATTACAATTAATGAATTAAAAAAAAAATTGTAGGTATTTATTTATTTATTTTTGATGATAGGTATTTATTTTTTTTAATCTTTCTTTTCTTCTTAGCTTTGGCTTCAGTGACAAAGTCACCATGAATGGTCATGTGCCAGTTGGATTATATGGGAATGGCTTCAAGTCAGGTTCTATGCGTCTGGGTAAAGATGCAATTGTTTTTACCAAAAATGGAGAAAGCATGAGTGTGGGCCTTTTGTCTCAGACCTACTTGGAAGTCATAAAAGCGGAGCATGTTGTTGTTCCAATAGTGGCATTCAACAAGCACCATATCCTTTTGGTTGTGCAAAAGCTGTGGAGAAACTGAAGAAATAATTCGGAAACATTGCATATTTTTACCTTCTTCCAAATTATTTCCTTTGAATAACACCTATTCCATTTCTTACCTCTGTCCTCTGCATTTACCATACACCTGAGGCTAAGGGTTTGTTCCTTTCTCTTCTCTGTTGGACTCCTACTATGGAAATACTCAACATTTTATGTTAAACTTCCTATACCTCTTCTGTTTAGTTCAGGGTTATTGTAGACTAGTAAGACTTTATGGTCTGGCTTGAAAATTTGACTAGTGACCACGAAAGGCAGGATAACTTTAGGAAAATGCCTTTTGTATGAACACATTGAAATATTGGAAAGTATTAAGTTAGTTAGGAATAATAACCTGCTCATTTTTTATTCTTCTTGATGTTTGTTTGAAATCAAACTGCCATGGTAAAACTTAGAAAATAGGCTGAGAGGCCGGGCGCGGTGGCTCAAGCCTGTAATTCCAGCACTTTGGGAGGCCGAGACGGGCGGATCACAAGGTCAGGAGATCGAGACCATCCTGGCTGACATGGTGAAACCCCGTCTCTACTAAAAAATACCAAAAAACTAGCCAGGCGAGGTGGCGGGCGCCTGTAGTCCCAGCTACTCGGGAGGCTGAGGCAGGAGAATGGCGTGAACCCGGGAGGCAGAGCTTGCAGTGAGCTGAGATCCGGCCCCTGCACTCCAGCCTGGGCGACACAGCGAGACTCCGTCTCAAAAAAAAAAAAAAAAAAAAGAAAATAGGCCGAGCTCGGTGGCTGATGCGTGAAATTCCATCACTTTGGGAGGCCAACGCAGAAGGATTGCTTGAGTCCAGAATTTCGAGACCAGCTCAAGCAACATAGGGAGACCCTGTCTCTACCAAAAATTTAAAAATTACTCGGTCATGGTGGTGGGTGCCTGTGGTCCCAGCTAGGCTGCAGTTAGCCCTGATCATGTTACTGCACTCTAGCCTGAGCAATAGTGAGACCCTATCTCAAAAAAAAAAACCTTGGAAAACTATGTATAAATAGTTTTTCTGTTATTTAAGTTTACAGAGTTGGTTTTCATATTGTAATTATGAAAAATATGTTGGCAATCTGAGTCTTTAACTTACGATATACGACAGATGATTAATTTAGCAGAATCAAAAGCCAGCCTTGCTGCAATTCTGGAACATTCTCTGTTTTCTACGGAACAGAAGTTACTGGCAGAACTTGATGCTATTATGGGCAAGAAGGGGACAAGGATCATCATTTGGAATCTCAGAAGGTAAATGTAGACATAGATGTTGACCGTTTGGGAGTAAAGTGCTTGTGCAGGGTGGTGTCCCTACATTCATCTCTTGTTACACATAGTAGAAATACATGGAAAGGTACTCATTTTTTGGTGTAGTTACTGATTTGTCTTTGCCCAGGATATTTTCATATTGTTAAAAAAAATTTTCTTTTCTTTCTTTTTTTATTTATTTTTTTTGAGATGAAGTCTCGCCCTTGTCCCCCAGGCTGGAGTGTGATGGCACGATCTCAGCTCACTGCAACGTCTGCTTCCCAGGTTCAAGCGATTTTCCTGCCTCAGCCCCCCCAAGCAGCTGGGATTACAGGCGCCTGCCACCACGTCCGGCTAATTTTTGTATTTTTAGTTGAGACGGGGTTTCTCCATGTTGGCCAGGCTGATCTAGAACTCCTGACTTCAGGTGATCCACCTGCCTCGGCCTCCCAAAATGCTGGGATCACAGGCATGAGCCACTGCACCCAGCCAAAAAAAATAAAATTTTCTATCCCTGCCATTCAGTCTCCGTTAGCACTCCATTATGTCTCATTTATTCCACCCCGTCTTCTCAAAAAAAGAAAAGAGAAAAAAAGCAATGAGAAGACAAATTTAGGAGGATAAATCTTTCTTCATTGTGTCCATTACTTAAAGCTAAAAGTGATGTAACACCTGATGAGAAAAGTAATATAGGTGAGATTTTTGCGTTGCTAAAATTTATAATCCTTTATCTTTGTGAGGATAAAATCCTTCACAAATAAATTTTAAAATTTAAGACTAATGTCTAATATTGAAAGATCTAAGACATACTGAATCACAGGAATAAAGCACAGGGTAGTGATAAGACTAAAGAACTGAAAAAACTTGTGCTATTCTGATACCTGAATTCATTTTTCATGCTTTCACTTCCCTACCCCTCCTTCTCCTGGAGGATTTTTTCAGTTATACTTTCTGAGATAATTGTAGATTCACGTGTAGTTGTAAGAAGTAATAAAGAGATCTCATGTACGCTTTATCCAGTTTCCCCTGGTAGTAACATCTAACAAAACTGTAGTACAGTAGTGCTATTGATATTG
This sequence comes from Macaca mulatta, assembly GCF_049350105.2. Classification (NCBI taxonomy): domain Eukaryota; kingdom Metazoa; phylum Chordata; class Mammalia; order Primates; family Cercopithecidae; genus Macaca; species Macaca mulatta. The sequence continues at coordinate 11,092,460 of NC_133408.1, read as the reverse complement.
ACAGGATTTTGACATTGATACAGTCAGAATGCAGGACACTTTAGTCATCACAGGAATCCCTCATGTTGCCCTTTTATAGCCATACCCACTTCCCTCATAACCCCACTCCCTCCTTAATCCCTGGCAACCTCTAATCTGTTCTCTATTTCTATAATTTTGCCATTTTAAGAATATTACGTAAACAACATGGAAACCTTTTGGGATTGACTTTTTTCACTTAGCATAACTTTTTGATGTTTTCCAGGTTCTTGTATGTATAGACCTTTTTCTTTTCTTTCTTTTCTTTCTTTTTTTTGAGGTGGAGTTTTGCTCTTCCCCCAGGGTGGAGTGAAGTAGCACCATCTCGGCTCACTGCAGCCTCCGCCCACTGGGTTCAAGTGATTGTGCTGCCTCAGCCTCTCGAGTAGCTGGGATTATAGGCACCTGCCATCATGCCCAGCTGATTTTTATATTTTTAGTAGAGACAGGGTTTTGCCATATTGGCCAGGCTGGTCTTGAACTTCTGACCTCAGGTGATCCACGCGCCTCAGCCTCCCAAAGTGCTTGGGATTACAGGTGTGAGCCACCGCACCCAGCCAGTTTGCACCTTTTTCTTGTTGAGTAGTATTTCATTGTATGTGTGGAACCCAGTGTGTTTACCTATTCAAGACATCTGGGTTTATAGTTTTGGGATATTACAAATAAAGCTGTAAACATTTGTGTACATGGTTTTGTGGGAATATAGTCTTCATTTTTCTGAAATAAATATCCGGCATGTAATTGCTGTATCATATAGTACTTGAGTTTTATTTTCTAAGAAATGCCAGACTGTTTTACCGAGTGTTTTCCTACTATCAATGTACGAGTGATACAGTTTCTCCACATCTTCCAGGATCCGTTTTCTTTTTTTTTCTCTTGCCTTTGCACCCCCAGTGCCCCACTGACATGCACCATGTGTAGGTTTATTTATTTGCTTACCTTTTTAATGGCTTACAGTGTTTGCTTTCTTATCTTGCTGTGAAGTTAATTTTTGGTTCTTTCTAAAAAATTTTTTTTGCAGTTACAAAAATGCAACGGAGTTCGATTTTGAAAAGGATAAATATGATATCAGAATTCCTGAGGATTTAGATGAGATAACAGGGAAGAAGGGGTATAAGAAGCAGGAAAGGATGGACCAGATTGCCCCTGAGAGTGACTATTCCCTGAGGGTATGTATTCAACTCTCTTTGTAGAAGTGAGAAAATCATTGAATCATGGTAGTATTAGGAGAGCTCATGTTACCTACTTGTGATATAAAGGCTGCCAGTGCTCTCTGAATGAAAGTATCTCAGACATGAACCAGCTTAGTTAAACTTTTCATTAGCACACTGGTTGATTTATTTGCTTAGAAACCCTTTTTAAATTGTAAAGTCGTCAGGCCTAACAATGCTTGTAGTTTTTACTATATGCTGACATTATTATCATATTAGAATCAGTATATTATTATATTAATCAGTGTATGGTGGCCAGACTAATTAATTCAACAGACAACAAATTCAAAGTCTTATTAAATTTGACGTATTTGCCTGTGCGTGGTGGTTCACACCTGTAATCCCACCACTTTGGGAGGCCAAGATGGGTGGATCACAAGGTCAGGAGTTCAAGACCAGCCTGGCCAAGATTCTGAAACCCCGTCTCTACTAAAAATACAAAAATTAATCGGGCGCGGTGGCAGACACTTGTAATCCCAGCTACTCGGCAGGAGAATCACTTGAACCTGGAGGTGGGGCAAGAGGGAGCGGAGGTTGCAGTGAGCCGAGATTGCGCCACTGGACTCCAGCCTGGGTGACAGAGTGAGACTCCGTCACTCACACAAAAAAATTTAATATGTTCTAGAATACGTACCTTAATTGTCCTCCTAAAGCAATAAATTATAGACTATAGATAGATAAGGCACATTAATATAATTTTGTGATAAATGCCTCTAGGATTTTCCCTTTAGAAATGAGGTTTTTGTTGTTTTTCTTTTTGGAGATTAGGTCTTTGGGTGTCACTCTCTCAGCCAGGCTGGAGGGCAGCAGTGCGATCTTGGCTCATTGTAGCCTCTGCCTCCTGGCCCCAAGCAATCCTTCCACCTCAGCCTCCCGAGTAGCTGGGACTACAAGCGTGTGCCACCACACCCGGCTATTTTTTTTTATTTTTGGTAGAGACAGTGTTTCACCATGTTGTCCAGGCTGGTCTCAAATTCCTGGTCTCAAGCGATCCATCTGCTTCAGCCTCCCAAAGTGCTGGGATTACAGGTATGAGCTACCGCGCCTGGTCAAAATGAGTGTCTGTGTAAGATTGAAGAAATTGGCTCAGCACAGTGGCTCACACCTATAATCCCAGCACTTTGGGAGGCAGAAACGGGTGGATCACCTGAGGTCAGGAGTTGGAGACCAGCCTGGCCAACATGGTGAAACCCTGTCTCTACTAAAAATAGAAAAATTAGCTGGGCGTGGTGGCCGGAGCCTGTAATCCCAGCTGCTCGGGAGGCTGAGGCAGGAGACTGCCTTGAACCTAGGAGGCAGAGGTTGTGGTGAGCCAAGACCGCACCATTGCATTCCAGCCTGGGCAACAAGAGCGAAACTCCATCTCAAAAAAAAAAAAAAAAGATTGAAGAAATTAATATCTTGATATAACAATATCGATAAATTAATATCAAGGTTTTTTGTTTGTTTGAGACAGAGTTTTGTTCTTGTTGCCCGGGCTGGAGTACAATGGCATTATCTTGGCTTACCACAACCTCTGCCTCCCGAGTTCAAGCGATTCTCCTGCCTCAGCCTCCCTAGTAGCTGGGATTACAAGCATGTACCACCATGCCTAGCTGATTTTGTATTTTTAGTTGAGATGAGGTTTCACCATGTTGGCCAGGCTGGTCTCGAACTCCCGACCTCAGGTGATCTGCCTGCCTCGGCCTCACTAAGTGTTGGGATTACAGGCATGAACCACTGCACCCTAAAGTTTTTTAGTCGTTTTGATAAGACGTGATACTAACTTTATGCTTGATTTCTTTCTTTTTTTTTTTTTTTTTTTTGAGACAGAGTCTCACTCTGTTGCCCAGGCTGGAGTGCAATGGCGTCATCTTGGCTCACCATGGCGTCCAGCTCCTGGGTTCAAGCGCTGCTTCTGGCACAGCTCCCTGTGTAGCCAGGACTACAAGCATGCGCCACCCTGCCTGGCCAATTTTTGTATTTTTAGTAGAGATGGGGTTTCACTATGTTAGCCAGGCTTGTCTTGAACTCCTGACCTCGTTATCCGCCTGCCTCGGCCTCCCAAAGTTCTGGGATTACAGGCTTGAGCCACCTAGCCTGGCCACTTTTTGCTTTATTTCTTGTGTTAATATAATTCTCTAATCCCAAGTTGTGGATGTATTTGATATTTACAGATTTTCCATGTAATTTTTGCTAAGGTCTTAGCAATTACAGTATTAGTAATAGTAATAGTAAATAGCAGATATTTACTATTCATTGATGTATCCTAATGTGTTCCTAGTGTTGAAAAAGTCTTACTCAAGTACAAAACAAGTTCAGAGGCAGCCAGAGAAGATGGTATGGTTTTAGTACACTACAAAATACAATGTTTTTTAAATGACACAAAGCACTACTTCTTTTGAAATCAAGGGTCAGGAAAAGTAAGAGAAATGTTTAAGTTTTAGTTTTGTGTTGAATCTTTTTTTTTTTTTTTTGAGGTGTGAGTCTCTCTCTGTCGCCCACACTGGAGTGCAGTGGTGTGATCTCGGCTCACTGCAGCCTCCACCTCCGTACTTGACAGAAAAATCAGAAAATGTACTTTTTTGTACATATATACATTTTTAAAAATTAAAATGTCATACCATATGTGCTGTTTTGTAATCTTTTTCACTCAGTAATATTAACTATATCAGTGTCTATGTAGATCAGTTGATTGTATTCTGCAAGTCATTTTTACTGGCTGCGGTATATTGAGCTTATTTTTAATGAAAAACAACCAAATCAGAATAACATACAGCCTTATAGCCTATTTTATTGAAGAGTCAATTGGTCTTTTATCAAGTTAATAGGAGAGCTTCTGTGTAAATCCGTGTCTAAGTAATGGTGAGCAAATCTGTAGATACTAACTTCTTGTTATGTTATTTTACAGGCTTATTGCAGTATATTATATCTAAAGCCAAGAATGCAGATCATCCTACGTGGACAGAAAGTGAAGACGCAGCTGGTTTCGAAGAGTCTTGCCTACATCGAACGTGATGTTTATCGACCCAAATTTTTAGTATCCTTTTTCTTTTTATGATTCCTTATAGAGATATGTTAGTCAGGTGTATTCTCTTTTGCCCCTTTCGCCTTATATGCTGATAGGGATTCTAGTCTGCTCTAGCTCTGCCCTCCTTTTGTGCTTTTGGACTTATTAAATAATGAAATAGAAAGGATGATTTGAACTGAGTGAGGTATTGTGTTCAAAATTTACCTTAATATCTTAAGTCTAAAACAGTGAGAATTACCTTTGGATTCAACTGCAGAAATAAAGATCATTATGGGATAATGATGTATCACAGAAATAGACTCATCAAAGCTTATGAAAAAGTTGGATGTCAGTTAAGGGTAAGCTTTATTTTTTATTTGAAAAGAAAATGTTTATTTTCCATAAAAGTTAGGATAATATACACTCTTGGGTCAAATGTTAAATAATTTTATTGTACCTTTTTGCCTATGGCTTTTTAATGTAAATTTGTAAAAAATAACATTAGTATGGTATTTGAACTTTCTTTTCTTTTTTTTTTTTTTTTTGAGACAGGGTCTCACTCTTGCCCAGGCTTCAGTGCAGTGGCGCAATCTTGGCTCAACTCACTGCCACGTTCACCGTCTGGGTTAAAGCGATTCTGCTGCCTCAGCCTCCCAAGTAGCTGGGACTACAGGCGCATGCCACCATGCCTGTTTTTTGTTTTGTTTTGTTTTGTTTTTTCATTTAGACAGAGTCTCGCTCTGTCGCCCAGGCTGGAGTGCAGTGGTGAGATCTTGACTCACTGCAGCCTCCGTCTTCCAGGTTCAAGGAATTCTCCTGCCTCAGCCTCCCGAGTAGCTGGGACTACAGGCAGGTACCTCCACGCCTGGCTAATTTTTGTATTTTTAGTAGAGACGGGGTTTCACTATGTCAGCCAACATGGTCTTGATCTCCTGACCTGGTGATCCGCCCATCTTGGCCTACCAAAGTTCTGGGATTACAAGTGTGAGCCACTGCACTCAGCCAATTGTTTTGTGTTTTTAGTAGAGACGGGATTTCACCATGTTGGCCAGGCGTGTCCCAAACTCCTGACTTCAGATGATCCACCCCTCTCGGCCTCCTAAAGTGCTGAGATTATAGGCGTGAGCCCCCACGCCCGGCTTTATTTTTATTTTTTGAGAGACTCTGTGCCTGGCTGGAGTGCAGTGGCACAATTTTGGCTCACTGCAACCTCCGACTCCCAGGTTCAAGTGATCCTTTCACCTTAGCCTCCTGAGTAGCTGTGACTACAGGTTCATGCCAGCACCTTAATTTCTTTTGTTTATTTATTTATTTGTTTTTTGAGATGGAGTCTTACTCTGTCACCCAGGCTGGAGTGCAGTGGTGTGATGTCAGCTCACTGCAACCTCTGCCTCCCTGGTTCAAGCTATTCTCGGGCCTCAGCCTCCCAAGTAGCTGGGACTACCAGCGTGTGCCACCACTCCTGGCCAAATTTTGTATTTTTAGTAGAGACAGATTGTTGCCCAGGCTGGCCTCAAACTCCTGACCTCAAGTGATCCACCCACCTCGGCCTTTCAGTGTGCTCAGATTACAGGCCTGAGCCCTTGTGCCTGGCCTATTACATTAATTTCGTATTTGATACTGAACAGCCCTGAGGTGGGGACAGAATATTTCTTTTATCCCTATTTGATGCATAAGAAAGTTGAGGACCAGACACAGTGACTCTTTCCTGTAATCCTAGCACTTCGTGTGGCTGAGGTAGGAGGATTGCTTGAGGTCAGTACTTCAAGACCAGCTTGGGCAACATACCAAGTCTTTATCTCAGCTGAGTATGGTGCCTCACACCTGTAATCCTAGCACATTTGAGAGATCAAGGCAAGGGGATTGCTTGAGCCCAGGAGTTCAAGACCAGCCTGGGCAATGGGGCAAAACCCTGTCTGTACAAAAAAATACAAAAATTAGCTGGGCCTGGTGGGTCCCAGCTACTCAGGAGGCTGAGGTGGGAGGATTGCTTGAGCCCAAGAAGTTGAGGCTGTAGTGAGCCAAAATTGTGCCTCTGCTTTTCAGTCTAGGCAACAGGGTGAGACCCTATCACAAACAAACACACACAAAAACACTGTCTCTACAAAACAACAAAAACAAATTAGCCATGTGTGGTTGTACGTCCTTGTAGTCCCGGTTATTTGGGAGGCTGAGGTGGGAGAGTGCTTGAGCCCTGGAGTTTGAGGCTGCACTGAGCTATGATTTTGCCCCTGTACTTCAGCCTGGGCAGCAGAGTGAGACTCTGTCTCTTAAATAAAAAAAAAATTAAAAAAAAAAAAGAAAAGAAATTGGGGCTAATAATAAATAGATGAAGCAACTTGTCTAAGACATAACAGCCTGGATCTCAGACAGAAACACATCATTTAACTGCGTTTGGATATGGATCCAGTGTATATTTTTAAGATTTTGGTGATAATTCTTTATCTTACTTTATTCTGAGTTTTTTGTAGAATGATGTGAGCTCTACACAGTATAACAATGTGGATTCACCTTGAATATCACTTAACGGGTTCTGACTCTGCTTCACCTACTTTATATGGCATGAGCCCAAATATAGCATATTTGCAGAAGTAAATGAACTTTATATCTACCACAGAATGTAAATTTTTTTCTTTTATCACTTATGAATCTGACTTAACCAAGATACATAGTCCATTTTCCCAACCGAGTTAAATTTGCACTGTGTGTATTTCCTAGTTAAGCTTACCTTGTAAAAATAGGCTGTTACAGCTAAATTACAATGTTTGTCTTTACCAGATGATGGACTGGGCCTGGTATTTGCATTCTGTGGATTCAGTAAGCATTAAATAAGTATCAGATATCCATCGTGATTTGCTGTGCTGGGTGCTCAGCATAAAAAGTTGATAAAATACAGAGCATGCCCTCAAAGCTCAGTTTTGTGAGGGGACTGTGGAACATCCTTGGAAGCATCAGAAAAGGCTGCTTAGAGAAAGTGTTGATTGAGATGAGTCTCAGTTGACTTCAGTGTGCTACAAAGTCTGGAAGGGCTTTCCAGGGAGAGACAACATGTGCAAAGGCAGAGAAAGAGGCGTCTGAGAGTATGACATCATAAAGGGGGTAATTTGCTGTGGCTGGACCATATGTTAAGGGGAGAACAGAGGAATGAGAGAGACAGGATAAGGCTGGAAGGAAGATGGATAAAAACCACAGATAGAAGGATCTTGTTATTACTGTAGTTTACAAATAGTCTGAAATGGTGAACCTGATGGTTTTTAATAGAGCAGAATTAGGATTAGTTGTATGGTTTGGCTTATAGTTGTGTTTATAAAAATGTTCATTTCATGAGTTACACATCATTTTACTTTTTTCTTCATAGGGTAAGAAGTATAGCGACAATCATGAACAAAATATACTGGTTAGTCACATGTAGATAATCAGAAGATGACTCGTATACTTTGAGTTCAACATTTTAGCTAGCAGATTTTAAAAAATAACTAATTTAACCAACCTAGGTTTTTATTTCATCGTTAGCAACTGGATACCTTACTTTGAACTTTTATCTCACAAACTTATGGAATATTGCCTTTCAGAGTCTTAGCTAGTCACTACAAGATCAAGATGAATTATTTGTGGTTTCTGTTCTCTAAGAAATTGTACCCTAGTAAAAGTAGTTCTCTTTTCTTTTTTTTCTTTTTGAGAGATGGAGTTTTGCTCTTGTTGCCCAGGCTGGAGTGCAGTGGCACGATCTCGGCTCACTGCAACCTCCACCTCCCGGGTTGAAGCGATTCTCCTGCCTCAGCCTCCTCAGTAGCTGGGATTACAGGTGCGTGCCACCATGCCTGGCTAATTTTTTGTGTTTTTAGTAGAGATGGGATTTCACCATGTTGGCCAGGTTGTTCTCGAACTCCTGACCTCAGGTGATCCGCCCACCTCGGCCTCCCAAAGTGCTGGGATTACAGGCGTGAACCATCATGCCCGGCAGGTGGTCCTTTTTCTCTTGTATAAAATTGGGGATGATAATACTTGTCTAAATGGATACTTGTCAATAATCAAAGGGTTTTTGAGGAAGGCTCTAGCGTATTTAGAGATTAACTCCCAGGAAAATAAATCACCTACCAGTGTTTTTTTTCAGTCTAAATTTGATGAGAATTGGCTGGGCACGGTGGCTCATTCCTGTAATGCCAGCACTTTGGGAGGCCGAGGCTGGTGGATTGCTTGAGGTCAGGAGTTTGAGACTAGCCATGGTGAAACCCTGTCTCTACGAAAAATAGAAAAATTGGCTGGGTTTGGTGGTGCGTGCCTGTACTTCCAGCTACTCGGGAGGCTGAGGCAACGAGAGTCACCCGAGCTTGGGAGGCCTCTTGGCTTTTTCAGTGACCCAAGATCATGCCACTGCACTCCAGCCTGCGTGGCTGAATGAGACTCTGTCTCAAAAAATAAAAATAGAAATAAAAATAAAAATGCATAAATGTGATGAGAATCATGCAAGATAAAATATAGGAAAATACTCAAATTATAATTCTTTAAGGGTAATTACTTTGAACATCATGTCTTATGCTTAAAATGCTGATTTCATTTTATTTTTTCAGGCAAACAACATGGGTGTTGGAGTGGTTGGAATTATAGAGTGTAATTTCCTTAAGCCAACTCATAATAAACAAGATTTCGACTATACTAATGAGTACAGGTATGTTACCTATTTAAATTATTGACTGAGGTTCCTAGGAAATGGATTACCAAGAAAGCAGGAACTACTCTATTTTCTGCGAATCTCAGAAATACCTTATTAGTAAAGAAAGGTTTGAATATGCATATGCTACTTGTGATGGTGTAGGTTACAATTCCTAGAATGGAAGATGGTTATATTAGTTTTCTATGTAAGTCCCTTACCTACCCATTTTCTTAAAGTTTGATAATGTAATTATAATTTTGTAATTAAAATAAAAAATCCACAAGGTGGCAAAACATTTAAGAGAAGTTATGCAGGTGTTTTGAAAATAAACTTTAAAAAGAAGTCAATAATTTAAATAGGTAAATAGAGGGCCTGGCCAATGCTGGCCTATTGACATGGTCTCTGGTTGACATAGGGTGTGTGGATAGGCTGGAGCTGGTCTGTAGAGGGTGCCTTATGTTGTTGGAGCTAGCAGAAGACTGCTGGTGGGCAGAGCATGGCCTGGTGGGCACAGCTGAAGCTCCTCTGGGAGGTCACTAGGCCCTAGCAAAATAGTAACAAAGTACCAGAACTTGGGCTAGATTTGGAGCGTAGAGATAATACATTGGTAACTGACTCAATCAAAAAAGTCAGCCAGGTGTGGTGGCTCATGCCTGTAATCCTAGCACCAAGGGGGTCCAAAGGTGGGCAAATTGCTTGAGCTCAGAAGTTTGAGACCAGCATGAGCAACATGGCAAAACCCTGTCTCTACCAAAAAATAAGCCAGGTGTGGTGGCATGTGCCTATGGTCCCAGCTACTCAGGAGGCTGAGGTGGGAGGATTGTTTGAGCCTGGGGAGGTGGAGTGTGCAGTGAGCCGAGATGGCGCCACTGTACTCCAACGCGGATGACAGAGATCGATCCCATCTTAGGAAAAGAAAGGCCAGGTACAGTGACTCACATCTGTAATCCCAGCACTTTAGTAGGCCAGCGCAGGAGGATCGCTTGAGCTGAGGAGTTTGAGACCAGCCTGGGCAACATAGTGAGAGCTTATCTCTACAGAAAATAAAAAAATGAGGTGGGAGGATCACTTGAGCTTGGGAGATTGAGGCTGCAGTGAGCTGTGATTGTGTCACTGCATTCCCGCCTGGGTGAAAAAAAAAATCTGCACACCCTGCCTAAAAAAAAAAAATCCAAAAAGTTGTTCTTTGGTAGGACTGATAAAGTCTATAAGCATTTGGCAAGACTGATTAAGGAAAAAGAGTAGAAGATACAAATCATCAATATTAGGAATGAAAAAGAAGAAATTACTACAGAGCCTCCAGACATGAAACATTAAGCAGATAGCACAAATACATTTTCTCCATTTTAGATGACGTGGAGACATTCCTTTGAAGTTGAATCAGTTTTTAGAAAACGTCCCACATATTAAATTCAAACATTTAAGGAAGAAGTGGCATCAGTCTTTTTATTAAAAAAAAAAAACTATTTAAAACAATACATAATAGTTCATTTGTATGGAATACATGTGATATTTTGATACAAGCTTACAACATGTAATGATCAAGTCAGGGTTACTGGGATATCCATCACTTCAGGCAGTTGCCATGTTTTGTGTTAGGAACATTCCAATTTTACTTTTCTAGTTACTTTGAAATATATGTATAAGATGTTGTTAACTACAGTTGTCTTTTTTTGTTTTTTTGTTTTTTGTTTTTTGGAGACTGAGTCTTACTCTGTCACCAGGCTGGAGTGCAGTGGCCTCTCAGCTCATTGCAACCTCCGCCTCTTGGATTCAAGTGATTCTCCTTCCTCATCCTCCCGAGTAGCTGAGACTATAGGCACGCACCACCATGCCCAGCTAATTTCCTGTATTTTTAGTAAAGACCGGGTTTACCATGTTGATCAGAATGGTCTCGATTTCTTGACCTCATGATCCTCCTTCCTTGGTCTCCCAAAATGCTGGGATTACAGGTGTGAGCCACCGTGCCTGTCCCAGTTGTCCTATTGTGCTACCAAATACTGGATCTTATTCCTTCTATTAAATGTATTTTTATACTCATTAGCCAACCCTTTATTTCCCTCTCCTCACTACCTGTCCCAGCCTCTGGTAACCCTCATTCTACTCTCTATGTCCTGAGGTCAGTATTTTTTAGCTCTCATATATGAATGAGAACATGAGATATTTGGCTTTCTATACCTGACTTACTTCACTTAACGGAATGTCCTTCAGGTATATCCATTTACATCCATGTCATTACAAATGAAGCATTTTTGTGGTTGAATAATACTCTATTGTGTGTATGTACCATAGTTTATTCATTTATTCGTTAATGGATGCTGACAAGGATGTGGAGAAAGGGGAACCCTTATACACTATTAGTGGGAAAGTAAATTAGTATAGTTGCTTTGGAGAATAGGATGGAGGTTCCTCAAGAAAACTAATAATAGACTTACCATATGATTGAGTAATCACATGGCTGGATAAATATCCCCAAAGAAAGGAAATCAGTATATTCGAAGAGATACCTGCACTCATGTTTATTGCAGCACTGTTCACAATAGTCAAAGGTTTTATTAAGCCACATAACCTTGATAATAAGCTCAAGAGTACAGGAAAGGAAATTTATGTCAATCTCTTATCATAGAATTAAAAGTCTTAATTAAAATATTGGTAAATACCATCCAGTACACGCTAAAAGAATAATACCATTAAAACCAAGTGGGCTGTGTTCTAAGACAACATGGGTGGTTTTAATGTAAGAAATGAGTATAGTCATCATATTGATGTTAAATAAGAGAAAGCTCTTATAGTCATCTACGTAGAGAAAAAGCACTTGCGATTATTTTTAAAAGGAACACTTACAAAAACTGAATCAAAGGGCATAACAACAGAGTATTTACACACACACAGCAAGCAACATTACTAATGGGGAACAATTGATAGCTTTCCCTGGAAGGGTGGCAAAGAGTTAAGGATATCAGCTATTCACTAATGCTCTTGAGGAAATAACTAATGTAATAAGGCCAGAAAAAAAAGGGGGTGTTGAAAAGGAAGACATAAAGCTCTGTTACAGGTTGAGTATCCTTATCTGAAATCTTTGAGACCGGAAGTATTTTGGTTTGGATTTTTTGTATTTTGGAATGTTTGCATTATAACTACTGGTTGAGCATCGCAGATCTGAAAATGTGAAATCCAAGGTGCTTTGATGAGCATTTCCTTTGAGTATCAGGTTGGTACTCAAAAAGTTTCAGATTTGGAGCAATTTGGATTTTTGGATTTGGGATGTTCAACTTGTACCCGTAGCTGACAACGTTAAGTACCATTGACCCTTGAACAGCACAGTGGTTAGGGGGACTGACTACCCCTCAGTCAAAGATCTACACATAACTTCCCAGAACCTTAAGAACCTGCTGTTGAATGGAAGCCTTACTGATAGCATAAATAGTTGATTGAGCTGGGGATGGTGGCACCCATCTATAGTCCCAGCTACTCAGGATGCTCGAGGCAGAATGCTCATGGGAGCCTAGGAGTTTGAAGCTGCAGTGAGCTGCGATAGTGCCACTGCTTTCCAGCCAGGGTGACAGAGCAAGACCTTGTCTCTAAAAAAAAAAGGAAAACGATCTATTAACATGTATTTCATATGTTAAATATATACTGTATTCTTAAAATAAGCTAATGAAAAAAAACGTTATTAAGAAAACCATGACCAGGTGCTGTGGCTCAGGCTGGTGCGGTGGCTCACACCTGTAATCCTAGCACTTTGGAAAGCACTGAATCCTAGCCACTAGACCACCAGGGAACCACAATCCCAGCACTTTGGGAGGCTGAGGCGGGTAGATCACTTGAGATCAGGGGTTCGAGACCAGACTGGCTAACATGGTGAAACCCCATCTCTACTATTTTATTTTTTTCTGAGATGAAGTCTCACTCTGTCATCTAGTCTGGAGTGCAGTGGCACAATCTCGGCTCAATGCAACCTCCGCCTCCCGGGTTCAAGCAGTTCTCCCTATCTCAGCCTCCCAAGTAGCTGAGATTATAGGCGCTTGCCACCAAGCCTGGCTAAATTTTGTGTATGTATATATATATATATATTTTTTTTTTTTTAGTAAAGATAGAGTTTTGCCATGTTGGCCAGGGTGGTCTCTAACTCATGACCTTAGGTGATCTGGTCACCTTGGCCTCCCAAAGTGCTGGAATTACAGGTATGAGCCACCACTCCCGGTCCCATCTCTACTGAAAATACAAAAATTATCCAGGCATGGGGGTGGGCACCTGTAATCCCAGCTCCTTGGGAGAATCGCTTGAACTTGGAAGGTGGAGGCGGCAGTGAGCCTAAATAACGTCATTGCGCCCTGGACTGGGTGACAGAGCGAGACCCTGTCTCCAAAGAAAAAAGAAAAGAAAACCAAAAACAAAGAAAATCATAAGGAAGAGAAAATATATTTACTGTTTATTAAGTGGAAGTGGTTCATATGTCTTCATCCTCGTAGTCTTCATGTTGAGTAGGCTGAGGAAGAAGGGGGATTGGTTTTGCCATGGCACGGGAAGAGGTGGAAGGCAAGGCAGGCACACTCAGTTTAATTTTTACACATTGTAATTTCTGTCTGACTTTTTAACAGTTTTATTTTCTTTCTTTTTTTTTTTTTTTTTTTTGAGACGGAGCCTTGCTCTGTTGTCCAGATCTCGGCTTGCTGCAACCTCCGCCTCCCGAGTTCAAGCAATTCTTCTGCCTCAGCCTCCTGAGTAGCTAGGACTACAGGCCCGTGCCACCACACCCGGCTAATTTTTGTATTTTTAGTAGAGATGGCGTTCCCCCATATTGGCCAGGCTGGTCTTGAACTCCTGACCTTGAGATCTGCCTGCCTCGGCCTCCCAAAGTGCTGGGATTACAGGCGTGAGCCACCATGCCCAGTGCATTTTTATTTTCCTAAAAATATCTCTGTACAGTACCAATCCTCCTTCCACTGTCTGCTTCAGTTTCAGTGCCTGTATCATAGAAGTGTCCATATTGTAAAAGAAGTCAAAAGCAGTCTTGAATAATTGGAACCCAACTGCTGGATTGTCTAATGTCAATTTGTTGTCTGGGCACTGCTTCTTCTGTCTTCTTCCTCACTGTCTAACACTGGTTCAGAAACACTCATCTCCATCAAGTCGGCTTCAGTTGATTTCCTCAGGTGTGGTGTCTGTTCGCTCTTGAATTCCTGCAATATCCATATCTTGAAACTTTTTGCCCTCTACCTTTTTTTCCCTGTATATCCACAATCTCTCTGATGATTTCCTCAGTTGGCTCTCTTGTAAATGCTGTGAAGTCATGCACAACATGTGGACAGCAGGAATTTGTTTTGAGCTTGATTTCTTTCACAGCTTTTTCTGTACTAATAATGGCATCTTCAGTGGTGTCGTTACTCTAGACTTTCATGATGTTTTCTCTGTCGGAGTTGTCTTTCACAGCGTTAACAACCTTTTCCATAGACTTGCTGTGTGTAGTGAGCCTTAAAGGTCTTATGACCCCCCTTACCCGCTCTTAATGATCTAGAGGCAGAATTAGAGATGTGTTTCGGGACAAGTAGACCACTTGGATGCCTTTGGTGTTGAACTCATGGGGTTATGGGTGGCCAGGGTACCTTGTCCAATATCAAAAGAACTGTAAAAGGCAGTCCTTTACTGGCAAGTTAATTCCTGACTTCGGGAACAAAGCATCAATGGAAGCAGTCAGAAAAAGGGTTTCTCATGTAGGCCTTCTGTTTGTGCAACCAAAAGACTGGCAGCTGGTGTTTGTCTTTTCTCTTCAAGGCTTGAGGGTTAGCATCTTTATAGATAACGGCAGTCCTGATCATAAACCTGACTACATTTGCACAAAGCAGTAGGGTTAGCCTGTCCCTTCTTGGACTTAAATCCTGGTTTATGCTCCTCTTTTTTGCTAATAAGTATTCTTTGTGGCATTTTTTCCCAGAATAGAGTACTTTTGTCTGCATTAAACACCTGTTCAAACAGGCTGGGCATGGTGGCTCATCCCTGTAATCCCAGCACTTTGGGAGGCTGAGACAAAAGAATAGCTTGAGGCCAGGAATTCGAGAGCAGCCTGGGCAAAAAAGTGAGACCCTGTCTCTACAAAAAAATAAGAAATAAAAAAATTAGGTGAGGTGGCAAGTGCCTGTAGCCCCAGCTATTCAGGAGGCTCAACCTACATATCAAGCAATTTAGACTTTTTCTTATATTATGACTTTGCTTCTTGGAAAACAGCTAGCATCACTAGTGGCAGTTTGTGTGGGTCCTGTGGTGTTATTCAAGGTTTACAGGATTGCACTAAACGATTTTTACTGCAATACAAAATTTCTTGGAGATGCTTACATGGAGATAAGCATGTCATAAGACACTTGAAGCAAATAAAACACTTGAGCTCACCAAAATAGCAACAGGAGGTGGCTATGAAATTATTATAATAGTACTGTATGTACTATAATTAATCTTATGCAGTTATAATTTTAAGACTGCATCTTTGTTTACATTTCTGACTGCAGATGAAACCACCTACAGTCTGTATATGCTTAAGTCTTGATAAATTTTAACTTTTTAAATAGCTTTGTGTATATTTTATGGTAGTAAATTATAAAATAGACTAATATTTGCATGTTTTATGCATTCATGACATATCTAACTTATTCTTAAGTTTTTGGATATTTCTGGGCAATGCAGTTCGTGCAAGTTTTTTTCAAATTGTTATAACTTTCTAAAAAATTTTCTGATTTATTGAAAGAAAATTTTATATAAGTGCAGTTCAAACCTGTGTTGTTCAAGGGTCACCTGTACCTTGAATGTTCTTTATTAACTATATATTTTGGAGTTTTTTTACTCATTACTAGATTATTTATGATTTATGTTTGAAAAGTATTTTTCTTAAATTGATTTTATGATTTTTTAAGACTTACAATAACAGCACTAGGAGAAAAGCTGAATGATTACTGGAATGAAATGAAAGTGAAGAAAAATACAGAATATCCTCTAAATTTGCCAGTTGAAGATATACAGTAAGTACATTTTAAAAAAATATCAGTCAACTCACTTAGATATCAAGATGCGGTATGAGAGAGTAAAGGGATTGTACAATGTTTCACAAACTTAGGACTGTAACTCATAGTAAGGAATAAATTCTGCAACATGAATTAGCACACTGCAAAATCAGTGAATAGAATGTAAACATGTATACATGTACACAAAACATTCATAAAACAATGTTTACCCATATGTGATGCATGTTAATGTTATTTTAAGATGCTATGAATGGATTATATAATAGTTTGAAAAACACTGGTGTAGTGTATCATTAGAATGAGGGGACTGAAACCCATCTTGAATTCATATTCTCATTCCACTTAAGTAGCCATGTGACATTCAACATATTACTTGGCCTCTTGTAAGCCTCCATTTTCTTGTGTATAAAATGGGAACATTAAGAGCATTTGCCTCCTTGAATTATGTGAATTAAATAATATGCCTGACAGGCACTTAGTAACACATCATGTGATAATAGTCCTATAAATGAATGAATGAACAATATGTATTCTTTATCTGTGTATTCTTTATACATTGTTATACATAATTTATACATTATGTGTATTACTCATAATTTATACATTATTACAAAGATAACCAAGATATATAATGAAAAACAAGAAAAGATGCAGCTCAGTTTATAGGCTTCCCATTGTACTTTTCAATTTTTTTATATTTAAAAAAGTTTTATACAGATGGGGTCTCACTATGTTGCCCAAGCTGGTCTCAATGTCCTGGGTTCAGGTGCCTCACACCCAAAGTACTGGGATTATAGGCATGAGCCGCCGTGCCCAGCTTGTATTTTTTTAATGTGTCAGTATACACATGCATACTTTATAAGCATAGAAAAATTCTGCCAGTATTTTAAAAATTAACAGTGGTAATCTCCTGAGACAAGGAGTTTATATAAAGTGTAAAGTTATGCTTTATAAATCTCTGGATTGTTTTGAAGTTTTGGGTTGGGTTGGTTGGTTGGTTGGTTGGATTTTTTTTTTTGGTTTTTTGTTTTTTGTTTTTTGAAATGGAGCCTCACTCTGTCACCCAGGCTGAAGTGCAGTGGTGTAATCTCAGCTCACTGCAACCTGCACCTCCTGGGTTCAAGCAATTCTGCTTCAGCTTCCTGAGGAGCTAGGACTACAGGCGTGCAACACCACGCCCGGCTAATTTTTGTATTTTTAGTAGAGATGGGGTTTCACCATGTTGTCCAGGCTGGTCTAGAACACCTGACCTCAGGTGATCTGCCCGCCTCGGCCTCCCAAAGTGCTGGGATTACAGGTGTGAGCCACTGCACTCAGCCGGTTTTGAAGTTTTTTATAAATATCTAAATACTTTTTTCAAAGCTAGATTTTAAAAAGCAGGCCAGGTGCGGTGGCTCACACCTGTAATCCCAGCACTTTGGGAGGCTGAGGTGGGCAGATCACTTGAGGTCTGGAGTTTGAGACCATCCTGACCAACATGGTAAAACCCCGCCTCTACTAAAAATACAAAAATTAGCCGGGCGTAGTGGCACACACCACTAGTCCCAGCTACTTGGGAGGCTGAGGCAGGAGAATAGCTTGAACCCGGGAGGCAGAGCTTGCAATGAGGCGAGATTGCACCATTGCACTCCAGCCTGGGCAAAAAGAGTGAAACTCTGTCTCAAAAAAAATAAATAAATAAAATGAAATAAAACTAGATTTAAAAAGCTATTGACATTAAGGTGAAGTTTTCATATGTAAAATAAGTCTACATAGGCTGGATCCAGTGGGTCATGCCTGTAATCCTAAGGCAGAATGATTGCTTGAACCCAGGAATTGGAGGCCAGCCTGGGCAATGTGGTAAGACCTATTTCTTAAAAAAAATAATAATAATAAAGAAGAAGAATATATACAAGTTCTTTACAGGAATTATTTTAATTTTTTTTTTTTTTTTTTGAGACGGAATCTCTCTCTTGTGCCCAGGCTGGAGTGCAGTGGCGCGATCTAGCTCACTGCAAGCTCCACCTCCTGGGTTCATGCCATTCTCCTGCCTCAGTCTCTCCGAGTAGCTGGGACTACAGGCACCCGCCACCACGCCTGGCTAATTTTTTGTATTTTTAGGAGAGACAGAGTTTCACCGTGTTAGCTAGGATAGTCTCGATCTTCTGACCTTGTGATCCACCCGCCTTGGCCTCCCAAGGTGTTGGGATTACAGGCGTGAGCCACCGCGCCCAGCTGTGACTTTTAAATGAGAAAAATATGAAAGCATTTTGTAAACTAGAAGTATACTAATTTTAGTTATTTAGAAATATAGAGGTCAAAAGTGTCTGATTGAAAGTTACTTAAATTATAACCACAGAATTCTGTTTTCTGGACTTCAGTGATTTATTATGCTAATAAATACAGTATAATGTATACAGACATTGTAGACACTAAACAACAAAGTTCAGGGCAAGGCATTTGGAATATTAAGTTATTATGGAAAAAATTTAATGCTATTAATACATTTAAGTCACATTGTTCAAATTGGCTTGTGACTTTTAATCTTTTGAAGGTAACCAAAATCGTTGTGTTTTATTTTTTGAGAGATAGGGTCTTACTATGTTGCCCAGGCTGGCCTCATACTCCTGTGCTCAAGCATTCCTCCAACCTCAGCCTCCTGAGTATCTGAGACTAAGGTGTATGCCACCACACCTGACTCAAAATAGTTGTTTTTAAAATTTATTTCTAAAAAAAGTCTTGTAGAGACAGGGTCTCACTGTGTTGCCCAGGCTGGTCCCAAACTCTTGGGCCCAAGCAGCCCTCCTGCTTTGGCCTCCCAAAATACAAATTACAGGCATGAGCCACCGTGCCTTGCCTTTTTTTTTTTTTTTTTTTTTTTTTGATCACCCTGTAGCCTAGGCTGGAGCACAGTAGTGTGATTGCAAACTCTGCCTCCTGGGCTCAAGCAGTCCTCCAACCTCAGCCTCTTGAGTAGTAGGTGCACGTTACCACGCCCAGTTAATTTTTGTGTTTTTTGTAGAGACAGGGTTTTACCATGTTGTCCAGGCTGGTCTCTAACTCCTGGGATTACAGGAATGAGCCATTGCACCCAGCGTAATTTTGAAAGAGTTAATGTCATAATTTTTAGGAAAGGAATTCAATAACGGCATCTTGTGGTAGAAATGACATGGAACATCTGATGCAGTATTTAAAGTCCATATTTCTGTGTTAATATTTTGTTCTTGTTTTGGGACAGGAAGCGTCCTGATCAGACATGGGTTCAGTGTGATGCCTGTTTAAAGTGGCGGAAATTACCTGATGGCATGGATCAACTTCCTGAAAAATGGTATTGCTCCAATAACCCTGACCCACAGTTCAGGTACCATAGAGTTGGTAGTACCCTTTTTGGAAAGATGGAAAGTATTGTTCACAATGTATGGATAGGCACTGGTGACATGTTATTCCTGTGTGATTTTTCTGAATAGAAATTGTGAGGTTCCAGAAGAACCTGAAGATGAGGATTTGGTACATCCCACTTATGAAAAAACCTACAAAAAGACGTGAGTGTTGTAGTGGTGTATGGTGGGTAATAATGCCCAGATCATGAACATTGATGCCTTGGCCACATTAGTTGATGCTTCTCCAAGGTAAAGCTCGTGTAACTGAAAAAGTTTATAATGTGGAGTGTGTAATATCAAGGGCTTTAAAAACAAAAACTTATGCTGGGCGCGGTGGCTCAAGCCTGTAATCCCAGCACTTTGGGAGGCTGAGACGGGCGGATCACAAGGTCAGGAGATCGAGACCATCCTGGCTAACACGGTGAAACCCCATCTCTACTAAAAAATACAAAAAACTAGCCGGGCGAGGTGGCGGGCGCCTGTGGTCCCAGCTACTCCGGAGGCTGAGGCAGGAGAATGGCGTAAAACCGGGAGGCGGAGCTTGCAGTGAGCTGAGATCCGGCCACTGCACTCCAGCCTGGGCGACAGAGCCAGACTCAGTCTCAAAAAACAAAAAACAAAAACAAAAACAAAAACTTAATGCTCTGAATATCTGCTGTTTCTTTCATGCTTATTGCTGCCATATGTGCCAGATGTTTTGTGTAAGAGCAGTCTGCTGTTTTGAGCTGTACACAGAGGAATCATTAGTGAATACTGCCCCATTCAAGCTTATAGAGAAGGTTTAACAGAAGAGGTGAGATGTGAATTTTACCAGTTAGGTGTTGGTGAGTGCCATAGAAGCTCTGGTCCAGTCCTGTAAGGAAGCTCATAGGGAGAGTGGTTCTGTCTGGTGGGTGGGAGAGCAGAAATAGATCAGGAAACTTCACGAAGGAGGTCATTTTTGTAATAGGCCTTGAAGAATGGGAACGATGAGAATGTACAGGGAACAAACATTTGCTCAGTTTAGCTACAGTATGTGAATGGGAATAATGGAAAATGAATGTGGTACTTTGGGAGGTTGAGGCGGGTGGATCACCTGAGGTCAGGAGTTTGAGACCAGCCTGGCCAACATGGTGAAACCCCGTCTCTACCAAAAATACAAATCTCTACCAAAACCCCGTCTCTACCAAAAATACAAGCCGAGTGTGGTGGCGGGTGCCTGTAATCCTAGCTACTTGGGAGGCTGAGGCAGGAGAATCGTTTGAACCCTGGGGGGCAGAGGTTGCAGTGAGCCAAGATCACGCCACTGCACTCCAGTTTGGGCAACAAGAGTGAGACTCCATCTTAAAAAAAAAAAAAAAAAGAAAGAAAATGGAGGCGGGACAGATGCTGAATAAGGATAGTCAGCCAGTGGAGACTTCATGCTAATCTACCACACACAGAAGGCCAAGTTACTAAGCCTTTCAGATGGCTTTGATTTGTAGTGTACTATTCTTTAATGAAATCCAGCAATAGTATTAGAAGTATAGAAACCCATGTGGGCCCGGTGCGGTGGCTCACACCTGTAATCCCAACACTTTGGGAGACTGAGGTGGGTGGATCACTTGAGGTCAGGATTTGAGACCAGTCTGGCCAACATGGCGACACCCGTCTCTAGTAAAAATACAAAAATTAGCTGGGTGTGGTGGCATGTGCTGTAATCCCAGCTACTTGGGAGGCTGAGGCAGGAGAATCGCTTGAACCTGGGAGGCAGAGGTTGCAGTGAGCTGAGATTGCACCACTGCACACCAGCCTGGGGAAGACTCCCTCTCAAAAAAAAAAAAAAAAAAAAAAAAAAAACAAAAAAACCTATGTGATATTCTAGTTCAAAAGTCTGTGATTCTGGACTGAGTTATCTGGTCTTAGTGGAGAAAAAAACACCAAAGATCTGCAGTTTATACCCGTGAGGATGGAAAAATTCAGGCTGAAATTAGGATGCTACCGAGATAAAAGGTAGAAAATATTTCCCAAAGGGCTTACTGCTGATTATATTGAAATAGATGCAGAGTTCAGAGTACCTTAGTAACTGCATAAATGGCAGGTATATCGTTGGGAAATGGGATTAAGAAATAACAACATGTTTTTCATCTTTATTTTAAAGCAACAAGGAAAAATTCAGGATCAGACAACCGGAAATGATCCCTCGGGTAATTAAGCCTTCATTTTTTTTTTTTTTTTTTTTAATAGTGATTGGGACTGGGTGTCGTGGCTGACACCTGTAATCCCAGCATTTTGGGAGGCTGAGGCGGGTGGATCACCTGAGGTCAGGATTCAAGACCAGCCTGGCCAACATGGTGAAACCCTGTCTCTACTAAAAATACAAAAATTAGCTGGATGTGGTGGCACATGCCTGTAGTTCCAGCTACTTGGGAGGCTGACACAGGAGAATTGCTTGAACCTGGGAGGCGGAGGTTGCAGTGAGAGAGATTGGTGCCATTGCATTCTAGCCTGGGCCACAGAGCGAGACTCCATCTCAAAAAATAAAATACATAAAATAGAGATGGAGTCTCACTATGTTGACCAGCCTGGTCTTGAACTCCTGGCCTCAAGTAATCCTCCCATCTCAGCCTCCCAGAGTGCTGGGATTACAGGTGTGAGCCACCACACTTGTCCAAACTTTCCATTTTGTAGCTGTGTCTTATACTGTGTGATGCTTAGTTTAATCAGTAGTGAATGTTAAAGTTTAATACATATCAAAGGGATTTGGTTTATTTAGTTCATTTTCTTCTCTTCTCTTGTACTTCTCATTGCCCACCTTTCCAACTCTTTCTAATCCAACATCATTCAAACCGTTAGTTTTATTGTTTAGTTGGGTATCTTCTGAGGAAAGGGAAACAAACGTTTAAAAATTGTACTGTTAGATAAGCAGTTAAGGAAAACGTCCCAGGAATACCCAGGAAGCCATATTCTAGTCCTAACCTGGACAAAAACCATAGTGTTTTTCCCAGTGTCGACTGCTGTGCCTGGCTTCTCTCTTCTGTCTTAATACTTACTGTGTTAAAGAGCTTTGGTTGAGTATAGATGCTCCTAGGCTTACCGTAGAGTTATATCCTAATAAGCTTCTTATAAGTTGAAAATGTTTTTGGCCAGCTGTGGTGGCTCATGCCTGTGTTCCCAGCACTTTTGGAGGGCGAGGTGGGCGGATCACTTGAGGCCAGAAGTTAGAGACCAGCCTGGGCAGTATGGCAATACCCTGTCTCTACTAAAAATATAAAAAGTAACTCAGCATGGTGGCAGGCGCTTGTAATCCCAGCTGCTCAGGAGGCTGAAGCATAAGAATTGCTTAAACCCGGGAGGTGGAGGTTTCAGTGAGCCAAGATTGCACCACTGCACTCCATCCTGGGGAACAGACTGAGACTCTGCCTCAAAAAAACAAAAAATACACCCCAAAAACACAGAAAATATTGTTATCAAAAATGTATTTAATACACTTAACCTATTGAACATCATAGCTTCGCCTAGCCTACCTTAATTGTGCTCAGAACTCTTATATTAGCTTACATTGGACCGTCATCTAACAGTCTGTTTTATCATAAAGTGTTGAGTATCTCATGAATTTTATTGAATACTGAAAGTGAAAAACAAAGCCAAAATGATTGCTTGAGTACTCAAAGTACAGTTTCTGCTGAATGGGTATTGCTTTTGCACCATCATAAAGTTGATGCCATTGTAAATCGGGCCATCTGAATACAAGTAGGCGGTTGTGCTTCTTGCTTGAGAAGTTTGGGTCTTGATAAGTCCAGCAGCAAAGAGGTCACCACATGGTAAATCTTTTTGGCTTTGCGGGCCACATAAAGTCTCTGTTGCATCTTCTTTGTTTTGTTGCTTTGTTTCTTCACATCTTTTAAAAATACAAAGCCATTCTTAGCCTACTTGCAGGCTGGATTTAGTTCATGGGTTGACTTGTTGAGTCCTGTTAATAGCACAAGGGATTTACATGTTTAGAATTGTTTTTCTGTCTTCTGGGATAAAGGGGAAAAGGAAGATTATATCTTGTGTTTTGGGCATGTCACACTAGAAATAGTTCCTTTGAAATGATGATTTTTCCCTCCAACAGATTAATGCTGAACTGTTGTTTCGGCCAACTGCTCTTTCAACTCCAAGCTTTTCTTCTCCTAAGGAAAGTGTTCCAAGAAGACATCTTTCAGAAGGAACAAATTCTTATGCGACAAGACTTCTAAATAATCATCAAGTTTCACCCCAGTCTGAACCTGAGAGCAACAGGTCAGTGGCTAAGATTGGTTTTCCATTTGGGGAATATTAAACAGAACCTTTACTTGACACTTATATGACAGTGATGCAATTCAGGATCATTGTAGGTTACATTGTGAATTGTAGGTTCCATGAATGTGAAAATCTTAAGGACAAATTGTCTTGCTTTTATTGTCTAAACTTAAGCTAAACCCTACTTCTGCCACCTGTTAAATGAGTTAAAAAGTATTAATTGACCAGCCTGGCCAACATGGTGAAACCCTGTCTCTACTAAAAATACAAAAAAATTAACCAGGCATGGTGGCGGGCTCCTGTAATCCCAGCTACTCCAGAGGCTGAGGCGGAGGCTGAGGCTGCACTCCAGCCTGGGCAACAAGAGGGAAACTCCGCCTCAAAAAAAAAAAAGCATTAATTGTATTGATTGTAGAGTTTGATCACATTGTCACCTCTTTGAACTTCTATATAGTATGACAATTCCTGCTTTTAAGATGATCAGGACTTAAAAAAAAAAGTGAAGCAGGCCAGGCGCAGTGGTTCACGCCTGTAATCCCAGCACTTTGGGAGGCCGAGGCAGGTGGATCATTTGAGGTCAGGAGTTCGAGACCAGCCTGGCCAACATGGTGAAACCCCGTCTCTGCTAAAAATACAAAAATTAGATGGGCATGATGGTACATGCCTGTAATTCTAGTTACTTGAGAGGCTGAGGCAGGAGAATCGCTTGAACCTGGGAGGCGGAGGTTGTAGTGAGCCAAGATCACGCCAGTGCACTCCAGCCTGGGTGACAGAGCGAGAGTCTGTCTCAAAAAAAAAAAAGAAAAAAAGTGAAGCAATTAATAGTACGACACTATAGTGACCCGGAAGTCCTTTGCAACACTTGTGGCACACTGTAGGCACTTAATTTATTGGAGGAGTGGAAGGAGAAGGAAAGGACAAAAAGGAAGTGATACATGAATTGAATAGTCAGCCATCTTGACTGGATTGATTAGCGAAGGCTTTGTGATGAGGTGGTACTTGGGTTGGTTCCTGAAGTTCTGAAAACAGTAGTCTTGTAGATGGCCTCTTCCAAGTTAATAGAATGAAGAAAAGTGAAGAAGAATGAACATGATGTCTACAAACTAGTGGATCAGACTGACTATACTGATGTTTGTTATTCAAAGAGGAACATTGAAACAAGCTTCTCTAAGATAATGGGGGCAGATTTTTTTGAGATGTTTTGTAGCTTTTATCAAATTCTCAAAGGAATTTTTGACCCCAAGGAAGATTATAAATAACTAACTGCCTTTATGCATATATAAATCAAAAAGGGCATATTCTAGAATAGTTTGCTCTTTATTTATTTTTTTGAGTCAGAGTTTCGCTTTTGTTGCCCAAGCTGGAGTGCAGTGGTGCCATCCATCTCAACTCACTGCAACCTCTGACTCCTGGTTCAAGCGATTCTTCTGCCTCAGCCTCCCGAGTAGCTGGCATTACAGGCACATGCCACCATGCCCAGCTAATTTTTTGTATTTTTAGTAGAGACGCGGTCTCACCATGTTAGCCAGGATAGTCTCGAACTCCTGACCTCAGGAGATCCGCCCGCCTTGGCCTCCCAAAGTGCTAGGATTACAGGCATGAACCACAGCACCTGGCCAGTTTGCTCTTTACCTGTGTATTGGACACTCATTTTGGAGCTGGATTGCTACTTTATTAAGAACTCATATTTTACAGGTCTCCTTAATATTTTTGGCTTTTCTTTGTAAGGATGGTTTTATAGTTTACAGATAAGAGATTAAAAGTATTTTTAATGATTTTAACTTTTAGATTCAGGGCACATGCAGGTTTGTTACATGGGTGTATGGCGTGATCCTGAGGTTTGGGGTATGAATGATACCATCACCCCACTATTAAGCATAGTACCCAATGTGTAGTTTTTCAGCCCTGCCCACTTCCCTTCCTCTCTCCCAACTCTAGTAGTTCCCAGTGTCTGTGGTTCCCATCTTTATGTCCATGTGTACCTAGCACTTAGCACCCACTTGCAAGTGAGAACATGCAGTATTTGCTTTTCTGTTCCTGCATTAATTCGCTTAGGATAAAGGCCTCCAGCTGTATCCATGTTGTGGCAAAGGACATTATTTCATTCTTTTTTATGGCTGCAAAGAAAATTTTTTAAAAGTTGGCTGTCATCAAAATGGAAGACAAGAGTAAAGAGGGAAATTTTGATTAAACAATTTTTTTTTTTTTTGAAGCAGAGTCTTGCTCTGTTGCCCAGCCTGGAGTGCAGTGGCATAATCTCAGTTTACTGCAACCTCTGCCTCTTGGGTTCAAGCAATTCTCCTGCCTCAGCCTCCCGAGTAGCTGGGACTACAAATGTACACCGCCACGCCCTGCTAATTTTTTGTATTTTAGTAGAGATGGGGTTTCACCGTATTGCCCAGGCTGGTCTCAAACTCCTGAGCTCAGGCAGTCTGCCCGCCTTGGCCTCCCAAAGAGCTGGGATTACAGGCGTGAGCCACTGTGCCCGGCCTATTAAACAGTTTTCAAAGCCATATTTATTCTCAAATTTAGAAACCAAAGTTTGTGGAAAGGGTGTATCTAAACTAAGTCTTAGGAAATACAAATAGGAATTAGCTTGGTAAGAAAAATAATAGAGTAACTCCAAATTAAACAGGGCAGAGTAAGCAAAAAGTAGTTGATACAGCAAACCAACGGAAGCTGAAACCTAAGGCTACTGGAGGATGGTAGAAACCAGTTTACTCCACAGGTCTCTAGAAAGTCTCCTAACTTGGAAGCACTGGGGACTGCTGAAGGTGGAAGATAGATAGGGGCGAGAACCAGAGGCTTGGTTGGAAATTTAAAGTCCAGACTTCTTCCCAACCTGCGAAGTCTGGCGATTGCTCTTTTTCTGCCTCTGTCAGAAGATAGGGGATTTACTTTACGGAGGAGCGTTTTTTACTGCTGAAGATGTAGATGAGCCATTGTTTTAAAACAGTATAAGTAAGGGAAAGTTTGGATACTGAATGGTGAGAAATCCACCCCCACTCCTCACTGTGCTCCAAGAGAGAAGCCCTAAATGATGATGGCAGTTTGAGCACCCTTTGAATCACAAGCTCAGCCCTCACTGCTGCTAGTCAGTTTCACTCTTAGGTATACACAGATAGCCATGGATAGCCACATGTGTTATCTCTCACATGGGACAGCAAACGGAAACAAAGGGAACAGAAGAAAACATTGTGAAATGTATTGGCAGAAAGTGGTGTGGACTTGAATAAATAAATCATTTAGAACGAAAAGCTTAACAGTTGGAAGACAGAGAAAGAAGTAAAGATACAGTATCTGTACTAGAAAGCCACCATCTGAATAAGGGAGTTTCAGAATGGGAAGTAGGCACTGGTGGTGGTGGTATGGTATAGTAAACATAGCTGCCTTCCAGAATGGGAAATCATACCAGAAAAACTGCATTTCCACTAGCTACAGAGCATAATGTCTAGAAAGAGAGCCACTCAGAGACATAGGATCATGACATTTTTTTAACACAGGGAATAAAAGATTTTTTCAGAAAGAAACAGATGATATACGTGCAAGAGATGAGGAATTAGGCAGAAACACTTGAATGGCAGATGAAAATGGAATGATGCTTTTAAATTTTTTTTTTTTTTTTTTTTTTGTTTTTTTTGAGACGGAGTCTCGCTCTGTCGCCCAGGCTGGAGTGCAGTGGCCGGATCTCAGCTCACTGCAAGCTCCGCCTCCTGGGTTCACGCCATTCTCCTGCCTCAGCCTCCCGAGTAACTGGGACTACAGGCGCTCGCCACCTCGCCTGGCTAGTTTTTTGTATTTTTTTTAGTAGAGACGGGGTTTCACCGTGTTAGCCAGGATGGTCTCGATCTCCTGACCTCGTGATCCGCCCATCTCGGCCTCCCAAAGTGCTGGGATTACAGGCTTGAGCCACCGCGCCCGGCCTGCTTTTAAATTTCTGAGAAAATAATTTTTCAACTTGGAAGCCTGTATAACAGTTAAGCTAGCAATAGACTTGAGAGGGAAATAAAGATGTTTTCATCATGCAAAACTTGGCATTTGTTATGTTCTGTGTACCTTTATTAAGATGCTGTTGCAGGCTGTGCTCCTTGTGAGACAGTCTAAAAAGGAGGAAATCCTTCCTGAGATGTAGGAGGTCTAACACAAGGCCCAAATAGCAAACCAGTACAAATATTCTTCCAAGTGTGGAAAAAGGCAATCAAATGGTGATAAATAAATGTGAACTGTGTACATATTAACATGAATGAACAGGAAATGATGCAAATGAAGAAACTGGGACAATTTTTAATTCAGATAAAATTGTTTCATATGGAAGGATAAATACTGGTTTGTTTTATGGCTTAACCTTGGATCACTGATTACCGATAAAAATTATTATGGGCAAATGAAAATGGTGATGCCATTCCCCGAGCTGAAGAATACAAAGAAGGGGCTGTGGGGTGGGTAGCATTCTGTTCTGAAAATGTATACATTGAAATGCCTGGAGGTCGTCAAATGCAGAGATGTTTGGCAGTAAATAGATCTGGTACTTCAAAAAGATCTCAATAGTCCCTTGTCTTCATCTGTAAAAAGAGAAGATAATCTCTACTTCATTAAATCAGTGGTTGCTACTATACAATGTGTCACTTTAGAAAATGAGCCTGGGTATTTCTTAGTATTTCAAAACTTACAAGCTGGGCGCAGTGGCTCATGCGTCTAATCCCAGCACTTTGGGAGGCTAAGGTGGACTGATTGCTTGACTTGAGATCAGCCTGGCCAACATGGGGAAACCCCGTCTCTACTAAAAATATAAAAATTAGCTGGACATGGTGGCGGGTGCCTGTAATCCCAGCTCCTTAGGAGATTGAGGCAGGAGAGTCACTTGAACCTGGGAGGCAGAGGTTGCAGTGAGCCGAGACTATGCCATTGCACTCTAGCCTGGGCGACAGAGTGAAACTCCATCTCAAAAAACAAACAAAAAAATTGTTATAATACTGCATTTATTAGAATGATTACTTCAAGGTCATCTATTTTGTCCGTATTTTATAATCTTATATTTTATATATAAAATTTTTTTCAGCCTGAAACGGAGACTTTCTACTCGTTCCTCAATTTTGAATGCAAAGAATCGGAAATTGAGTAGTCAGTTTGAAAATTCAGTTTATAAAGGTGATGACGATGACGAAGATGTCATCATCTTAGAAGAAAACAGTACCCCCAAACCTGCAGTAGATCATGATATTGATATGAAATCAGAACAGAGTCATGTTGAGCAAGGTGGTGTTCAGGTCGAGCTTGTGGGTGACAGTGAACCTTGTGGCCAGACTGGTTCAACCAGCACCTCATCATCCCGATGCGACCAGGGAAATACTGCAGCTACCCAGACTGAAGTACCGAGTTTAGTTGTTAAAAAAGAAGAAACTGTTGAAGACGAGATAGACGTAAGAAATGATGCAGTGATTCAGCCCTCCTGTGTAGAAGCTGAAGCAAAGATACATGAAACCCAGGAAACCACTGATAAATCTGCAGATGATGCAGGCTGCCAATTACAAGAACTGAGAAACCAGCTACTCCTTGTCACCGAGGAGAAAGAGAATTATAAAAGACAGTGTCATATGTTTACTGATCAAGTCAAAGTGTTACAACAGAGGATATTAGAAATGAATGACAAGTATGTTAAGAAAGAAACTTGCCATCAGTCCACTGAAACCGATGCTGTATTTTTACTTGAAAGTATTAATGGCAAATCTGAAAGTCCAGACCATATGGTATCTCAGTATCAGCAAGCTTTGGAAGAAATAGAAAGGCTGAAAAAACAATGTAGTGCTTTGCAACATGTAAAGGCTGAATGCAGCCAGTGTTCCAATAATGAGAGTAAAAGTGAAATGGATGAGATGGCCGTGCAGCTTGACGATGTGTTTAGACAACTGGACAAATGCAGTATTGAGAGGGACCAGTATAAAAATGAGGTGAGTTATATCATCCAACACGTAGTCGTGGAGTCCAGGGCCATTTAAACCTTAAGAAGCTGCCAGTTGGCTGGGAGCGGTGGCTCATGCCTGTAATCCCACCACTTGGGGAGGCCAAGGCGGGTGGGTCACTTGCTATCAGGAGTTCGAGACCAGCCTAGACAACGTGGTGAAACCCTATCTCTACTAAAATACAAAAATTAGCCGGGCGTGGTGGCAGGCGCCTATAGTCCCAACTGCTTGGGAAGCCGAGGCAGGAGAATCACTTGAACCTGGGAGGCAGAGGCTGCCGTGAGCCAGGATTGCACCACCATACTCCAGCCTGGGCAACAGAGCAAGACTCTGTCTCCAAAAAGAAAAAAAGAAAAAAAAAAAAAAAAACAACTACCAATTGTTAGATTGGAATACTTTCACTTAAAAATAATTATGTTTTTATTGAGTGTCTATTATTCTACTGGTTCTCACCTGAGGAGAGGGCTTCCTGGAGGCATATGGAAATGTGTTAGGGGCATTTTTGGTTCTTTCAATGTCTTGAGATGTGCATTCCTGAAAAATAATGGGGGTAGCCAGGTATGGTAAATACCCTGTTCAGAATACCAATATTAACTTAATACCTCATTAATACAGTTAATTATGTTCTTTCTTTTTTGGGCATCAATTCTACTTTTAAGTATAGTTAATATTTTAGTTATGGAGTCATTCATTTTTCTAGATTATGTCTTTCAAGATTCCTGAGAGAAATTGACTTATCCCTTTTAAAATCTTGATTGATATATACGTGTGTGTGTGTGTGTGTGTGTGTATGTGTATATATATATATATTTTTTTTTTTTTATTTTTTTATTTTTTGAGACAAGGTTTCACTCTGTTGCCCAGGCTGGAGTGCAGTGGCCCGATCTCGAGTCACTGCAGCCTCCACCTCCCGAGTTCAGGCAATTCTCCTGCCTCAGCGTCCCCAGTAGCTGAGATTACAGCACATGCAACCACGCCTGGCTAGTTTTTGTATTTTTAGTAGAGACAGGGTTTCACCATGCTGGCCAGGCTAATCTCGAACTCCTGATGTCAAGTGATCCACCCACGTTGGCCTCCCAAAGTGTTGGGATTACAGGCGTGAGCCCCCGTGTCTGGCCTGAATTGCTTATGTTCTGACTATCAGTGCTGAGTCATCTGGCTAAAGGGTGCCTGGGAAATGCAGTCTTTATGTGTGGGTTCTTTTACTGAAGAAAGGAGGAGAAAAACGATCAATACCGGTAGACAAATGATAAATATCAGTAGCCTCTTCGTATGCCCCCACTTCAAATTCAGGTAGCTCCTTTTAATCTATTTTATACATTTTTGTGTGTGAGGCTTTTTTTTTTTGAGACAGAGTCTTGCTTTGTCGCCCAGGCTGGAATGCAGTGGCGTGATCTCGGCTCACTGCAAGCTCCGCCTCCCGGGTTCATGCCATTCTCCTGCCTCAGACTCCCAAGTAGCCGGGACTATAGGCGCCCACCACCATGCCCAGCTAATTTTGTTTTGTATTTTTTAGTAGAGACGGGGTTTCACCGTGTTAACTGGGATGGTCTCTATCTGACTTCGTGATCTGCCCGCCTTGGCCTCCCAAAGTGCTGGGATTACAGGCGTGAGCTACCACGCCCGGCCGTGTGTGAGGCTTTTGAAAGGATTTTCCGGCCAGGCGCACTGGCTCACACCTGTAATCCCAGCACTTTAGGAGGCTGAGGCGGGCAGATCACCTGAGGTCAGGAGTTCGAGACCAGCCTGACCAACATGGAGAAACCCTGTCTGTACTAAAAATACAAAATTAGCCGGATATGGTGGCGCATGCCTGTAATCCCAGCTACTCAAGAGGCTGAGGCAGGAGAATCGCTGGAACTCGGGAGGCGGAGGTTGCGGTGAGCCGAAATCGTGCCATTGCACTCCAGCCTGGGCAACAAGAACGAAACTCTGCCTCAAAAAAAGAAAAGAAAGGATTTTCCTGCTAAAGAGTTTGGGAACCATGATACGGTGCTGTGCTGTCTCTTCCTTGGGACTAGCGCTGCTCATGCAAACACTAATCTTGATGCCTTGGCTCAGGAGCTGAATGACAAAATGCAGATGCTCCTCAACTTATGGTATCAGTCCTGGAAAACCCATCATAGGTTGGAAGTAGCATTAACTCCAAAATTCATTTCATTACAGCCAACCTCCCAAAATCTTAGCCTAGTCTAACCTACCTTTAAAGTGCTCAGAACACTTGTATTAGCCTACATTTGGGCAAAATCATCTAACACAAAGTCTGATTTATCACAACATACTGAGTATTTCATGTAATGTATTGAATCTGTCTGAAAACGAGAAACAGAATGGTTGTATTGGTATGCAAAGTGCGGTTTCTATAGAATGCATGTAACTTTCACACCATCATAAAGTTGGAAAATCATAAAGTCAAACCGATGTAAGTCAGGGACCATCTGTTTATAAAAAGCATAAACTCACTATTGTAACTTAATTATAAGTTGATGAGTATGCAAGAAATAAAAGCCACTGTGACATTAACATAATTTAGGCATTAGTATCTTGGTTTTTCTGTTTTTTGTTTTTTGGTTTTTTTTGAGGCGGAGCTTTGCTCTTGTTGCCCAGGCTGAAGTGCAGTGGCGTGATCTCAGCTCACTGCAACCTCTACCTCCTGGGTTCAAGCAATTTTCCTGTCTCAGCCTCCCGAGTAGCTGGGATTACAGGTGCCTGCCACCACACCTGGCTAATTTTGTATTTTTTGTAGAGATGGAGTTTCTCCTTGTTGGTCAGGCTGGTCTTAAACTCCTGACCTCAGGTGATCCACCCACCTCAGCCTCCCAAAGTGCTGGGATTACAGGTGTGAGCCACCGTGCTGGCTGGTTTTTCATTTTCTTTCTTTTTTTTTTTTTTTTTTTTTTTGAGACGGAGTCTCGCTCTGTCGCCCAAGCTGGAGTACAGTGGCGCGATCCTGGCTCACTGCAAGCTCCGCCTCCTGGGTTCACGCCATTCTCCTGCCTCAGCCTCCCGAGTAGCTGGGACTACAGGCGCCCGCCACCGCGCCCGGCTCATTTTTTGTATTTTTAGTAGAGACGGGGTTTCACCGTGGTCTCGATCTCCTGACCTTGTGATCCGCCCGCCTCGGCCTCCCAAAGTGCTGGGATTACAGGCGTGAGCCACCGCACCCGGCCTTGGTTTTTCATTTTCTAGGTATCACTTTTTTTTAAATCAAGTGGTAATATGTTGTATTCTCTCCATGTAAAAAGATGGAGAAGTGAAGCTGTAAACGAATGAAGCTTTGTTTATAGAAAACTATTGGTTTTTCTTTGTGTATTTGTTTTTTGATAGTTGATAATGTTATCAAGCAGGTTCTTTATATTTCTTAGCTTGAAATTTCACTTTGCCATTAGCATTTTTAAGTTTTGCAGTTATAAAGTTCATTTATATTTTTTGTTAGGTTGAATTGCTGGAAATGGAAAAATCACAAATCCGTTCACAGTGTGAAGAACTCAAAACTGAAGTTGAACAGTTAAAATCTACAAATCAACAGACAGCAACAGATGTTTCAACATCAAGTAACATTGAGGAGTCTGTAAATTATATGGATGGGGAAAGGTAATATTAAATGAGGCGTTTTTGTGGGGCTGCAATTATGGTTAGGATACTATTTATTTTTATCTGCTAGCACCCATCAGATAGATACTGTTCTGTCAGAAGAAATTATTGATTGTCTGCTGTGACCCTGGTGTTACATGATAGATACGAAAGAAGTGACACTTCATTATCTTTCCTTCCCAGTTTCTGACCGTTTAGGTTCTATTTAAGTGGAATAGGAATTTAGAAGGAATAAAGCATTTGATTGTTCAGAGTGGTTTTAGAATGTTTTTTGAAGGAAAATAAAAATGGGCACGATATTGAAGAATAGGGGGAATTTGGCCATGAGTAGAAGACACGAGACTGTTACTGAAATTCACTCCTTCAACCTGTTTTTCTTTTGTTGTCGTACTTGGTACCATTTCTTTATGGCTTGCTGTCCTTATTTCACGATATGCTCTCTGTAATCTTTTAGGAAATCACAAAATTACTAAAAATTGCCATAGTACAGATGATATTAGGAAGAAGTCCTATTAAAACAAGTAGGCCAGGTGTGGTGGCTCACACCTATAAACTCAGCACTTTGGGAGGCTGAGTTGGGTGGATTACCTGAGGTCAGGAGTTCAAGACCAGCCTGGCCAACATGGTGAAACTCTGTCTCTACTAAAAGTACAAAAATTAGCTGGGCGTGGTGGCAGGTGCCTGTAGTCCCAGCTACTTGGGAGGCTCAGGCAGGAGGCCAAGGTGGGTGGGTCGCTTGAGGTCAGGAGTTGGAGACCAGCCTGACCAACATGGTGAAACCCTGTCTTTACTAAAAAAATTAGCTTGGCATGGTGGCGCGCACCTGTAATCCCAGCTACTTGGGAGACTGAGGCAGGAGAATCACTTGAACCTGGGAGAAGGAGGTTGCAGTGAGCCAAGATTGCGCCACCACACTCTGGCCTTGGCAACAAGAGCAAAACTCCATCTCAAAAAAAAAAAAAGAAAAGAAAAGCTGGCATGGGAATGATTAAAGTATTTTCAAAGGTCTAGTGGACTCTTACCGCAAAAGCTCACAAAACGGACATGCTCAAAATCGCATTTTCTGCATTGTCAGCCTAAGGAAGAACATCTTGATCCCTTCATAGATTTCCACTTGAGAAAAATCAGTATCTAAATTAAATATGGACTTACTATATTGTAGTGGGATGGGGAACAAGAACAACTGTAACACTCATTTTATGTGTTTGCCATAATATTTGAAACAAAAGCTGCCTTACAGTTTAGGTGTTTATTGCTTAAATACTTTTGGGCATTTTAATAAAAGCCTAGAATGCTGATATTCATAAACTTGGAAGGCATAATTATCTTAATCTAGGGCTTCCGACTGTTTTCAGAAAACCATTGTTCTCTGTAAATGCATAGTAACTTAATGTAATAGGATCAGAGCAGTCCTGCAATTATTATTATTATTATTTTTTTGGAGACAGAGTCCTGATCTGTCGCCCAGGCTGGAATGCAGTTGCATAATCTCGGCTTACTGCAACCTCTGCCTCCCAGGTTCAAGCAAATTCTCCTGCCTCAGCCTCACCAGTAGCTGGGACTACAGGTGTGCGCCACCACGCCCAGCTACATTTTGTATTTTTAGTGGGAGATGGGGTTTCACCATTTTGATCAGGCTGGTCTTGAACTCCTGACCTCAGGTGATCTGCCTGCCTCAGCCTCCCAAAGTGCTGGGATTACAGACGTGAGCCACTGTGCTCAGCCTAAAAAAAACTTCTTTCACATTGTGTAACACAACGTTTTGCAAGCTTGTTTGACCACAGAACCTTTTATTACCTCTTATACAACTATGAATATCTTATAGAACATGTTTTAGATAATTGCGGCTTAGCATGGTGGTTCATGCCTGTAATCCCAGCACTCTGAGGTGGGCAGAATGCTTGATTGAGCCCAGGAGTTTGAGACCAGCCTGGGCAATATAGTGAAACCCCATTACTACAAATAATAATTAAAAAAAATTAGCCGGGCATGGTGGTGTGGGCCTGTGCTTCCCGCTACTCGGGAGGCTGAGGTGGGATAATTGCATGAACCCTGGAGAGCAGTGGTGCCATCGCAGCTCACTGCAGCCTTGACCTCCTGGGCTCAGGTGATCCCCCACCTTACCCTCTTGAGAAGCTGGGACTATAGGTGCCACCACCAAGCCCGGCTAATATTTTGTGTTTTTAGTAGAGTCAGGGTTTCACAGTGTTGGCCAGGCTGGCCTCAAACTCCTGGGCTCCAGCGATCTCCCTCCTTGGCTTCACAAAGTGCTGGGAATACAGGCATGAGCAAGTGCACCTGACTGATAAAAGTAAATTGAGTTCTCTAGGGGAGGTTTTGCTTTTCTTTTTGTTTAATTGTATATTATTCTACAGAGATTTGATTTTGGTATTTTACTTTTTAAGGTCTACATGAATATTAACTTGTAATGCTCATCTAATAAGTTACATATTTATATTTGCAGCCTCAAACTCCGATCTCTTCGAGTTAACGTAGGACAACTGCTGGCTATGATTGTGCCTGATCTTGATCTTCAGCAAGTGAATTACGATGTTGATGTAGTTGATGAGATTTTAGGACAAGTTGTTGAACAAATGAGTGAAATCAGTAGTACTTAAAGTATATATTATGTAAGATAAGAAGACATTTGCTCAATGCTTTTGGTTGTACAGCTTTTAAAATATAAGTATGTTTGTTTTATAGATATGATAGGCAACAGACTGCAAACCATAATCTTTACTGTATTCTATGCATTCAAATGTGGTCACAGATATTGTGGACACATTATCAGATGTTTTGAAATACCTGTGAATTGTTGGCATTGAGCAGCTGAAGCTAAGTCATGACTCTGTTTGGAATGTAAATATTTGTAATTAAGCCTGCACATATTTTTTTATTGCCCTAGAGTACTGAAGTGTTTTTCACCAAGAGCTTTTCAGGTTGCCCCTAAGCTTTGTGCAATTTTTTCTGGTTCCCCAAAGTGTATTTTTCTCTAAGTCGAGGGCTATGCCATAATACAAATGGAAATGTTACCTTTGATTTTCTTATAAAGGAGTTTATTAAATAGGATTTTTAAATAATGTAGTAACACTCCTGATACAACTCTGGTTATAAGTGAATTGAGCATTAATGTTTCTTTTGTATAAATTCCTATCCTGAAATATTTTATTCATGAAAATAAGGTAAGCAAAAACCAACTCCATTTTGCCAGGATTTTCTTGTGCTGAGATTGCCAATCACGGTTAAACACAAAGTGTTTTTATGGAACAAAGAAACAGTCTTTAACAGAAAAAAGGTATTGAAATATTAAATGGCCACCAAGTTTACTTTGAAGCCCATTTTTGGCTGTTTAGTCAGCATGAAGTGGGCATGATAATTTTTTAATATTTCTTTTTGTGAAATTTCCTGTACAGCCTTTTGTAGGATTACTACAGGTTATTGTGAGTTGAGGAAGAGAATCTTTCTCGAACAATACTACATACCTTTTATTATATTACAAACCTAAGTGTTTTATATCCTGGAGTCAAGGAACAAATTACCTTAGGATTATAGTATTACATGCCATAAAATACTATGCTTTATTGGTCCCATGTTTTGTGCAATTTTAAAGAGATGGCTTTCTATTAAGTATAAACTATGTATATATAAGAACCATATTTTCCACAACTAAAATGTGCATTATTTTTTCCAAAGTTTTATCATTGCTATTTATTTTTACCTTTGTTTTTGAACATTCAATCCGTTCATTTTGTATGTATGCTTAATACATGTCTGTCATATACAATACTGAATTTTTACTGTATAGTAATTCTGGAAAGAGCAAATAAATGAAGATTGTTTTTATTTGCCTGATAAAGTAATTGAAAGTGTATTTTTGGTATGAAGCTGGTTTTCTGTCACAATTGTAATTTCCCAAATTTTAAAATATCTTGTAATAAAATAAAAATATATGATGGCTAACTGTTGAGATACTACTTTTAAAGAATTAATATTAACCTTAAATTATTTTAAAACTAAAAATGTATTCATTAGACCCTCAACTGGAGCTCATTTTAACTACTTTAATTGCAGGTTATTTCTTGAAGACTGTTTCTATTAAGACTGAGGCTGAGCTGCTCTTTCCTCAGAGAATGTGTATTCTGTTTTCAAAAGCCTTTTCTCAGCCCGGCGCGGTGACTCACGCCTGTAATCCCATGACTTTGGGAGGCTGAGGCGGGCGGATCACCTGAGGGCAGGAGTTCGAGACCAGCCGGACTAACATGGAGAAATCCCGTCTCTGCTAAAAATACAAAAATTAGCCAGGCATGGTGGCACATGCTTGTACTCCCAGCTACTCAGGAGGCTGAGGCAGGAGAATCACTTGAACCCGGGAGGTGGAGGTTGCGGTGAGCCAAGATTGCACCATTGCACTCCAGCCTGGGCAACAAAAGCGAAACTCCGTCTTAAAAAAAAAAAAAAAAAAAAAAAAAAAAGACTTTTCATTGTGTAAGTCATTTACTCTAGAGAAACGTTGCCTAAATAATAGCAGCTATGTAAATCATGTGTAAGTTTTGTGAATATCTAATTCATGCAGTGGTTCTTTTTGGAATTTGCTATTTTTCCCTTCCTTTTGGCCAGCTTCTGTATGTATTCTTGCAAAAATATTTCCTGTGGCTATCTGGCTTGATGGGAAAATTAATCATGGGATTAGTAAGAGAAACTTGCTTGCTAAATTGATTCTTTGGAAGCACTTAGATATTTTTTGCTCTTTATGAAGATATTGAAGTATTGCCAAGATATGAGACTTCAAAATGTGGCTAACAGTTTCAGACAGAACAACTGTTGTTTAATGGAACAATGTGGGCTTTCGTGATGTATGTGCCTTTCTCTTGTGTGTGTGGGACAGTATTGCCTCAACTAACGTTTATTACTTTAAAACACAAAAGGTATGAGGAAGTAAGCCAAAACAGTCCACGGGCTTCAAACAGGACCTAGGGTGGCAAGATCAGTGAAGGCTGAGTGAGCACACAGAACAGGAGGGCATGGCATGTCCCTGTGTGCTTCCTTTGGGCCTCAAATTCTTCATGTGGCAGCATCCAGTTGATGATGCTGCCCGTGATCTCAGACACTTGATTCTTGCTGTCACATAGACCTCTTAAGATTGGGTCATACGTCATTGAGAAATTTAAGCTCTCACCTCTGGCTGCATAGTAGAATCACTTGGGGAGTGTTTTAAACTCCCAAAGCCAGGCTGCACTTCACGTTAATTAAGTCAGTGTCCTTGGGGTTAGACCCAGATAACTCTTTTTCAGGGCCTCCCGGGTTAATTCCAGTGTACCATCAGAACCGAGCACCGTTGATCTGTGTCTTCTGTTGAGTATTTATAAATGTTGAACTTGAGTGGTTCATGAAACAAACGGGATCAACATATCCACTTTTTCACTGGGGCAAGTAGGGAGAGGGAGGGGAAGCAGAGCAGTGCCCCTGTTAGAGATGTAAATGAACAGTGAAAAGACTTTCTCCACGGCCTCTAAAGGTAACCACTATTGGCTTTTGTGTGCATACATGCACACATTCATGTGTATGTATTTTATTTACATTAAACTGCATATATTTGTATCAAAATTTACACAATGGGATTATACCATATAATTGATAACATTTCCATACCATTCTTTCAAAAAGCTTAAGTAACATTTCGTCACAGGAATATGCTCCTAATGCTTACTTTTCGTTAGAAAGAATATACTGGCCGGGCATGGTGGCTCACGCCTGTAATCCCAACACTTTGGGAGGCCGAGGTGAGTGGATCACGAGGTCAGGAGATCGAGACCATCCTGGCCAACATGGTGAAACCCCGTCTCTACTAAAAATACAAAAATTAGCCGGGCATGGTGGCGGGCTCCTGTAATCTCAGCTACTTGGGAGGCTGAGGCAGGAGAATTACTTAAACCCAGGAGGCAGAGGTTGCAGCGAGCCGAGATCGCACCACTGCACTCCAGACTGGCGACAGCGAGACTCCATCTCAAAAAAGAATATATTGTGAAAATTAATACATACCACACATGATTTTCCGATTACATCCAGAGTGTAAATTGTTAACAGTGAATATAATAGGTCAAAGAATGTATGCCATGTACATTTAAATAAATATTGCCATCCAAAAAAGGTTGCAGGAATTTATACTTAAGACGAGTAATAAATACGACTTTTCCTCAAAATCTCTCAAACTTAATTTGATATGTGAAAATATGACAGCTGACATTTGTCTCAGTCCTTATATTGGCCATTTTAACTTTCTGTGTTCTATACATGTTCTTTGCCTATTCTTTTCTACTGGGTTGTTCTTGCTATAAAGCAGCTGAAAGCTTGCCTTAATTTGGCCACACATCACCCCAAAACTACCCAGACACTACCCATTTCTTCCTATTTCAGAAAATTCACAGTTGGTTGTCTTTTTTTTTATTATTATTATTATTATTTTTGAGACAGGGTTTCATTTTGTTGCCCAGGCTAGAGTGCAGTGGTGTGATCATGGCTAACTGCAGCCTCAACCTTCGAGGCTCAAATGCTTCTCCTGCCTCAGCCTCCCGAGTAGCTGGCATTAGAGGCGTGCACCACCATGCCCACCTAATTTTTCTGTTTTTTTTGTAGAAACAGTTTCACCATGTTGCCCAGACTGGTCTCAAGCTCCTGGACTCAAGCAATCCACCCTTCTGGGCCTCCCAAAGTGTGATTATAGGCATTTGAGCCACTGCACCTGACTGGTTAAGTCCTATTTTGTGCAGTGTCTCATAAACAGGGACTCACTGAAGTGGCTTGAAAATCTAAATAGAATCCTATCTTTGCATATTTGTCTGTTGAATGTTGGTCACAGCTCACAAAGTGAATGCTATTAATACCTGATTGGTGTAGAGGAAAAAATAAATGTGTTGCTTTTTAGAATTGTTTCTTGATCACAGAGTTAATTTTCATATACTAGCCTGTAGGAAGAAAGTCTGGTTAAGAGTTAAGAAACCGGCCGGGCGCGGTGGCTCAAGCCTGTAATCCCAGCACTTTGGGAGGCCGAGACGGGCGGATCACGAGGTCAGGAGATCGAGACCATCCTGGTTAACACGGTGAAACCCCGTCTCTACTAAAAAATACAAAAAACTAGCCGGCCGAGGTGGCGGACGCCTGTAGTCCCAGCTACTCGGGAGGCGGGGGCAGGAGAATGGCGTGAACCCGGGAGGCGGAGCTTGCAGTGAGCTGAGATCCGGCCACTGCACTCCAGCCTGGGTGACAGCGCGAGACTCCGTCTCAAAAAAAAAAAAAAAAAAAGAGTTAAGAAACCTTTTAGAGCCACAATTTGAGAGTCATCAGGACCCAATATCTTGGTAACAAGACAGAATAAATTTAAATATGAATATAAAGGATTTTTACCCCAACCTGGCTAACAATATTTAGGTTATGTATGTGCTTGATATGTGACTATCTAGAATTTGGCTGTAGTTTTGTGTTTTTTTTTGTGGGGTATTTTTTTTTTTTTTCTTGGAGACAAAGTATCACTCTGTTGCCCAGGCTGGAGTGCAGTGGCATGATCACAGTTCACTGCAGCCTCGACCTCTCAGGCTCAAGTGATCCTCCCACCTCAGCCCTTATGAGTAGCAGGAACTACAGGCACATGCCACTGCACCCAGCTAATTTTTGAATATTTTGTAGAGACGGTTTGCCATGTTGCCCAGGCTGCTGCAACTTCTAGCCTGAAGCAATCTGCCTGCCTTGGCCTCCCAAAATGCTGGGATTACAGGCGTGAGACACCATGCCCAGCTGGCTGTATTTTCATAATAAAATGTAATGGTGTTTTATATTCACAAAGGAGTCAAGTCTTCCTAATCTCCCATGGGGTTCCTTTTGGAAGTGAGGCCCTTGGTTTGTGCTGTGATCTGAACCAAGACTCAAGGTAATTTGAGTATATAATTTTTTTTTTTCCTAGGCAATTGTCCCTTATTTTGTGACTCCCTTGGTGGGAATCCCTCTCAAAATGTGATATTCATGGAGGCAATTGAGGTACCAGCAAGCTTGTCCAACCCACCTTGCTTAGTTGTTTTGTTTTGGGTTTTTTTTTTTCCCCAGGCTGGTCTCAAGAAATTCTGGGCTCAAGGGATCTGCTCACTGTGGCCTCCCAAAGTGTTGGGATTACAAGTGTGAACCACTGCTTCCGGCCTTAAAAAATACATATTTTTGAGACAGGCTCTTGCTTTGTCATCCAGGCTGGAGTAGCAGTGGCACGATCACGGCTCACTACAGTCGTAACCTCCCAGGCTCAGGTGATCCTCCCACCTCAGCCTCCTGAGTAGCCAGGATCACAGGCAGACGCCACTATGCCCAGCTAATTGTTGTATTTTTTTGTAGAGACAGATTGTTGCCTTGTTGCCCAGGCTGGTCTCAAACTCCTGGGCTCAAGCGATGCACTTCCCCCACCTCTTAATCTCTCAAAGTGCGGGGATTACAGGAATGAGCCCTAATTTATGGTTTTGTTTTTTTTGTTGTTGTTTTTCTGTACTCTGTAGGCTCCAGGGTATTTCAGATGTAAGGTATTTCAATACATCTAATAAATTTCCTTGTCTAGACTTGGTGACAGCCATTTCTCCAAGAGCTCTGCTTCGTTTTGTGGGAAATGCTATTTGAAGACCATAATCTAGGCACAGATATAGTCATTGTTTTTAGTTAGGCCATTTCTTTTTCTTTTTCTTTTTTTTATTCTTTTTTGCTTTTTTTTTTTTTTTTTTTTTTTTAAGACAAGGTCTTGCTCTGTTGTCCAGGCTGGAGTACAATGGCATAATCATAGCTCACTACAGCCTCAAACTCCTGGGCTCAAGTGCTCCACCTTCCTCAGCCTCCCAAGTACCTGGGACTATAAGTGCGTCCCACCATGCCTGGCTGATTTTTTTTTTTTTTTTTTTCTAGATACAGGGTCTTGCTACATTGCTCACGCTGGTCTTGAACTCCTGGGCTGCTTCAGCCTCCCAAAGTGTTGGTATTACAGGCATAAGCCACTGTGCCTGGCCTAGTTTGGGCATTTCTAGGCCTTTTTAGTGGACCGAACTAAAAGAGACTATAGTCTCTTTTGCTGAAAATCTTGGTTCCTAACCACATAATTATTTGCTCTTCCCAATGTATACATAAATACATATGTATGCATATATGTAACAATACCAGTATTTTCTAGCCATAGTATGACTGGAGGTAAATTTTCTTTGGGGTAGTATAAAATTTCTGTGTTTGCCAATCACTTGAAATAACTCCTTGTGTGCATCACAATGTTTCTTCATCCATGTTGCTGCCTGTGTCAGTCAGTGTAGAGTTCTCCAGAAAAACAGAGCCAATATGATAGATGCAAGAGATTGATCAGGAGGAGTGGCTTAAGTGGTTATGGAGGCTGAGAGGTCCCATGATCTACTGTCTGCAAGATGGAGACCCGAGGAAGCCAGTGGCATAACAGTCCCACTCCTAAGCCCTGAGAACCAGGGACACCAATGGCGTACGTCCTGGAGTCGAAAGGCCTGAAAACCAGGAGCTCTGACATCTGATGGTGGAAGATGGATGTCTCCAACTCAAGAAGAGACAGAATTCGCCCTTCCTCCACTTTTTGTTCTTTTCCGACTCAACAGGTTAGATGATGCTCCAGATACTGCCCAGGTTGGCGAGGGCAGATCTTCTGTACTCAGTCTACTGATTCAAATGCTAAAGTCTTCCAGAAACACCCTCATAGTCAGAAATAATGTTGACCACCTCTCGGGTATGTCTTAGCCCGGGCAAACTGACACATAAAATTAACTATCACAGTCAGTATTTCTTTTGGATTACTGAGTAGAATGCTGTGGTATGAATATGGCACAGTCTGATTACCTTTTCTCCTGTGGGTGGACATTTGGTGTCTTTCCAGTTTGGGGCTATTATGAATAATGATTCTTGTACGAGTTTGCTTTTGTTTTCCTGATACATATGCCGAGGAGTGGAATTGCTGAGTCATGGGGTAGGCATATCATTACCTTTATTAGACACTGCTGAAAAGTTTTCTAAAGTATTTACATCAGTTTATACTTCTACCAGTAGTGTGCCAGAGGTCCTGTTGTTGCCATTCTCCTGTACTGATTTCTGTCATTTCTCCTATTTTTCTTTTTTTCTTTTTTGAGACTGAGTCTCTTTCTATCACCCAGACTGGAGTGCAGTGGCATGATCTTGGCTCACTGCAACCTCCGCCTCCTGGGTTCAAGTGATTCTAGTGCCTCAGCCTCCCAAGTAGCTGGGATTACAGGCGCCGCCACCATGCCTATTATTATTATTATTATTATTATTATTATTATTTTGAGATGGAGTTCTGCTCTTGTCGCCCAGGCTGGAGTGCAATGGCGCAATCTCGGCTCACTGCAATCTCCGCCTCCCAGGTTCAAACGATTCTCTGGCCTCAGCCTCCTAAGTAGCTGGGATTACAGGCGCCTGCCACTGCGCCCGACCTATTTTTTGCATTTTTAGTAGAGATGGGGTTTCACTATGTTGGTCAAGCTGGTCTCGAATTCCTGACGTCAAGTGATCCACCCACTTCAGCCTCCCAGAGTGGTGGAATTACAGGCATGAGCCACCACGCTTGGCTTCTCCCTATTTTTCTTATTCTGGTATTTCCTCAACATTTTTTTCCAACCCTTTACTGAACTTTTTATTTCTGTTATCAAATTTATTTTTATTTATTTTTTTTTTTTTGAGATAGAGTCTCACTCTGTCGCCCAGGCTCCCAGTGGTGCGATCTCAGCTCACTGCAACCTCCGCCTCCCGGCTTCCAGCGATTCTCTTGCCTCAGCCTCCCGAGTAGCTGGAATTACAGGCACACACCACCACTCTGGATAGTTTTTGTATTTTTAGTAGAGAAGGGGTTTTGCCATGTTGGCCAGGTTGGTCTGGAACTGCTAGCCTCAAGCAGTCTGCCTGCTTTGGCCTCCCAAAGTGTTGGGATTACAGATGTGAGCCACCATGCCTGGCTCAGATTTTGATTTTAGAATGTTCACACTTACAAATGGAAATGAAAGTGTGTTGAGAAGTTTTTTTCGAAGCTGAGTTAAGAGTTAGTGCTTTTTTTTTTTCAGGCCG
The DNA here is from genome assembly GCF_049350105.2 of Macaca mulatta. Lineage (NCBI taxonomy): Eukaryota > Metazoa > Chordata > Mammalia > Primates > Cercopithecidae > Macaca > Macaca mulatta. Next base: position 11,048,314 of record NC_133408.1, on the reverse strand, counting down.
GGCGCGGTGGCTCAAGCCTGTAATCCCAGCACTTTGGGAGGCCGAGACGGGCGGATCACGAGGTCAGGAGATCGAGACCATCCTGGCTAACACAATGAAACCCCGTCTCCACTAAAAATACAAAAAAATTAGCCGGGCGTGGTGGCGGGGCCTGTAGTCCCAGCTACTCGGGAGGCTGAGGCAGGAGAATGGCGGGAACCCGGGAGGCGGAGCTTGCAGTGAGCCAAGATCGCGCCACAGCACTCCAGCCTGGGCGACAGAGCGAGACTCCGCCTCAAAAAAAAAAAAAAAAAAAAAGAGTTAGTGCTTTTTGGCCGGGTGCGGTGGCTCACGCCTGTAATCCCAGCACTTTGGAAGGCCGAGGCGGGCGGATCACAAGGTCAGGAGATCGAGACCATGGTGAAACCCCGTCTCTACTAAAAATAGAAAAAATTAGCCGGGTGCAGTGGCGGGCGCCTGTAGTCCCAGCTACTCGGGAGGCTGAGGCCAGAGAATGGCGTGAACCCGGGAGGCGGAGCTTGCAGTGAGCCGAGATTGCCCCACTGCACTCCAGCCTGGGGCACAGAGCGAGACTCCGTCTCAAAAAAAAAAAAAAAAAAAAGAAAAAAAAAAAGGCCGGGCGCGGTGGCTCAAGCCTGTAATCCCAGCACTTTGGGAGGCCGAGGCAGGTGGATCACGAGGTCAGGAGATCGAGATCGTCCTGGCTAACATGGTGAAACCCCGTTTCTACTAAAAATACAAAAAACTAGCCGGGCGTCGTGGCGGGCGTCTGTAGTCCCAGCTACTCGGAGGCTGAGGCGGGAGAATGGCGTGAACCCGGGAGGTGGAGCTTGCAGTGAGCCGAGATCGCGCCACTGCACTCCAGCCTGGGCGACAGAGCGAGACTCCGTCTCAAAAAAAAAAAAAAAAAAAAAAAAAGAGTTAGTGCTTTTATATCAATTTTCATTATTAAAAAGTTCTCAGGAACCAAATAACATTGGTCCCCTTAAATTGAGGCAGTTCTGCCCAAAATGGATGCTTGGGGCCCAAGCTGAAGGCCAGTGGTTGTTGAGGAATCTAGTTAGAATTGCGTTAGAGGAATTCCTTTCTTTTTCTTTTTCTTTTTTTTTTTTTTGAGATGGAGTCTAGCTCTGTCGCCCAGGCTGGAGCGCAGGGGCACCATCTCAGCTCACTGCAAGCTCTGCCTCCCAGGTTCACACCATTCTCCTGCCTCAGCCTCCCCAGTAGCTGGGACTACAGGTGCCCGCCACCACGCCCGGCTAATTTTTTGTATTTTCAGTAGAGACAGGGTTTCACCGTGTTAGCCAGGATGGTCTTGATCTGCTGACCTCGTGATCCACCTGCCTTGGCCTAAAGTGCTGGGATTACAGGCGTGAGCCACCGCGCCCGGCAGGAATTCTTTAGTCCAACATTTGTGGTGCAAACTTTGAGGTTTTGAGCAAATAACTTCCTTCCTTCCTTCCTTCCTTCCTTCCTTCCTTCCTTCCTTCCTTCCTTCCTTCCTTCCTTCCTTCCTTCCTTCCTTCCTTCCTTCCTTCCTTCCTTTCTTTCTTTCTTTCTTTCTTTCTTTCTTTCTTTCTTTTCTTTCTTTCTTTCTTTCTTGACGTAGTCTTGCTCTGTGCCCCAGGCTGGAGTGCAGTGGCGCGATCTCGGCTCACTGCAAGCTCCGCCCCCCTGGGTTCACGCCATTCTCCTGCCTCAGCCTCCCGAGTAGCTGGGACTACAGGCGCCTGCCACCTCGCCCGGCTAATTTTCTTGTATTTTTAGTAGAGACGGGGTTTCACCGTGTTAGCCAGGATGGTCTCGATCTCCTGACCTCGTGATCCGCCCGTCTCGGCCTCCCAAAGTGCTGGGATTACAGGCTTGTGCCACCGCGCCCGGCCTCTTTCTTTTTTTTTTTGAGAAAATATTTGAGATAGCCCAGGGCCTCTCTCTGGAGCCGCATCCCCTGCCCGTGTTGGCTTATCAAGTTGGCACTGAAGTTGGATCTCTAAAATGTTCACCAAGAAAGCCAACTCCTTCGTGTACTTTCAGTACTTAAAGCATGTGTTTTTATCTTTTAAATCCACGTTCAGCGTCGTGACACTTCAAAAGGTGGGCAGATTATTCGTTTGTGAATGAACAGCATTTATGAGAAATTTGGAGAAATTTGATGTTGAAGAGACACGAAGAATCCCGAGCTTTCCAAAACAGACTGAATGAAAATGCAAGCTCCTGGAGCAGGGGCTTCTGCTGGATGTTCGGAATCATGGGGCTGGTAGGGCCAGGAGTCTGTACTTTCATAACAGCCAAATTATCTAAAGTATATAGTCATTCCCAGTCCAAACTCTGTATGGAGAGAAAAAAAATCTAAAAATGGCATATTCGGATTATGTTATTCTAGCTTCCTGTAGAAATCAGGCTTCAAGGAGCATACAGCCATTCTTATCAACATGAGACACTGATTTTTAGGCAATATCTGTACCTTTCATAAAGCTGGCTAAAAGCATCAGCCAGTATTTATATAAGAATCCATGTCTGTTCTTTTTTTCCAAAAATCCTAGAGCAGTTGGTTCCTCAGATAAACCTGTGTGTTTCTTTTATCCAGTAAAAGCAGCGCATCCAGAGGTACTTGTTTTCTGGCCTTCTGCGAAGCCCACAGATAAATTAGGTCTCATCTGGAAACGTCCCATTTCAAAAGGCCTGCGGTATCTGTGCCTACCGATCAATTTACCGCCTCACTTTAAAATGTGAGTCTGTTCTTAAAAAGGATTTATAAGGCCGGGCGCGGTGGCTCAAGCCTGTAATCCCAGCACTTTGGGAGGCCGAGACGGGCGGATCACGAGGTCAGGAGATCGAGACCATCCTGGCTAACACGGTGAAACCCCGTCTCTACTAAAAAAAATACAAAAAACTAGCCGGGCGAGGTGGCGGGCGCCTGTAGTCCCAGCTACTCGGGAGGCTGAGGCAGGAGAATGGCGTAAACCCGGGAGGTGGAGCTTGCAGTGAGCTGAGATCCGGCCACTGCACTCCAGCCTGGGCGACAGAGCAGACTCCGTCTCAAAAAAAAAAAAAAAAAGAAAGGATTTATAACTTCGTCTACTATAATAATAAAATGTAAGCAATCTTGCGCTAGGTACTGAAGAATTTCATAGCTTTGAACTCTCCAAAATGTTCTAGAAGCCAATATAGAAACCCAGAGATCTCAGTTTTTGTTTGCAGAAGGGACAGGAGAACCGGTCGTGTTCGCCCTCCCAAGTGCACAGCGCCAGCATAGGGTCTGTCTAACACACAGCCCAGGCTCTGTAAACGTTTGCTAAAAGAACGAATCAACAAGGAATAAATAATGGATAATAATAATAAATAATAGTGAATCCATTCTTCCTGCAATCGTGGGTCTGGCGGGAATAAATTCCGGCCCGGATTCCGACCCCAGGGCCAGACCGGGACTCGCCTCGGCGCCTAGGAGGGGGCGGGGCTTCCCTGGGGTGCCGCCCACGTCGGGCGGGACCTGAGAGGCGCTTGAGGGGCGGGGCGTCCATGAGGTCCCACCCATGCGGGGGGCGGGGCCTGCGGCGCGCGGGAAGCAGCGCGCGCTGCGCGGGAGGTGACGGCGCCTCTGACCGTCCGGGTTCCTGCAGGTACGGCTTCCCGTGGCTGGCCCGGGCGGCTCCGCGGCTCTTTTGGTCGGGTCGATCTGGGGCCAGAGGCCCTTGCCCAGGGCCTGGGGCCCGGGATAGCTCCGAAGGGCGCGCGTTCGGGCGGCGGGGCCCCGTCCACCCCCGGCCCCGCGCGGCCTCCTCCCGGCGGCCTCTGTCCCAGCTTCCCGGGCCCAGCGCCCGGTCCCTGGGAAAGGCGGGGTTCTGCTCTCGCCCCGCCGCCCCGGTCCCCTACCCCGTTTGCCCCCCTCTTCCGGGAGGCCCCTCCCGGGGCGGGCCCCTACCTGGGCTCTCAGGGCGCGCCCCTAGACCCTACTAAGCGGGGACAGGCCGTGCAGATGGCCGGGGCCCCTAGGTAGCCTCTACCTGGATGTTTGGTTTTGCTTTTCTGGACGTAGCGGCGTATCATAAACTTGTGGATGTCAGGACCCAGCGAAGCATTTTAGGTGGAGCTAGCAAGGTGTTCTTGTCAGATGGCAACGTTAACATCCTTTCCCAATGCAGTGTGCATTTTAAATGGCTCCTGCCCTATTCAGCGCTCAGTAACCCTTCGCTGCTGCTAACACTGTTGTTTAATCCATCACCAGCATTTTGCAGCTTTCCTCCGTCTTGAAGTAGAACGGTGCCCGAGAAACGTTTTGCCCCTTCAAGACTCAGGAGGATGAAAGTCATCACTTGTGAAATAGCCTGGCACAACAAGGAGCCCGTGTACAGCCTGGACTTCCAGCATGGGGCGGCCGGGAGGATCCACAGACTAGCGTCTGCGGGCGTGGACACCGCTGTCAGGGTAAGCTGGGGCAGAGATAGCCATCTGGGAACACTGCTTGAAGCAATAGTTTTCATTCTTTTATTTAAAACCGATGTCGGCTGGGCGCGATGGCTCACGCCTGCAATCCCAGTGCTTTGGGAGGCTGAGGTAAGAGGATCACTTAAGTCCAGGAGTTCGAGACCAGCCTGGGCAACATAGCCAGAAATGAAAAAGTAGCAGGACGTGGCGGTGTGCAGCTGTAGGCCCAGCTACTTGGGAGGTTGAGGTGAGAGGATCGCTTGAGGCTTGGAGTTTGAAGGGAGCAACCATCACTCCACTGCACTCTAGCCTGGGTGACACAGCCAGACCCTTCTCTTAAGTAAATGAATGAATGAATTGAACATATGTCAACAAATTCAAACTACTCTGTCATCTAGCCCAGAATGCTAAATTTCCAGGGCCTGCGGTGAACAATGAAAGCAAAAGAGAGCTGCTTTTTTTTTTTTTTTGAGATGGAGTCTCGCTCTGTTGCCCAGGCGGGAGTGCAGTGGTGCAATCTCGACTTACTGCAACCTCTGCCTCCCAGGTTCAAGCTATTCTCTTGCCTCAGCCTCCCAAGTAACTGGTACTACAGCCACTCATTACCACACCCGGCTAATTTTTGTATAAAGTAGAGATGGGGTTTCACCATGTTGGCCAGGCTGGGCTCGAACTCCTGACCTCAGGTAATCCACCCACCTTGGCCTCCCAAAGTGCTGGGATTACAGGCCTGAGCCACCATGCCCTGGCTCTGCTTTCTTATTTGATTCATTTTCCCTAGATTATTGTAACTGGACGTTCATTGTTTTGGGATTCTGATCCTGGTTCCTATTGGGTAACAAGTTGCTCTAGAAAGAAGGCGGAGGGGAACAGTAGACATTTATGTTTTAGATGGGGATTTCTTTCTGAAAATAAGCATAGTTTTTTTTTTTTTTTTTTTTTTTGAGACAGGGTCTTACTGTGTCGCCCAGGCTGGAATGCAGTGGCCTGATCTCGGCTCACTGCAGCCCTGACCTCCAGGGCTCAAGTGATCCTCCCACCTCAGCCTCCCGGGTAACTGGAACTACAGGCATGTGTCATCACACTTGGCTAATTTTTAAAATTTTCTGTAGAGACCAGGTCTCACTATGTTTCCAGGCTGGTCTTGAACTCCTGGCCTCAAGTGATTTACCCACCTTGGCCTCCTAAACTGCTAGGATTACAGTTGTGAGCCACCACACCCAGCCCATAGTATTGTTTTAATACAAACAGTATAATATGTGCCTATTCTATGTTTTTCAAATGAATGTTTTGGTATTGACAGATCTGGAAGGTAGAAAAGGGACCAGATGGAAAAGCCATTGTGGAATTTTTGTCCAATCTTGCTCGTCATACCAAAGCTGTCAATGTCGTGCGTTTTTCTCCAACTGGGGAAATTTTAGCATCGGGAGGAGATGGTGAGTATTGCTGTTCTTCAGAGATTCTTTAGGAACCAGATAGATACCTGTGTGTCTCGTGTCAGATAGTGAGATTTGAGCTGAATATGCTTTTTTAGGAGGGGTGGGATAGAGTGTTGCTCTTATTCCCCAGGCTGGAGTGCAGTGGTGCAATCTCGACTCACTGCAACCTCCGCCTCCCGGGTTCGGGCGATTCTCCTGCCTCAGCCTCCCGAGTAGCTGGGATTATAGGCACCTGCCACCACGCCCGGCTAATTTTTTTTTTTTTTTTTTTTTGTATTTTTAGTAGAGATGGGGTTTCATCATGTTGGCCAGGCTGATCTCGAACTCCTGACCTCAGGTGATCCACCTGCCTCGGCCTCCCAAATTGCTGGGATTACAGGCATGAGCCACCGGGCCTGGCCTGGATATGCTTTTTATTTCAGATATGGCCGACCTTCTCAATCTGTCATTTAGGTAGTTCAGTAAAATAATGTTCTAGGGAGTGCGGTAGAATCGGAGAGGGAGGACAGCAAGATGACACTGGGAACACCTGTTTGAAAACAGCTGCTTTCCTGCTAGCTCCCACTGGGCTCTTCCGAGACAAGATGGAGAGGCACTTACCTTTCCATCACATCCCAAGTAAGGCGGCTGTTCTGGTTTTGTTTGATTGTTAGTTTAATATCTGTGGTGATCAGAGTCAGTTCAGTGTCTCTGTATAATTAATTAATTGGCTTTAGGACTGCATTATTAATTAACTGGCTTTGGGAGTTTTTTTTTTTTTAAACCAGTCATCTTTTATTTGGGTTTTTTTTTTTTTTTTTGAGAGAGTCTCACTCTGTCACCCAGGATAGAGTGCAGTGCCACGATCTTGGCTTACTGAAACCTCCGCCTCCCGGGTTCAAGCCATTCTCCTGCCTCAGCCTCCCAAGTAGCTGGGATTACAGGCACCTGCCACCACCCCGGGCTAATTTTTGTATTTTTAGTAGAGATGGGGTTTTGCCATGTCGGCCAGGCTGGTCTTGAACTCCTGAGCTCAGGCAATCTGCCTGCCTCGGCCTCCCAAAGTGCTAGGATTACAGGCATGAGCCACCGTGCCTGGGGTATTTGGGCATGAATTCTAAAGTGGGATATGAAAGAATTCAGCAATGGCCAAGTTCCTCATGGAGGGGTGCCATGCTCAGAAGCGCAGCATGCCTCCCACTGGCCCCTCTTCAATGGGCTCTGAGTAGCTGCTGGTGTTTGATCTCCCTGTAAGAAAACTAGTAGCTGAAAAGCACATAAGCTGCCAGCACTGTGGAAAGCCCCGCGATGCTCCCCTTCCCCACAGTGACATACTTGTTGTAATACCCATAGTAGCCTCTGAAACGCTCCAGCAGTGCCCGTCGGGGTAAGATCCCACATCGGTACCCAGCTTGGCAGCTCCTCTGGTCTGACATCCATGCGTTTTCTCCCATTCCCTGCTGTGCCTGATGCTGCTTTGGAGTCCTGGTGTCTGCAGTGCCGGGCTGCTGGAGGGTGCTGGGGAGGGAGCATACCGGGAGTGTCGTTAATGAATGGTCTTGTGATTTGTGCTTACTTGTTTGGTGGGAATAGATTGATTCTTGTTTTCTGCCTGTGCTTAAATGGGATAAAACTATATGGAAAAAGTAAACCAGGCTGGGTGCGGTCGCTCACACTTGTTATAATCCCAGCACTTTGGGAGACCGAGGCAGGTGGATCACTGGGGTCAGGAGTTGGAGACCAGCCTGGCCAATATAGTGAGACCTTGTCTGTACTAAAAATACAAAAATTAGCTGGGCATGGTGGTGCACTCCTATAATCTTAGCTACCCGGGAGGCTGAGGCAGAGAATCGCTGGAACCTGGGAGGTGGAGTTTGCACTGAGCCAAGATAGGATTATTGCACTCCAGCCTGGGCAACAGAATGAGACTCTGTCTCAAAAAAAAAAACAAAAAGTAAACCTTCCTTTTTACCATACTTTGAAACAATCTAGAAACTATTACAAAATAAAACAGAAATCTAAAGTTTTATTTTTGCAGAAGGAGGAAAAGAGACCTGGTTGAGTTCAGTGCCATGATGCCCAGAGCACATGACGGGGGTGTGTGTGTGTGTGTGTGTGTGTGTGTGTGTGTGTGTGCACGCATGCACGCATGCTGATTTGTAGAGGGAAAGGTGGGGAGCAGGAGCGTCACCTAGGGGTGGCTGCCTGCTATTTGCCCTGAGGTTGCACATGGCAGCCCCCATTTTCCAGAGTCCCTTGGCCTTGGAGGCCCAGAAACCTGCTGTTGTCAGCACACAGAGAGTGTTCATCCATCAGGGCCAATGGCATCTTAACCAAGCTCCCAGACTAATGTGTGCAACCAGGATTCCGGTTAACTTAGCATGGGAATGCAGGCTGGGTGCGGTGGCTCACGCCTATAATCCCAGCACTTTGGGAGGCTGAGGTGGGCAGATCACCTGAGGTCAGAAGTTCGAGACCAGCCTGACTAACATGGAGGAACCTCGTCTCCACTAAAAATACAAAATTAGCTGGGTGTGGTGGTGCATGCCTGTAGTCCCAGCTATTCAGGAGGCTGAGACAGGAGAATCGCTTGAACCTGGGAGGCGAAGGTGGCGGTGAGCTGAGATTGTGCCATTGCACTCCAGCCTGGGCAACAAGTGTGAAACTCCATCTCAAAAAAAAAAAAAAAGGAATGGGAATGCGCATGTCCTCACAACCTCATTCATTCACTCTCCTGCTGTGCACATTTCTAAAGGAAGCCAAGGGATGGTCAGAAGGTTATGTGGTAATCGTGGAGTCAGAATGTGGAGAGTCATCGGACTCAGACAATGGGTGACCTCAGGCTAAAGTACCTGATATGTCTATAATGATTAATAGCTGACACTTCCATGGGGCTTACTATTTGCCAGCCGTTGTGTTGTAAGTGTGTTATACACATTGACCAATTTAATCCTCACAACAGCCTGTGAGGTAGATAAATTGTTTTCCCCATTTTTGAGACAGGGTCTTGCTCTGTCACTCAGGCTAGAGCACAGTGGCAAGATCAGGACTCACTGCAGCCTCTACCTCCCGGACTCAAGTGATCCTCCCACCTCAGCCTCCTGTGTAGTGGGACCACAGGTGTGTGCCGCCACACCTGGCTAATGTTTTTGGTTTTTAGTAGAGACAAGGTCTTGCTGTCTTGCCCAGGCTGGTCTTGAGCTCCTGGGCTAAAACAACCCTTCCGTCTCAGCCTCCCAAAGTGCTGGCATTACAGGCGTGAGCCACCCCACCCTGCCTATTGTCCCCATTTACAGGTGAGGAAACTGAGACATCAAGATGCTCAGTGACTTGCTGAAGGTTTCTCAGCAGGAACATTTGCCAACCCCTGCACTAGGGGTTCTTTGCTGTTTTGTTTTTCTGTTCGGCTATTTATAGATTATGCCTTCAGTTTTGTTAATGTAGCCAGTGGCATTTTGCAGTGGCATTTTGCTGGCCTAGGACCCTTCTGTTTAAGGTGATTTTGTATAGCTCTGATCTATTATGAATTTGATTTTGGAGTTTTAGCTGAGAAGGCAAACCTACTTTCCCTGTTGAAATGCTTGGAAGTAAATCATCGTGGCCATGGTGTCCACTGAACAACATAAATGTTGTTTTAATGCCCTAAAAATCCTGATGTGCGGCTCATTCTTTTGTATTTTTAGTAGAGACAGTTATCCAGGATGGTCCCGGGAGGCGGAGGTTGCAGTGAGCCAAGATCGCGCCACTGCACTCCAGCCTGGGCGACAGAGCGAGACTCCGTCTCAAAAATAAATACATACATAAATAAAAATCCTGACATGAAGGAGTGTGGGTGAGGCGTGGATCACTGTAATTGAATCGCCCCGCAGATGCCGTCATCCTGTTGTGGAAGGTGAATGATAACAAGGAGCCGGAGCAGATCGCTTTTCAGGATGAGGACGAGGCCCAGCTGAACAAGGAGAACTGGACAGTTGTGAAGACTCTGCGGTAACTTGGGAGGGACCCTGGCAGTGATCTCTCTTTACTCTGAGCGCATTAAATGGAATATACATTTTGACTTTTTTTGGGTGTGTTTCTTTTGAGATAGGGTCTCATTGTCACCCAGGCTGGAGTGCTGTACTGTGATCACAGTACCCTGCAGCCTTGACTTCCCGGGCTCAAGTGATCCTCTCACCTCCCAAATAGCTGGGACTACAGGCACATGCCACCACACCCTGCTAATTTTTACATATTTTGTAGAGACGGGGTCTGACTGTGTTGCCCAGGCTGGTCTAATTTAGAAGTTTTATTTATGTGAAACAGTCCTAAGACAATAGTTTTAAAGGATGAAAGCATAATTAAAATGGATTTTCTTAGTTTCTCCTATGAATTTTTCTCAGTAAAAAGGATTCAATTTTAAAGATACAGCTATCCTTTTTTTTTTTTTTTTAAGATGGAGTTTCGCTCTTGTTGCTCAGGCTGGTCTCAAACTCCTGACCTCAGGTGATCCACCCACCTCAGCCTCCCAAAGTGCTGGGATTACAGGCGTGAGCCACCACGCCTGGCGAGATACAGTGATCCTTGAAAGTAGTTTTTTATAGCTAATATAGTGCCAGTGGAAATTTTGGAATCTCATTTTATGCATAGTTCTGGAGCTTGCCCTTATATTTTTGATAACTTGTCCTTTTTTGAGTTAATAATTGTTTTTTGTTTTGTTTTGTTTTTTAGATGGAGTCTCACTCTGTCGTGTGGGCTGGAGTGCAGTGGCATGATCTCAGCTCACTGCAATTTCCACCTCCTGGTTTCAGGGGATTCTCCTGCCTTAGCCCCCAAGTAGCAGGGACTTCTACAGGTGTGCGCCACCATGCCTGGCTTTTTTTTTGGCTAATTTTTTTTTTTTTTTTTTTTGAGACAGAGTCTCACTCTGTCGCCAGGCTGGAGTGTAGTGGCACAATCTCAGCTCACTGCAATCTCCGCCTCCGAGGTTCAAGTGATTCCCCTGCCTCAGCCTCCCGAGTAGCTGTGTCTACAGGTGTGTACCACTGCACCCAGCTAATTTTTTGTATTTTAGTAGAGATGGAGTTTCACCATGTTGGCCAGGATGGTCTCGATCTCCTGACCTCGTGATCTGTCTGCCTTGGCCTCCCAAAGTGCTGGGATTACAGGCGTGAGCCACCGCACCTGGCTGATTTTTGTATTTGGAGTAGAGATGGGGTTTTACCGTGTTAGCCAGGCTGGCCCTGAACTCCTGACCACAGGCAGTCTGCCTACCTCGGCCTCCCAAAGTGCTGGGATTACAGTTGTAAGCTGCTATACCTGGGGAGTAATTGCTTTTTTCCTCTTTGTTTTTGGATTCTAGGGGCCACTTAGAAGATGTGTATGATATTTGCTGGGCAACTGATGGGAATTTAATGGCTTCTGCCTCTGTGGATAACACAGCCATCATATGGGATGTCAATAAAGGTAAACTATATGTTTTTGTTATTAGCAGGAAGAAATATTCTAAGCATCTATAAAAGCCTAAAAGCCTAACTTGCTTTAACTTTTTTTTTTTTTTTTTGAGACAGGGTCTCGCTTTGCCGCCCAGGCTGGAGTGCAGTGGTAAGATCTCGGTTCACTGCAACCTCCACTTACTAGGTTCAAGCGATCCTCCTGCCTCAGTCTCCTAAGTAGCTGGGACTACAGGCATGTACCACCACACCCAGCTAATTTTTGTATTTTTAGTAGAGACAGGGTTTCATCATGTTGGCCAGGCTGGTCTCAAACTCCTAACCTCAGGTGATCTGCCCACGTCGGCCTCCCAAAGTGCTGGGATTACAGGCATGACCCACCGCTCCTGGGCCTAACTTGCCTTAACTTTATTTTTTATTTTTGTTTTTTTGAAAACAGAGTTTTGCTCTTGTTGTCCAGGCTGGAGTGCAGTGGCACAATCTTGGCTCACTGAAACCTCCACCTCCTGGGTTCAAGCAATTCTCCTGCCTCAGCATCCCGAGTAGCTGGGACTACAGGTGTCTGTCCCCAGGCCCGGCTAATTTTTGTATCATTAATAGAGACGGGGTTTCACCATTGGCCAGTCTGGTCTCAATCTCCTGACCTCAGGTGATCTACCTGCCTCGGCCTCCCAAAGTGCTGGGATTACAGTCATGAGCCACCACACCCGGCCTACTTGCTTTAACTTTAAAAGCAACACAAAAAATTGTTTTAGTGAACTAGAGCAGGTGGTTGGCTCAACAGGATAGGGTTTAGTCCCATATGCCATGGATTGTCAGAGGGTAAGAGGCTTAGTAGTGGTGCTGCAAGTTACTGATACTGAGGCCAGGCAAATCCCACATGGTGGGGCCAGCAGATAAGATGACAGGCCTGAGCCCTGCCTTTATGGAGGTTAGGATCTCGGAAAGATTAACAAGTCACTTATAATTTATAGGGCATTGCATGCTAGTTGATGGAGTAGGTGGGATCAGGTTTCCATTTTAGAAGATCAAGGAAAGCCAGGGACATTCTGTTCTCCAGCTGGGGAGACAGTGGACATGTGAAAAGTTATAGTGGTGTAAAAATAGCTGTGAAATGCCAAAAGCAAGTAGTGGCTAACTCCTAACCATTTTTATCTCCCGCCATCCTTTACTCAAACTTTGTTTTCTCCCAAACCTCTTCCTGCCAATTCTACAACTCAAGTACCTGGGTAAGGAGTTGTTATTGGCTGCCCCTGCAGCACTGTGTCAGCCCAGTTCTCATTCAGCCTATAAAAATTGTTGCTCTTTTTAGTTCCGTGCTGTCCAGCCAAGCCATCCTCCATCCTCCATTCTGTCTTGTTTCATGTTTTTTTTTTTTTTTTTTGGGATGGAGTCTCCTTCAGTCGCCCAGGCTGGAGTGCAGTGGTGCGATCTCTGCTCACTGCAACCTCCGCCTCCCAGGTTCAACAATTCTGCCTCAGCCCTCAAAGTAGCTGGGATTACAGGCGCCCCCCCACCCCAGCTAATTTTTGTATTTTTAGTAGAAATGGGGTTTCCCTATGTTGGCCAGGCTGGTCTTGAACTCCTGACTTCAAGTGATTTGCCTGCGTCAGCCTTCCAAAGTGCTGGGATTACAGGCGTGAGCCAGGATTTTAGGTTTTACCATAAGTGTGATGGGTTGTTACTGAACCTCACCAAAAACCTCAAAAAAAAAGAATGACTTGTCAGGCACAGTGGCTCACACCTATAATCCCAGCACTTTGGGAGGACTGTGGAAGCCTAGGAGTTAAGACCAGCATGGGCAACATGGCAAAAACCTCTCTCTACCAAAAAAAATGCAAAAATAAGCTGGATGTGGTAGTACATGCCTATAGTCCCGGCTACTAGGGCTGCTGAGTCTCTTGAGCCTGGGAAGTTGAGGCTGCAGTGAACTCTGATGGCACCACTGCACTCCAGCCTGAGCAACAGAACCAGACCCTGTTTCAAAAAAAAAACAAAAAACAAAAAGGAATCGCCAAAGCTTCATAACTCCCTTGTCTTTTCGTAACTCCCTTGTCTTTTTATGCAGGCAATCTCTGTGTGCTAAATATTTTCCCCAGAGCCCCTTGTTCATCCCTGCTCACACTGTCTGCTCTGTGATGAGGAGGGCCCTCATCTCTCTCTTGGTCTACTCTGTCACCTCCTAACTAGCAACCCTCTTTGTCATCTTCTAAACCTGTTTCACCTTTAAAATGCAGGTGACTCCTCAGCTGGAATGCCCACAGCCTTTTCCTTACACACAAGGTCTCTGTAACACTTCTCGTTTCCTCCTTATCTTCTGTTCTTGGCCCTCCTGTGTGCCCATTAGCAGTTCTCAGCTGCCTCTCACTGCTCCATATTCTCTTCACTAAGGTGTCTTAACCCGGGGATTCCCTGACGATACCTTCTTCCACCCTTCATCTCCTCTTCATCCTGCCTGACCTGGGGAACTGAACTTAGATCTTCTCAGACCCTCTGCCCTGTGCTGTCAGCTCCCCTCCCCGGGTCCACGTGTGTGATGCTTGCCTGTTGATGGGTCTGTCTGATCTGTGAGCTCCCTGAGGGTGGGGACTGCATGAAGTCATCTTTGTGGCCCCAGAGCCTGACACGGGGTTCAGTACGGAGTCCCTCACTTACTGCCTGCTGAGTGATGCATGGTAAAGGGAATAATATTTAAGTCATAGTTTATACTATTTGGGCTCAAATAGGTTTTGATAATGCTGTTTCGGTATGTGTGTTTTTTTGTAGGACAAAAGATATCAATTTTTAATGAACATAAAAGTTATGTCCAAGGAGTAACCTGGGACCCTTTGGGTCAATATGTGGCTACTCTGAGCTGTGACAGGTAAATTTAGCTTTAGCATTTACTTGGAATTTCTTTGTATTTACTTGTAATTTTCTGAAGAGAGGTATTTATTGCCACTTAACCAAGATTTATCATAGTCTAGCTTTGATTCTTTTGTTCTTGTTTTCATACTCATTCTTACAACATAATCAGAAATTGGAAATTAATTAGGACAAGTGCCTTCCACGAAGTTTGTACTTAGTAAATCTTTTTTTTTTTTTTTCTTTAGACAGAGTCCCACTCTGTCACCCAGGCAGGTGTTGTGGCACAGTCTCATAATCTCAGCTCACTGCAACCTCTGCCTCCTGGTTTCAAGCGATTCTCCTGTCTCAGCTTCCCTAGTAGCTGGGATTACAGGCACATGCCACCATGCCCAGTTAATTTTTGTATTTTTAGTAGAGACAGGGTTTCACCATGTTGGTCAGGCTGTTCTCAAACCCCTAACCTCAAATGATCTGCCCGCCTTTGCCAATATGCTGGGATTATAGGCATGAGCCATCACACCTGGCCCTGAACTTAGTAAATCTTTATTATTATTACTATTTTTTTTTTGAGAGAGAGGCTCACTGTGTCACCCAGGCTGGAGTGCAGTGGCGCAATCACAGCTCATTGCAGCCTTGACCTCCTGGGCTCAAGCAATCCTCGTACTTCAGCCCCCCAAGTAACTGGGACTACAGTTGTGCACCACCACACCCAGCTACTTTTTGTATTTTTTGTAAAGATGGGATTTTGCCATGTTGCCGAGGCTGTTCCTGAACTGTTGAGCTCAAGCCATCTGTCTGCCTTGGCCACCCAAAGTGCTAAGATTACAGGTGTGCTACAGTGATTTTTATTTTTATTTTTATTTTTTAATTGTTTTTTGAGACAGAGTATCACTCTGTCCCTCAGGCTGGAGTGCAGGAGTGCGATCTCAGCTCACTGTAACCTCCACCTCTGAGATTCAAGCGATTCTCCTGCCTCAGCCTCCTGAGTAGCTGGATTACAAGCATGTGCCACCATGCCTGGCTAATTTTTGTATTTTTAGTAGAGACAGAGTTTCACCATATTGACCATGATGGTCTGAAACTCCTGACCTCGGGTGACCTGCCCGCTTCGGCCTCCCAAAGTGCTGGAATTACAGGCGTGAGCCACCTCGCCAAGCCCAGTGATTTTAATGACTCCATTTAAATCGATATAAAAATAAACTATTTTTGTCCTTTCTGAAAAGAAGTCTTGTTGCTGTGTTTACTGGCATAATTGCATTTAATTGTATTGTTGGAATAAATATTTTAAAAATGAGGAGTGCCTCCTATATTACTTAATAGTCCTTTTGAATATTTATCTAACTACTTTTAATTAAAACAAATTGAATATAAGATGGCCTTGTAATAAAAGTGGTAGGGAGGAGTTAGTGTTTATTTTTCATAGAATTTCCTGTTGTATTCTAAATACCATTTATTTTCTGATAAGTGTGTTTTATTCAGACAGTCATCAGTAAAACAATCTGATTAGCTAGTGGGAGTAATGTGACTTACCAAAATTTTTTTTTTTTTTTTTTTTTTTTTTGAGACAGAGGCTCGCTCTGTTGCCCAGGCTGGAGTGCAGTGGCATGATCTCGGCTCACTGCAACCTCTGCCTCCTGGGTTCAAGTGATTCTCCTGCCTCAGCCTCCCCAGTAGCGGGGATTACAGGCGCCCACCACCACACCCGGCTACTTTTTTGTATTTTTGGTAGAGATGGGGTTTCACCATATTGGCCAGGCTGGTCTCAAACTCCTGACCTCAAGTGATCCACCCGCCTCTGCCTCCCAAAGTGTAGGGATTATAGGCGTGAGCCGCTGCGCCCAGCCTGTGATATCCTTTAGGTTGTTAATGCTTGCTTCCTTCTTCATTACCCAGTTGTGAATATCATGGGTAAAGGCTTTTGCAGACTGAAAGTTGCTGAGGTGGTGATAGACTGTTGGTAATAAGTTGTTTCTGTGTGAAGCATAATTCATTTACTACAAGTGGTAAATCAGACATGTTCCTTCTTCAGGGTGCTGCGAGTGTACAGTATGCAGAAGAAGCGTGTGGCTTTTAATGTTTCGAAGATGCTGTCTGGAATAGGTGCTGAAGGAGAGGTATAAAATATTTTGCTATTCTTTTTCAGCAGCGCTTTAACTGAGACTTAAGAAGTCTTGAGCTCCTCCCATACCCTTGCGGCCAAATCACTGGTCTCAAGGAGCCGATTCCTGAACTACAATAAGGTTTCCTTTTGGACAGTCAAGGCTCAGTTACTGTGGTGGGCTAGTCTGTATGGAAATGGGGACATCTGGAGCCCAGGGGAGAGCCACTGATGGAGGATAGGACAGTGATTTTCCACCCTGGCTGCACCATGGAATCACCTGGGAAGAATTACAAATATGGTTGCTGGCCGGGTGCGGTGGCTCATGACTGGAATCCCAGCACTTTGGGAGACTGAGGCGGGTGGATCACTTGAGGTCAGGAGTTTGAGACCAACCTGGCCAACATGGCCAAACCCCATCTCAATGAATTACAAAAATTAGCCAGGTATGGTAGTGCAGGCCTGTAATCCCAGCTACTAGGGAGGCCGAGGCATGAGAATCACTTGAACCTGGGAGGTGGAGGTCTCAGCAGTGAGCCGAGATCATGCCACTGCACTCTGGCCTGGGCGACAGAGCGAGACTCTATTTCAAAAATAAAATGAAATAAGGCTGGGCATGATGGCTCACGCCTATAATCCCAGCACTTTGGGAGGCTGAGGCGGGCAGATCACCTGAGGTCAGGAGTTTGGGACCAACCTGGCCAACATGGTGAAACCCCATCTCTACAAAAAATATAAAATTAGCCGGGCACATGCCTGTAATCCCAGCTACCCAGGAGGCTGAGGCAGGATAATTGCTTGAACCTGGGAGGTAGAGGTTGCAGTGAGCTGAGATCGCGCCATTGCACTCCAGCCTGGGTGACAAGAGCAAAACTCAGTCTCTAAATAAATAAATAAATAAAAATAAAATAAAAATAAAAATATGGATGCCATGGCCCCAGCCTCAGTGGCGTGATTCACTTGGCTGGAGCTAAGCAGGGCCTCCGTGATTCTCAGGTGTAGCAAGGGCTGGTCACTACTGGTCTGGGAAGATCCCTACACGAGGCAACAGAAGACAGGCAGGTCGAGCGTTGGATCTGTCTGGCAGCAGGCAGTTTACTGTCTTGGCAGGTAGGTAGAGAGCTTTGCTAGCAGACAGCAGAGACCCAGCCAAAACACTGGTATTTAGGAATAGGAAGGATTTTGACTTTGAAAGAATTGGCAAATGAAAATAAGACCCTATTTCTAAAGGAATCAAGGCTACTGAGGCAGGCAGCGAGGTGCAGGCGAGCAAGCTGGTTATTGGCTCCACGGTTATTGGCTCCACACGGGGACAAGGTGCAAATGCACCCAAGGAACCAGGGTAAGGCAGTGTGGGCTGGGCGCTGACAGGCACTGAGAGGTCACACCTGTGAAGTAAGAATAGTAATGCTGGCCAGGTGTGGTGGCTCATACCTGTAATCTCAGCACTTTGGGAGGCAGAGGTGGGCAGATCACCTGAGGTCAGGAGTTCGAGACTAGCCTGGCTGACATGGTGAAACCCTGTCTCTACTAAAAATACAGAAATTAGCTGGGCATAGTGGCGCATGCCTGTAGTCCCAGCTACTCTGGAGGCTAAGACAGGAGAATCACCTGAACCTGGGAGGTAGAGTTTGCAGTGAGCCGAGATTACGCCATTGCACTCCAGCCTGGGCAACAAGAGTGAAGCTCTGTCTCAAAAAAAATATATATATAAAATATATATTTCTGTATATTATATATTTTATATATTATATATGATTTTTTATATTTTTGTATTTATATATTACATATATTTACATATTTTATATTACATATAAATATATATTACATATATTTGAATATATAAATTCAATATATATGAATAGTAATGCCTGCTTCCTTGTAGTCTTAAGAATTAAATGCTTGTTTGTTGAGACAGTGTCTGGCTCTGTCACCCAGGCTGGACTGCAGTGACACGATCTTGGCTCACTGCAACCTTCAATTCCTGGGTTCAAGCGGTTCTCCTGCTTCAGCCTCCCGAGTAGCTGGGATTACAGGTGTGCGCCACCACACTTGGGTAATTTTTGTATTTTAGTAGAGATGGGGTTTTGCTATGTAGGCCAGGCTGGTCTCGAACTCCTGGACTCAAGTGATCCGCCTGCGTTGGCCTCCCAAAGTGCTGGGATTACAGGTGTGAGCCACCATGTCTGGCAAATGCTTGATGTTTATAAAATGTCAATAAATAGTAGTAAAAACTGTCCCACACAGGTGTTCAAGAAATGTTGTTTTAAAAGATTAATGGTTACCAGTTTAATAATCCACAATTTTCTTTTTTTAAAGGGTGCATTTATTAATAGCTGGATGTGGTGACATGTGCCTATAGTCCTAGCTACTCAGGAGGCTGAGAAGGGAGGATTGCTTTGAGCCCAGAAGTTCTAGGTTGCATTGACCTATGATTGCGCCACTGCATTTGAGCCTGGGTGACAGAATGAGACTGTCTCTAAAGAGTGCGTTCAGTTGGAAATTCTAAATGAATCCGCACAGATAGAAAGCAGAGGCCTCCCGGTCATCTTCCCAGTATCTCCCAGTCTCAAGCCCCAGACGTGCCACTGTTGACCCTGTGGTTTGTGTTCTTAAGAGTTTTTAAAAATAATTTTAGAACACATAAAACACACATATATACATATAGCTTTACCTAACAAAAACGTGTGGTCAGTTTTCATGAACGTTTACCCTTGCGGTATTGTACAATTGTCTGATTTGTAATGTTTCAGTTTCATTTATGATTATGTCAACAATAAATGACACTATGTAAAGAAAACCATAGGCACATACAGCAGTTGGGAAGCCTTTATTGTGAGTGTAAAGATTTGGAAAAATGTTTAAACTTTGTGTGTAGAAAAGAAAGAAAACAAAATAATAAAAAAAATAATAAAAATAAATGTTGTGTGCGACAGGCAAGAAGCTACCGGATGTTCCACGACGACAGCATGAAGTCTTTCTTCCGTAGACTGAGTTTCACTCCCGATGGATCTTTGCTCCTCACGCCAGGTGTGTTTTGTAGTTTTGGACTTAAGGGAATGAGGGCCGAGCGGGGATGTCTGCTCCCGTTTTACGCTGCTGCTTATCAGTTCAGTGAATGCTGGTTAGAATGAGGGTCCCCGACTTACCTGCCCATTGGAACCTCCAGGAGAGCTTAAAAAAAAAAAACGCTGGCTCCTATGTCCCACCGCCAGAGATTATAGTGTAATTGGTCTGGGTGGCATGGCTTTTGGAATTTTAAAAAGATTTCCAAGTGATTCTAACGTGCAGAAAACTTTGGGAGTTATGAGATTAAAATGATAGGCATTTTCTCTTAGATAAATTTAACTTTTGGCCGGGCATAGTGGTTCACACCTCTAATCCCAGCACTTTGGGAGGCTGAGGTGGGTGGATCACTTGAGGTCAAGAGTTCATGACCAGCCTGGCCAACTTGGTGAAACCCCCTCTCTACTAAAAATACAAAAATTAACTGGGTTTGGTGGCGCATACCTGTAATCCCAGCTACTTGGGAGACTGAGGCAGGAGAATCGCTTGAACCCGGGAGGCGGACAGTGCAATGAGCTGAGGTCGCACCATGGTACTCCATCCTGGGAAACAGAGTGATAACTTATCTCAAAAAAATAAAATAAAATAAAATAAACTTTACTATGTAAACCTTTTAATGAATGCTTTTCCATTCATTAACATGTATATGGAAGTCATAGTGCTAAAGCCAAAAATAAAGCTCCTTTATTGTTTTTATTCTCCGCAATAAAGAAGCGCATTTGTGACAGCATTAGACACATGGACAAACTTGTAAAGCAGCACTGGTCAAAATCAAAAGGTCAGCCAAGTAGCAAGGACAAGATAGGTTTATTGTCCCTAGGAAGGAAAGGAGCTCAGCCCAGCAAGTAAGGCTAGGCAGTGTTGTGGCCACAGTGTTCTCAGAGGAGAATGTCTGCTCATTGCCATGGCTCCAGGACCATCCTGTGCACAAAGATGACAACAGAGCCCAGGGTTGGGCCAAACGGGAGGGCACCGGCCAGCTTTGCCACTGAGTCCCATCCCAGCTGAGCCAGGGAGTGCCTGAGAAGGGTGTGAATCACACATGCAGCTGTGTGGGTAGGGCTTTAAAGAACACTGCAGAACATGTGGGAACGACACTGTGGCTCAAGAAGTCTCAGGCCCAAGAATAATTGTTTAGGTTATATTTACTAAAGTTAGTTACTAAACATTTATTAGAAGTTATTCACTAAACCCAGTAATAAATCATTTTTCCTTTCGAGACAGAATCTCGCTCTGTTGCCCAGGCTGGAGTGCAGTGGTGCGATCTCCGCTCACCACTGCAACCTCCGCCTCCTGGGTTCAAGCGATTCTCCTACTTCAGCCTCCTGAGTAGCTGGGATTACAGGCGTGCGCTACCACTCCCCACTAATTTTTTTGTGTTTTTAGTAGAGACAGGGTTTTACCATGTTGCTTAGGCTGGTCTCAAACTGCTGACCTTATGATCCACCTGCCTCAGCCTCCCAAAGTGCTGGGATTACAGGCGTGAGCCACCGCGCCTGGCCTTTTTTTTTTTTTTTTTTTTTTTTTTTTTTTTTTTTTTTGAGACGGAGTCTCGCTCTGCCGCCCAAGCTGGAGTGCAGTGGCCGGATCTCAGCTCACTGCAAGCTCCGCCTCCCGGGTTCACGCCATTCTCCTGCCTCAGCCTCCCGAGTAGTTGGGACTACAGGCGCCCGCCACCGCGCCCGGCTAGTTTTTTTGTATTTTTTTAGTAGAGACGGAGTTTCACCGTGTTAGCCAGGATGGTCTCAATCTCCTGACCTCGTGATCCGCCCGTCTCGGCCTCCCAAAGTGCTGGGATTACAGGCTTGAGCCACCGCGCCCGGCCTTTTTTTTTTTTTTTTTTAAAAGAATCTCTCGCTTGGTCACCCCAGCTGGAGTGCAGTGACACCATCTTGGCTCACTGTAGCCTCCACCTCCTGGGTTCAAGCGATTCTCCTGCCTCAGCCTCCTGAGTAGCTGAGATTACAGGTGCCTGCCACCATGACTAGATGATTTTTGTGTTTTTAGTAGAGACGGGGTTTCGCCATGTTGGCCAGACTGGTCCCAAACTCCTTATCTCAGTTGATTTGCCCACCTTGGCTTCCCAAAGTGCTGGGATTACAGGTTACAGGTGTGTGAGCCACCGTGCCGGGCCCCAGTTTCAAATCCTTTACTAAGTGGCCACTCTAAAAATATTTTCAATTAAAATCAAGCAGGGTGGATGTCTGTTATCAACATTATTGTTCTTTGTGGTGTTAGTGTGGGAAAAACAGGAAAATGAAATTACAAAGATCGGAAAAGAAGAGATAAAAATCTGTAATACGATTGTGTTTCTAGAAAATCCAAGAGATTTAAAAAATACTATTAGAACAGAGCTTGCAGTGAGCTGAGATCCGGCCACTGCACTCCAGCCTGGGTGACAGAGCGAGACTCCGTCTCAAAAAAAAAAAAAAAAAATACTATTAGAATTTTTAAAATAATTTGATAAGATGGCTGGATAGTGTAAAATATATAAAAATCTGTGATCTTTCGTCTATATTGGCAGTGAGTACTTAGAAATGGAAGGAGGAGAAATATTTTATTCATTGTAGTGCAAAGCCTGCAAAACACATGGAGTAAATGTATTTATTTATTTATTTATTTTGAGACAGGGTCTCACTCTGTCACCCAGGCTGGAGTATGGTGGTGTGATCATGGCCCACTGCATCACTGCAGCCCTGATCTCCTGAGTTCAGGGAATCCTCCCATCTCAGCCTCCCTAGTAGCTGAGACCATGGGCATGTAGCACCATGCCCGGCTAATTTTCTTATTTTTTTGTAGAGACAGGGTCTTGCTGTGTTGCCCAGGCTGGTCTTAAACTCCTGGGCTCAAGCAGCCTTCCCATCTCAGCCTTCCAAAGAGCTGGGATTACAGGTGTGAGCCACCACACCCCGGCAGAAGTAAATTTAATAAGGAAGGGGCAGGACCTTTATGGAGAAGCCTAGAAGGTCTTATTGAAGGTTATAAAACAAGTTCTGAACAAATGGAAAGATATATCATGTTCTAACAATTAACATACCAATTTCATTTCCAATTAGAATTGCATTAAAGTTTTTTTTTTTTTTTAATTGGATGAAATTTCAGCTTTGTTTAGTAGAATAAATGCTGAAGAATAGCCAAGGAAGTATGAAAAAAACCCAGTGATACTTGGTTGGGAGGGCATTTGCCTCGCCACATGTCAGAAGATACTATAACACTACTTTTATCCAATCAGTATGGTGTTGCTAGAGGACCAAACAAATAGATTAGTGGACCAGAACACAGAGTTCAGAAGAAGATCTCAGGATATAAGGCAATTTAATATATGACCTCAGGTACTGTTCCAGTGGAAAAAAAATCTGTTATTTATTTGTAATTAATTGTATGTTACTTAAATAATTCTCAAGAGAATTAGACACTGAAGGCAAATAGGACAAGAATTTGTCATTAAGAAGGCTGGGAAGTGTTGAGATTGGACAAAGACCTATTCCTCTTTTTTTTGAGACAGAGTTTCACCCTTGTCGCCCAGGCTTGAGTGCATTGGCGTGATCTTGGCTCACTGCAACCTCCATCTCCCAGGTTCAAGCGATTCTTCTGCCTCAGCCTCCCGAGTAGCTGGGATTACAGGCGCCTGCCACCATGCCCAGCTAATTTGTGTATTTTCAGTAGAGACAAGGTTTCACCGTGTTGGCCAGGGTGGTCTCGAACTCCTGACCTCAGGCGATCCACCTGCCTCAGCCTCCCAAAGTGCTGGGATTACAGGCATGAGCCACCACACCCAGCCTCCTCTCTTTTTTTTTAATTGACAGATGAAATTGTATGTAGTTGTGTATGACATGTTTTGAAGTATATATATGTTGTGGAATGACTAAATCTAGCTAATTAGCATAGCATGATCTCACATAATTAGGATTTCTGTGGTTTGAACACTTTATATCTACTCTCTTAGCATTTTTCAGGAATATAGTACATTGTTATGAACCATAATCACCATGTTGTACAAGAGATGGATCTTGCAAAGGGAGGACTCTGTTATTGAATGAGTAGTGCTGGGGTAGCTAGATATGTGGAAGAAGATAAAATTGGACCCCTTCCCTAGATATAAAAAATAAATTCCAGGTGAATTCAGTACTTAAACACAAAAGGTAAAAATAGAAAACTCTTATAAGGAAATATAGAAGGACATTCTACGAATGGAGAAGACCCAATTAAGACTGGAAACTGGCCGGGCGTGGTGGCTCAAGCCTGTGATCCCAGCACTCTGGTAGGCCAAGGTGGGTGAATCACCTGAGGTCTGGAGTTCAAGACCAGCCTGGCCAACATGGCAAAACCCTGTCTCTACTAAAAATACAAAAATTAGCCAGGCGTGGTGATGCACACCTGTAGTCCCAGCTACTCAGGAGGCTGAGGCAGGAGAATTGCTCCAACCCAGGAGGCAGAGGTTGCAGTGAGCCAAGATCACGCTAATGCACTCCAGCCTGGGCAACAGAGTGAGACTCTGTCTCAAAAAAAAAAAAAAAAAAAAAAAAAAGTGTATGTTCAAGTATGCTTATTGCAAGCATTGTTTATAGTGGTAAAAAACCAAAAGCAAATAAATACTCATTAACAGAGGTTGGGTGAATGAATCTTGCAGTAAATATTATGCAGCTACAAAAAAATAATGCATCAGTGCTATGCAAGTTAATTTTCATGAGTAGTGGATTGAAACTAGCAAAATAAGGAGAAGTGTCAATAATACCCTGCTTTGTAAAACAAATGGACTAAATAAAAAAAAATCCTCCGCCAGGCGCGGTGGCTCACACCTGTAATCCCAGCACTTTGGGAGGCCAAGGTGGGTGGATCATGAGTTCAGGAGATCGAGACCATCCTGGCAAACACGGTGAAATCCCATCTCTACTAAAAATACAAAAAGATTCGCCAGGTGTGGTGGTGGGCGCCTGTAGTCCCAGCTACTCGGGAGGCTGAGGCAGAAGAATGGCGTGAACCTGGGAGGCGGAGCTTGCAGTGAGCCGAGATCGTGCCACTGCACTCCAGCCTGGGCGACAGAGCTAGACTCTGTCTCAAAAAAAAAAAATCATAGAGGTATATATGTGATTGAGTTATAACTGATTGTAATGATTTTGTGAGCATGGGGGAAATATACAGATGACATAATGGTTTGTTGAATGTTAAAATGGATTTCTTGGGGATGGAAGAATGGAGTGGGATGAAAAGAGGGGCCTGGGTGCAGTGGCTCATGCCTGTAATCCCAGAACTTTGGGAGGCCGAGAAGGGCAGATCACTTGAGGTCAGGAGTTTGAGATCCCTCTGGCCGACATGGTGAAGCCCCATCTCTACTAAAAATACAAAAATTAGCCGGACATCGTGGCAGGCGCCTGTAATCCCAGCTAGTCAGGAGGCTGAGGCAGGAGAATTGCTTGAACCCTGGAGGTGGAGGTTGCAGTGAGCCAAAACCCAGTCTTGCCTGGGTGACAGAGCAAGACTCTGTCTCAAAAGAAAAGAGGGCAGCTATGTAGAATGTATTAATTAAAAAAAAAAAAAAAGACTATTGATACTGTCTACTGCCCTCCCTGGTAGATATGAAACGGTCATATGTAAAGTTATGTGTGTGTATATGTATCAAGAAATAATATAAAACAGGGAGATGTTAGTGTAAGAGCAGCAGTGTATGATGGTCACTCTGACAGGCCTGAACTGTTTTAAGTACAGCACGGGGTGAGTGGAGAAGAGCTCTCAGATGGAGACTGTTCCCCAGAGCAAAGTCAGGTTCTGAAGGAGGCTGGAGGTTTCAGCAGAGGGCAAGGTCTCCTGGCAGCCTCATGGCTGGATAGGGAAGTTGGGGAAAGGCTAGTCTCAGCCTTTGGATAGCATCCAAGGCTGGAATCCAGGGAATAGAGATGAGGGTCTTAGGGAGAAAGGAGCCTGGGCAGCTGAATCTAGTCACGGTGCATCAATCGAGGAATTGCCTGGAGGCTCAAAGGTGCCCTGTGGCAAAGGCTCACTATGTTCTCCCGGCCCAAGATCAGAACCGGGTCCCCAGGGACTGCCCACAGGTAGGTGGAGATGACAAGTAGGTAGAACTGGAGTAAAGGCCGAGACCAGACAGTGCTGGAATATTTGTTTTTGTGCTCAGTCACAACATTGTCTAGAGAATATAACTTCAGGGGGAGCTATTTTGCAAACCGGAACTGAAGGCTCTTGAGTTTCCGTTGGTGAACAGAATAGAACAGTTTGCTGAAACAGTGACTTTTCTTTCCTCTCCCTCCCTTCCCTGCTCCCCAGCTGGATGTGTGGAATCTGGTGAAAATGTAATGAATACCACTTATGTTTTCTCCAGGAAGAATCTTAAAAGGTATGCAGTCAAGGAAATGTTTGAAATATTTACCTTTATTTTAGTCGGAGTTTTGCTCTTGTTGCACATGCTGGAGTGCAATGGTGCGATCTCTGCTCGCTGCAACCTCTGCCTCCCGGGTTCAAGTGGTTCTCCTGCCTCAGCCTCCCGAGTAGCTGGGACTACAGGTGCCCGCCACCACCCCCAGCTAATTTTTCTGTTTTTAGTAGAGATGAAGTTTCACCATGTTGGCCAGGCTGGTTTCAAACTCCTGACCTCAAGTGATTCGCTTGCCTCAGCCTCTCAAAGTGCTGGGAATACAAGCATGAGTCACTGCACCCGGCCTGTATTTTTTTTTTAGTAGAGATGGGGTTTTGTCATGTTGGTCAGGCTGGTCTCAAACTCCTGACCTCAGGTGATCTGCCTGCCTCCTCCTCCCAAAGTGCTGGGATTATAGGCGTGAGCCACCGTGCCCTGCCGAAATGTTTACCTTTTATTTTTGCTTTCGCTGAGTCACAGTGCCTTTTCCTAACACTGCAATTAATCCATTAGGCCCATCGCTCATCTTCCGTGTCCTGGAAAAGCCACTCTTGCTGTTCGCTGCTGTCCGGTCTACTTTGAACTGAGGCCAGTGGTGGAAACAGGTATCCTCAGTGCCTCAGGGTGCATTATGTTTTCTCTCCGAAACGGGTCACCAGAGTGGGGTGGAGATTTGGATTCTGTCTTACAGGGAAAGGTGTGTATGTGGGTTTGGTTCAGTTCAGTTATTTTTAAAATATTTTATTTTTACATTTAAATCTATTTATTTATTTATTTTGAGACCAGGTTATGAGACTGGTTAATTTTTGTATTTTTGGTAGCGACAGAGTTTCAGCATGTTACCAAGGCTGGTCTTGAGCTCCTGGACTCAAGTGATCCACCTGCCTCGGCCTCCCAAAGTGCTGGGATTACAGGTGTGAGCCCCCGTGCCTGGCCCGGTTTAGTTATTCTTAAAAGCTGGAGCAAAGACTGAGGTTATCAAAATACATGTCAGTTTTTTTTTTTTTTCTTTTTTCAGGATTTATTTTCTTAAGGCACTTTAAAAGGAATAGCCGTACTCCTTTTGTTTGTCTATGTCTCTCATTATCACTTTTCTTTTCTCTTTTTTTTTTTTTTTGAGATGGAATCTTGCTCTGTCGCCCAGGCTGGAGTGCAGTGGTGCAATCTCAGCTCATTGCAACCTCTGCCTCCCAACCTGTCCTCCAGAGTAGCTGGGATTATACGCACACGCCACCACACCCAGCTAATTTTTGTATTTTTAGTAGAGACGGGGTTTTGCCATGTTGGCCAGGCTGGTCTCGAACTCCTGACCTCAGGTGATCTACCCACCTCGGTCTCCCAAAGTACTGGGATTATAGGTGTGAGCCACCACGCCCAGCCATTTTCGTTATGTTTTCTTGTGCTTGGGGTTCACTGAACTTCATAGACCTATCAGTTTATAGTTTTTATTACATTTGGGAGTTTCAGCCATTTTTCCTTCAAATATTATTTCTGTCATCCCCTTCTCTTATTCAAATACTCCCCATTGCACATGTGTTATATTAGGTCCTTTGAAATTCATTCCTGGCCTTTGATACTGCTTACTTTTTTTGTTTTTTTCTTCTTCCAGTGTTTGATTTTGGAAGTCTGTATAGCTGTGTTTTGAGTTTGCTAACACTTTCTTCTGCATGCCCTGCCCTTGGTCCCATCTGGCGTGTTTTTCGTTGTTGTGGTTCTCATCTCTAGAGGTTCACTTTGGGTCTTCCTTATATATTTGTGCCTCTCCACGCTCCATCTTTCCTCTTGCTGCTTTCTTTTTTTTTTTTTTTTTTTTTTTTTTTTTTTTTTTTTTGAGAAGGAGTCTTTCTCTGTTGCCCAGGCTGGAGTGCAGTGGTATAATCTCGGCTCACTGCAGCCTCCACCTCCCAGGTTCAAGTGAATCTCCCACCTCAGCCTCCCGAGTAGCTGGGATTACAGGTGTGTGCCACCACACCCAGCTAATGTTTTTATTTTTGGTAGAGATAAGGTTTTGCCATGTTGGCCAGGCTGGTTTCGAACTCCTGACCTCAGGTGATCTGCCCACCTCAGTTTCCTCTTGCTTCTTAAGCCTATAGAATACAGTTATAATAGCTCCTTTAATGTCCTTGTATACAGGTTGGTTTTGATTTTTTTTCTCCTCCTTGTGGGTCATATCTCCCTGTTTCTTTGTTTGCCTGGTACTTTTTGATTAGATACCAGACACTGAATTTGACCTTAGTGGATGCTGGATGTATTTTATTCCTATAAATATTCTCTTTTTTTTATTTGAGATAGAGTCTTCCTCTGCCGCCAAGGCTGGAGTGCAGTGGCACAATCTCAGCTCACTGCAACCTCCGCCTCCTGGGTTCAAGCGATTCTCCTGTCTCAGCCTCCTGAGTAGTTGGGACTACAGGCACACACCCGCATGCCTGGCTAACTTTTGTATTTTTGATAGAGACGGGGTTTTGCCATGTTGCTTAGGCTGGTCTCAAACTCCTGAGCTCAAGTGATCCACCCAGCTCGGCCTCCCAAAGTGCTGGGATTCTAGGCGTGAGCCATTGCGCCCGGTCAGAAGCCTTGTTTCTGTGGTTTTACTTTGTCTCTGTCCCCGACCCCCAGGTGTGGAGCTGATGACTCTGCCCTACCGCCTCGTGTTTGCTGTGGCCTCGGAGGACTCCGTGCTTCTGTATGACACCCAGCAGTCCTTCCCTTTCGGTTACGTGTCTAATATACATTACCACACGCTCAGTGACATTTCATGGTGAGTGGCTGCTAAGGAGGGAGAGTGAGTGAAGGAGCCCATGGCCATACCCTGGAAGAGACCCTGGGGTTAGGGAGCATTTCGTTACTAAAGATGGCTTTGGGGGACATATTCACCAATTTTGTTTCTTATTTGCTTTTTTGAGACCAAGTATCACTCTTGGCGCCCAGGCTGGAGTGCAGTGGTGTGATCTCGTTTCACTGCAACCTCCACCTCCCAGGTTCAAGTGATTTTCATGCCTCAGCTTCCCAAGTAGCTGGGATTACAGGTGTGCACCACTACGCCTGGCTAATTCTTGTGGTTTAGTAGAGATGGGGCTTCGCCACGTCGGCCAGGCTGGTCTCAAGCTCCTGGGCTCAAGCGATCCTCCTGCCTCAGCCTCCCAAAGTGCTGGGATTACAGGCATGAGCTACTGCACCTGGCCCAATTTTATTTTTTAAAGGAATCAACATTAAAAGGAAAAGCCATTTCTAGTTTGCCATAATACTTGCTTCCTATTTTCACACTGGTGGGTTTTGATGGCATTCAGATTGCCTTGTGGGGTTAACTGGACTCTGATAAACTGAGCGGAGGCCCTGTAGACTCCCTGGCCATCTGGGGATTCCTGAGGCCCTCTGGGAAGAAGCCCTCCCCTGCATGTCCCTGCTGCCCAGGACAGGGAAGTGCCCCGAGCTGGGCCTGTCTAGAGAATGTCACTCACCCCTGCCCTTCCACCACCTTTGGGTCCCCAATTCAGCCCCCGCGGCTTGCTTGGCTCAGTGTGAGTTTTTTTTTTGAAATGGAGTCTCAGTCTGTCACCCAGGCTGGAGTGCAGTGGCACAGTCTCAGCTCACTACAACCTCTGCTTCCTGGGTTCAAGCGATTCTCCTGCCTCAGCCTCCCGAGTAGGTGGGATTATAGGCGCCTGCCACCATGCCTGGCTAATTTCTTTGTATTTGTAGTAGAGACAGGGTTTCACCAGGTTGGCCAGGCTGGTCTTGAACTCCTGACCTCAAATGATCCACCTGCCTTGGCCTCCCAAAGTGCTGGGATTACAGGTGTGAGCCACTGTGCCCGGCCTATTCAAGTGCAAGTTGCTAGTAGCACAGATAGGTTGCAGTGACTTAGCAAATCGTGATGAAACTGCATGAGTGAGTTGCTATCACACACTCTTTTCCAGTCGTATCTTTTCCCTGGTCTTTGCCTTCAGACAAGCTTGTGATTTTGCTTGAACTTCCCTCTTCTAACTAGATGTGAGAGTGTTGGTAAGGTCTGTAACTTTTCCCTATTTTGGGGATGAAGGTCCAGCGATGGCGCCTTCTTGGCCATTTCTTCCACGGACGGTTACTGCTCGTTTGTGACATTTGAGAAAGATGAACTTGGAATTCCTTTGAAAGAGAAGCCAGTTTTGAGCATGAGAACTCCTGATACAGCAAAGAAAACCAAGAGTCAGACACATCGAGGGTCTTCGCCAGGACCCAGACCAGTAGAGGGAGCCCCTGCCAGCAGAAGCCAAGACCCCAGCAGCCCCGGCACAACCCCTCCTCAAGCCAGACAGGCCCCAGCCCCAACAGCCATCAGAGACCCTCCCTCCATCACTCCTGCTGTCAAAAGCCCCTTGCCGGGGCCTTCAGAGGAGAAGACCCTGCAGCCCAGTAGTCAAAACACAAAAGGCCACCCATCCCGGAGGGTCACTCTGAACACACTGCAAGCCTGGAGCAAGACAACGCCCCGGTAAGACCTTGTTGGAACAAGTTGTCATTGCAAAATGAAACGTGAAATGCAAACAGAACGCTCCCACCCTGCCGCAGGTGAAATTCCAGGCGGCGAATACTTCATGCCAGTAGGTTGCCAGAGAGATTCTTAACTTCAAATCCGAGAGTGTCATTTCTTGCATATAGGCCTGTTTGTTCCTTCAGTTCCTGCCTGTCAGATAAAGCCCAGGCTTGTGATTTGGCTGCAGCCTGTCATCCAGGACTGTGGCCACTCTCTCTCCTGAGTCCATGGCCTTCATCTCTAGCCCAGTCCTGAATGTCATCTTCCCAGAGCACACTCTGCCCTTTGAGGCTTCTGTCCTTCCCTTCTCTGGGGAAACCCTGTACCTCTCTTCCTCTTGGTGACACCAGGAGTCTTCTGAAAGACCCATGTGAATGTAGCCTCTCTGTTTGCAGGCTCTGTGGCCCTTCAGCCTTTCCCTTGTCACCACACATCAGATTCTGTAGCAGGTGCTTTGATGCTTCAGTTTCCCTGCTGGTTATGAGCCCCCAAGGACAGGAAGCAGAGCCTGTGTTTTATTTATGCTGTCCTGCCCAGGATGTAGGCAATTCCAGGAGTGTCTTCCTGAGACTCCGTTTGATGTCTCCAGCAGTCTGGTCCGTGAGAAACGGGGGTCCTGATCTCATAAATAATCCCCAGGGAGGTGCAGAGTTATTTCTTCCCTGCTTACGTCTGTGTCTGGCACGCACGCCTGTGTCTGCCACTCCTACTGGACAGAGCCGCTTAGCACATCCCTCGCCGTCAGGCAGCACAGCCTCCCGTTTCCATCCTTCCCTGCGGCTGATATCCAGTTACTCCTCTGATCCTGTGTAGTTCCTTCTCCACCAGGCCCTCTGCCTCCCAGCCTGCCCATAAACTGAGTCAGGAGGAGGGCTGGGGAGTGGCATGCAGAGGGGAGTGGTGGGGACGCCGAGCTGGACAGAGCGCCCTGTGCCTCTCAGCCTCTCCTGTGCCCACAGGTCTTCTTTGGCAAGTTCATAATATGTGTGTGGGTTGCTGGCTTTACTGCCCTCTTAAAATCTCTCATTTCTTTCTACAGATTAGCAACGTATTTTACAATTTTTCTATTTGTTTTTATGTGACGGAAGGTATTCCTTGAACTATTTTTGGTATTAAATTATTTTCCCCCTCTTGATTTCTTCTGAATTATTTACCAAGCTTCTTGAAGGTGTAATCTTCTACAAACAACAATAGTTGTTGAAAATTAAGACTCTGGGTTTTTATTTATTTATTTATTCATGTGAGACAGGGTCTCGCTCTGTTGCCCAGGCTGGAGTGCAATGGCACGCTCTCTGCTCACTGCAACCTCCGCCTTCTGGGTTCAAGTGATTGTCCTACCTCAGCCTCTCAGGTAGCTGGGATTACAGGTATGTGCCACCATGCCTGGCTGACTTTTTGTATTTTTAGTAGAGATGGGGTTTCGCCATGTTGGTCAGGCTGGTCAAAAACTCCTGAGCTCAAGTGATCTGCCCGCCTCGGCCTCCCAAACTGCTGGGATTACAAGCATGAGCCACCTCGCCCAGCCCAACACTGTGGATTTTTAAAAAGTATTATCTGTGTTTTGGCACTTTCTATGTGTAGAAGCCATATCTGACTGCCTTTTACAGCAGCCAGCAGAGTGGTCACAAAACCATGGATAATGAACAGAACACAGGTTTTGAAACTTTTACATGACTGGTTATGGTTTAAGTTGACTATTATAAATGTGATGGTTTAACTTAATACATGAATGTAACCCTCAGTTGTTAAACAAGTGGTCACATCTTACTATTTAATGCCTTGAACCATATGTTCAGCTGAAAATCTAAGTATTTCTTTTGGTAGTTTTGAAGGTTGGTATGGTACATAAATAATTCCTGTGATACTAATGAACCATGCACCCCTCTACTTTTTTTTTTTTTTTAAATGAAGGAGAATAAACTTAACACCCTTAAAGACAGACACTCCACCAAATTCTGTACCAACCAGTGTGATTTCCACCCCTTCTACAG
Source organism: Macaca mulatta (assembly GCF_049350105.2). Taxonomy (NCBI): domain Eukaryota; kingdom Metazoa; phylum Chordata; class Mammalia; order Primates; family Cercopithecidae; genus Macaca; species Macaca mulatta. The sequence continues at coordinate 11,016,160 of NC_133408.1, read as the reverse complement.
AAGAAATTCAGTCAGGTACGTAATATTGTTACTGGTTTAATATAATTAAAGGTGCAATATCTTTTCTTTTGTTCTTTTGGAAATTAATGCCATTTAATTTTAAGTCAGTTCTGAGACAGCAAGGATGCACCTTATTGGAACCATTGTTTAAACCCACTGGCTGCGTGTTGACCCCTCAGCAGGGAGGCACCTGGCCAGTGAGAGCATCCTGGTGAGCCATGGAGTGGGTTCAGTAGGAGATCGTTTAGCTCAAGTGTCTCCACCTGATGGCTATTGACCTTTTGGGCCAGGTAATTCTCAGTTGTAGGGGACTGTCCTGTGTATTACAGGATGTTTAGCAGCATCCCTGGGTGCTACTTCTTGGCCATGACATTCTTTTTTTTTTTTTTTTTTTCCTTTTTTTTTGAGATGGAGTCTCGCTCTGTTGCCCAGGCTGGAATGCAGTGACACGATTTCGGCTCACTGCAACCTCCACCTCCCGGGTTCAAGCAATTCTCCTGCCTTGGCCTCCCGAGTAGCTGGGACTACAGGCATGCACCACCACACCCGGGTAATTTTTGTATTTGTAGTAGAGACAGAGTTTCACCATATTGGCCAGGCTGGTCTTCAACTCCTGACCTCAAATGATCCACCCGCCTCAGCCTCCCAAAGTGCTGGGATTACAGGCGTGAGCCACCGTGCCCGGCTTGCCCATGACATTCTAAAATGCCACTAGGCATTGCCCACTGTCCCTTGAGAGGCAAAATCACCCCTGGTTGAGAACCACTCTATAGACCCTTCCCTTATATCAGTATAGGATCTTGCCAGGCAGCTCAGTTCCATGTCTTGGCTCTGTATTCTGTAAATGTCAGCCCTTGACTTCCAGAATTCTTCATTTACTTGCCAACCTTATGTTTGTTAATGTTGCAGAGACGCCTGGAGATGCTCAGGGCAGTCCCCCAGAGCTAAAGCGGCCCAGACTCGATGAAAACAAAGGAGGCACGGAGAGTCTGGACCCTTGATGGGACCCCGGCTTCTGCTTGACACTTACCAGGCCCCCGGTGTGTGCAGGGAGACGGTGAAGCTGGAGGTGCCTGAGACCAGGGCTTCCGTGGAGTGGGACAGACACTGTAAATGGATTTCTGTAACAGAAGTGACACGTGTACTGATTTTTCTCCAGAAATATGGGTGCCGTTGTATTCAGTATCCATTTTTAACTTGGGGACATGAACATCTTAACATTGTAAATCCTCTTTTTGATGAGTTTCTGAAACTGGAGTGGTTCACCGTTATCCTGTGTGAAAATCAGTGAGTCCCCCCTGGCATCCTCGTGAAAGCGCACACACTTCATGGAGGGACTCCTTTTTTTTTATTTTTTTTTTATTTTTATTTTTATTTTTTTTTGAGACGGAGTCTCGCTGTGTCTCCCAGGCTGGAGTGCAGTAGTGTGATCTTGGCTCACTGCAAGCTCCGCCTCCCGGGTTCACGCCATTCTCCCGCCTCAGCCTCCCAAGTAGCTGAGACTACAGGCGCCCGCCACCACGCCCGGCTAATTTTTTGTATTTTTAGTAGAGACGGGGTTTCACCATGTTAGCCAGGATAGTCTCGATCTCCTGACCTCATGATCCACCCGCCTCAGCCTCCCAAAGTGCTGGGATTACAGGCTTTGAGCCACCGCGCTCGGCCAAGGGACTCCTTTTAAATAAGAATTAGGAAGAGGAGAAAGTAATTCGAGATTTTACTCTGTTGAATTTTAGAGTATTTGAAGTGATTGTTAGATTTCACTTCTAAGGAGTTTATTGATTAAACTTTGGAAGGTAGTTGTGTTTGTTTTCTGATTTTAAAGGTAACGGTGCTTATTCTATTAGTAACGAAGTGAAGTGAAAAAGATGGGAATCACCCATCATCTTCCCACCAGAAGTAACCCTCGTTAATGTTGTAGTATATTTCCTTAGCATTTTTGTGGATCTATTTATTCTAAAGAGAGAGTTGAGATTTTATTTCATATACAATTTGGTATCTAAATAGGTTAGTTTTTTACATTGGTTTTTCAAAGCAAAAAAAGTATCTTTTTTGTTTTTTGAGACAGGGTCTTGCTCTGTTGCCCATGCTGGAGTGCAGTGACGCTGTCTCGGCTCACTGTAGCCTCGACCTCCTGGGCTCAGGCGATCCTTCAACCTCAGTTTCCTGAGTAGCTGGGACCACAGGCATGTGCCACCATGCCGTGCTAATTTCACACACACACACACACACACACACACACACACACGATATATATATATCATATATATATATGTACACAAACACATACACATATTATATATGTATATTTTTTTCATTTTTTGAGATGCAGTCTCGCTCTGTCTTCCAGGCTGGAATGCAGTGGCATGATCTCGGCTCGCTATAACCTCCGCCTCCTGGGTTCAAACGTTTCTCCTGCCTCTGCCTCTCAAGTAGCTAGGATTACAGGCGTGCGCCACCATATCCAGCTAATTTTTGTATTTTTAGTAGAGATGGGGTTTTGCCATGTTGGCCAGGCTGGTATCTTAACTCCTGACCTCCGGTGATCTGCCTGCCTTGGTCTCCCAAAGTGCTGGGATTACAAGTGTGAGCTACTGCACCTGGCCTATTTTTAGGGGAGACAGGGTTTTGTCATGTTGACCAGGCTGGTCTCGAACTCCTGGGCTCAAGCGATCCTCTCACCTTAGCCTCACAAAGTGCTGGGATTACAGGTATGAGCCACTGTACCCGGACCAAAGTATCTTTACTTAGCAATTTATGTCTGCCTTTGCTTTCTCTAGGCCGGGATGATCATGTGTTCTCTTTGTTAGAAGTAAGCATGAGAGTTGTGGGCTCAATGTACAAAGTGATGCTGTCGACCGAAGGTGGCAGTCACATACATTGGAGTCTTGTCTTAGCTCAGGAGACCCCTGGCTGCCTGGATGAGAGGGTTGAGGCCTCTAGAAGCTAGTGTTGCTACCTCCCCTTGAGAGATGTTGTCACAGTTGAATTTCCTAATGTGCGATGCTGTTGCTGTGACATAGGAAGGCACTAACCTCAGGGCCATCTTCACAGTCTGAAGCTGGCCAGAGAGTTCAGTACCTGCAGTTCAATCTGATGGAAATTGCGCTGAGGACTTGAGGAGGCACTTTTGGTTTTTTTGTTTTTTTTTTTTTTTTGAGACAGAGTTTTGCTCTTGTTGCCCAGGCTGGAGCGCAGTGGTGCGATCTTGGCTCACTGCAACCTCTGCCTCCCGGGTTTAAGCAATTCTCCTGCCTCAGCCACCTGAGTAGCTGAGACTACAGGTGCATGCCACCACACCTGGCTAACTTTTGTATTTTTAGTAGAGACGGGGTTTCATCATATTGGTCAGGCTGGTCTCGAACTCCTGACCTCAGGTGATCCGCCCGCCTTGGCCTCCCAAAGTGCTGGGATTACAGGCATGAGTCACCGTGCCTGGCGAGGAGGCACCTTTTTAACGTAGGTCACCAGCGACAAAGAAATTAGTTGGAAAGAAGTATCACTTTATTGCTTAATCCACAGCCTAGTAAACCAGAGAGTCTGCCTCCGTTTTAGATGGAAGGTGGTAACCTAGAGATAATTTACACTGTAGAGAATGGAAAGGGGAACACATGTATACTTGTGATGCAGGTGTGGCTCACATTCAAGATGAAAAGGTATTAAAATGTCAAATGATATCTGTTTGTTTGTTTTTGGAGATGCTGTCTTGCTCTGTCGCCCAGGCTGGCATGCAGTGGCCTGAACGTGGCTCACTGCAGCCTTGATTTCCTGGGCTTAAGAGATTCTCCTGCTTCAGCCTCCTGAGACCACAGGTGCACACAACTGCACACGGCTAATTTTTCAAACCTTTTTTCTAGGGATGGGGCTCTTGTCATGTTGCCCAGGCTGGTCTCAAACTCCTGGGGCTCAAGTAATCCTCCCTCCCCAGCCTCCCAAAGTGTTGGGATTACAGGCGTGAGACACCACGCCTGGTCAAATGGTATCTGTTTTGACGGGTGGTTCTCAACTGTAGCTGCATATTGAAACCACCCAAGAGTTGACATACCAGTGCCTGGGTTACCGCTCCGGAGGATCTGGCCTCATTGGTCTGGGGCATGGTCTGAACATTAGGATTTCTTAAAGCTCCGGGAGTAATTCTGATGCACAGCCAAGGTTGAGAAATCTAAGGGAAAAAACTTTCCCTGGATACGGTCTGTTCTGGTTAAATGCATTTCCACTGAAAGCATTTTATTTTATTTTTTTGAGACACCCAGGCTGGAGTGCAGTGGTGCCATCTCGGCTCACTGCAACCTCCACCTCCCGGGTTCAAGTGATTCTCCTGCCTCAGCCTCTCGAGTAGCTGGGATTACAGGTGCACGCCACCACGCCCGGCTAAATTTTGTATTTTTAGTAGAGACGGGGTTTCATCATGTTAAGTCAGGCTGGTCTCCCACACCTGACCTCTGCCCCGTCACTGATTGACATCCTCCTTTACTGGGGCCGCTGGACTGAAGGAGAGTATGTAGGAGGTGCTGTCAGCTCTTCTGAAAAGAGATAGCTTTCAGTGTCATGCGGCTGCTGTGAGGTGGGATGTGCAGTTGTTGATCTTGTGCAGACAGATGAGTGACCATGGGTCCCCTGTCCTTAGTGAGCAGCCCGCTTCCTGGCCACACCTGGGGAGGAACAGTGTTAGGTTTGCTGGGCGCGGTGGCTCACGCCTGTAATCCTTGCACTTTGGGAGGCCAAGGTACACGGATCACTTGAGGTCAGGAGTTCGAGACCAGCCTGGCCAACATGGTGGAACCCCGTCTCTACTAAAAATACAAAACTTAGCCAGACGCGGTGGCATGCACTTGTAATCCCAGCTACTGGGGAGACTGAGGCACGAGAATCGCTTGAACCCGGGAGGCACAGGTTGCAGTGCGCTGAGATGGCACCAGTGCACTCCAGCCTTTTTTGAGACTGTCTGAAAAAAAAAAGAAAAGAACAATATTAGGTTTTACAAATCTGTTTCTTATGCATTGATAGTGGGGGTTCGGGTTGGGGGCAGGGTGCGCCTTCAGCCTGAAGTGCGCATTTATTGGAATGATGGCCCGCCTGTTCTCAGCCATCATCCTTAAATATAAATCAAAATTGGCAATAAAAGACCAAGTGAAGTCACCTCAGTGTCATAGTGTAAAACTGCCTGCGACCATCTGGGCAGTGCACTGGGAAAGCCTTTGCAAAGGGAGCCCAGCCTGAAGGCTGGCAGGGTTCCGCCTGACAGTGGGTGCTGTGCTGAAGATGCTTCCCACCGTTCTGGATCTGTACTTGGAGGGGTCTTTGTTTCTGTTTTGAGCAGTGTTTCCAGATGTCTCCAGTAACACTACTGTTGAATATTAGTTCCTGCTGCTGGGGGTGCCTAGAAGAAAATCAGGCTCAGGCTTGGGGAGACTGCTTGGGAGAATTTGACCTGCGTTCCCTGGAATCTGGGACTGTGACGATAGGTCGGGCGTTTGAAGGAAGAAAGCTGGAGGCGCGGTGTGGGCAGCAGAGGGTGAGGCCTCCATTTCATGCAGAGGCACGTACGGTGGCCTCGGGTGATCGTGGATAACGGGCCCAGCCATCCTTGGCAGGTGCCCGCAGGGCCAGGGTCCTCCAGCAGGGAGAGGCAGGAGGATGTGCCACGGGGCAGGGGAGAAAGTCTCCTGGGGTCCTTGTTTACTCCAATTTCCTCCCTTACATCCACTTCCGTCGTCTTTGCTGAAAGCACATCTGTGTAACGATGCCCTTGGCCCTTGTTACCTAAATAGTTGTCAGCGTTCACTTAAACAACATAGGTCTGAGTCCCTGGCTCTGGAAACATCAAGTAGGGAGAGGGAGGAGGTGGAGGATGAGCTGCTCCAGCCCCTTCTTCCCTGGCCTGGGGTCTCCCAGGACTCCTGCAGCTTCCCTGGTTATTTGGCTACAGTTCAACCTTGGGTGTATGTGTAGGACAGACAGACCTTGAACAAATTACTTCATGAGTCTGTGCCTGTTTCTTCACCAGAAAAATCTCTACAGCTAGAAAACCTTGGATTTGCTTGCTTCGGTCGGGGAGAGGGGTAAGAGAAAAGGCAGGGGAGTCACCCAAGCAGAAACGAGAAACTGAAATAACGCGACTGGAAGTTGAGCCAGATCGCACTTCCCTTCCCTGGCATGCGGAAGTAACAGACACTTGTTTTCGTGCACAAATTCTCAGTGGCCACTGGGGGTCACTGTCCCCACTGAATCCACTCAGCAGTTGTGCCTCCTAGGCCTGAAGGCCCCATCTCTCCGCCCTACCTCCTCTAAGTGATCCGTGTCCCTGTCCGGTCTTGGGAACAGAGTGGCCTTAGACGCCGGCTTCCGCCCCTGCTGGCCAGACCCGGAGTGGAGCATTGTTGAGCAGACACGGGTGGGAGAGGATGGTGAAAGCAGTATGTGCATGGCCATGCCTTTGTTCGTTCGTTCATTCATTCATTCATTCATTCATTCGAGAAATGTCTATCAAATATCCTTTGGTACACACCTCAGGAACAAACCAGACAAAAGCCACCACCGTCATGTGGCCTACCTCCTGGCTCAGGGAGACCAACATAAGTAAATACAGGGAAAACAGAACGGTGAGGTGCCCTGGGAGAGCTGGGTTGGAGGCTGGGTTGCAGCCTGGAGTGAGGAGGGCCGAATTGAGAAGGTCAAGAGGCAACACAAGAGAGAAGGGAAAGTGATTGGATGGGGTGTTATAGATTTTTCTAGGAGCAGGATATCCTTGTCATCTAGGGTAACCGGTGTGTTCTCTGGGCAGCCTGGGTGTTTTGGGGTCCCCTATTGCTTCCCCACTTGGCATGAATCCCCAGATTGGCTGGAGTTGCCCTGTCCATCACCCGGCCTCCCTGTTATCCTCGCCTCGGGAGTCGACCCCATGCCTGCTTGTGTGCAGCCTCTGGGGATGCGGTTGGGTGGCCCTCCGTCTCTGGTCAGAGATCTTCTGTCCCAGATCGAAGGCAGAGCTACGTGACATCTAGCTGTTACCTTCCATGTTCTGCTTTTAGCAAATTCTGTGGTGGTTTTAACCTCTCAGTTGCGAGAGGTGGTGGTTGTGGAGGGTGCTTTCTTCCACTGGCCTGTACCTTATGTCCTGCCTTAGTGCAGACAAGGTCAGCATGGAGAGGAAAATATTTCCACTGATGTGGGCCCCCTGTAGAGGGCTGTTTTCCCTCAAGTTTCAGCTCTGAGAGATGGCGTGAAGCAACAGGTGTTGCCCCTTTAAAAGAGTCTAACAAATTTGTAGCAATGATTATATGGACTGGGTAATAGACTGGTCCTTTTTTCTTTTTTTCTTTCTTTTTTTTTTTTTTTCAGATAGGGGTTCACTGTTGCCCAGGCTGAAGTGCAGTGGTACCATCTCGGCTCACTGCAGCCTCCAGGGTCAAACAATCCTCCTGCCTCAGCCTCCCGAGTATCTGGGACTATAGCCATGTGCCACCATGCTCATTTTAAAATTTTTTCTTTTGTAGATCTCACTCCTGGGGTCTCACTATGTTACCCAGGCTGGTTTTGAACTCCTGGCTTCAAGTGATCACCTACCTCAGCCTCCCAAGTGCTGGGATTTTTCTTTTTTTTTGAGACGGAGTCTTGCTCTGTTACCCAGGCTGGAGTGCAGTGGCTTGATCTCGGCTTACTGCAACCTCTGCCCTCCGAGTTCAGGCGATTCTTCTGCCTCAGCCTCCCAAGTAGCTGGGATTACAGTTGCCTGCCACCGCGCCCAGCTAATTTTTGTATTTTCAGTAGAGACGGGGTTTCACCATGTTGGCCAGACTGGTCTTGAACTCCTGACCTTGTGATCCACCCGCCTTGGCCTCCCAAAGTGCTGGGATTACAGGCGTGAGCCACTGCGCCCAGCCAGCCCCTGTTTTCCTAATACCCAGAACAACCTGATGTCTCCTTCTGTCATAGAATATTATCTATAAAAGCCATTTCAAGTGTCATCACAGGTTATTTCTTTGAAATCACTGGTCTCTCTGTTCCTGGTCGGAGCCCTTGGCGGGTCTGTGGAGAAATGCGAGTTTGGGATGAAGTGAGGGCTGGCGTCAGCCCCTCCTGCTCCAGCTCTTCTCTTCCCGCGACTTCCTCCTGGTCTCTTCCGGCCCCCGCCGCCCACCCCGAGTCTGTGGAGCTGGCTAAGCTCAAAAACAAAACAAAAGAACATCACCTCAAGCCTGGCCTTTGTTCAGATCCCGAGTTGGCCTCTGCAGGTGAGCCGGGCACATGCAATTTCCAAAGCTCAGGAGACTCCAGGCCCTCAGCGTAGGGAACCCCCCACGGGGGAATTGCGAAGTCTGGAAAATTTGAAGGGGAATGGAATACTTTGAGCTCAGCCATTTCATGACGAGCGTCCATATTCCACAACCCAAGGGGCTGAGTGTTGGAGTAAAGTCACCCCCCACGCTGGCGTCATTCTGCTTTCACGTGACAGTTACAGGAAGGAGTAAATGCCTTGTGACTGCAGCCACCCCCAAAGCAAAGAACTCGGGTTCCTAACAGGCCGGGCACTTGCGGACGCCACTAGGGGGCGGTATTGTTAATCCTTCTCTCCTGCTTGCCCCGAAGAGCCCTGTCCGGGTCTCCTTCCCAGGCCCAGGTCTGTTGTCCCTGCTCCGTGGGGCTCTGCTGTTGGAAACTGCTGTGAGTTCCCTGGTGGCTCCTCATCAGACAGGCAGCTGTCCCCGTGACTGTCCCATCCAGAGCCCAACCATTCCTCCAGGACTGACGTGTCTGCGGGTTGTCGACACCAGAGGCATTTGAGTGTTTGTCCTTTTGATTTCTACAGAATCCTCGACATTCAAGGCCGTCTTAGACGTGGCCTGTCCCCTAATCCTTGATGTCGCTGGGCCACTGCTCTGCCACATTGCCTGGCTGGCCAGGTGGCCTGCCCGCCCTCTAGCAGCGGCCCTCTCTCCACGGCCCCTGCACCAGAGGTGCATTTTGATCGCCTCCTTTCCACCCTGTTGGTGAGGGAGGGATTCCCACACTGGGGTTTCAGGATGGTCAAACCTAGCACCCAACACAGGACACCTGAGGTGCACAGCTGTGTGCTAGTTGCATCACTCACAGCTTGGGAGCAGGAGCACTGCAGGCCAGGCAGGGCCACACGGGGCAGCACTCGAGGGCAGGGTGAACAGCAGGGGTGGTGGGCAGCGGGCTTTGCAGTAACAAGAGGACGGGGTTCCCCTGGTTCCCACAGGAGATGCGATGGCTCATGTGACTAACTCCTGGGCTGGTCAGGGAATGAAGCCCGCTGCTCGGGGATAAACAGGAGATGTGTCTGGGGCCATGATAAGGCCTGGCTGTGGGGACCTTATCCGTGGGAGGGGAGTGGGGAGGGGAGCTTGCAGTTAAGTCATTCAAGGCCCTTCCAGTTTTAGAGGCCAGGCAGCACCTAATATTAGCATTAGACCTTAAACCAAGCGGGTGGGTGGAAGGCTGACAAGGGAGTTGTCCTTGATGGTGGCAGGGGACCTTAGGCCAGCGAGCCAAGTGACTGTTGGCTTCTCCCCCAAGGTGGGCTGCTGGAGTGTGTGGGATGCTGCGAAAGGGGGTGTGGGAGGTGAGAGTGGAAAGCCATGCACTTTCGAGCTAGAAGAGGGGCTTAATTCTGTCTTAAGCGATACATTGCCGTGGGTCTTTGCACTTCACCGACCTCGGCCTCCATTTTCCTCTCTGTAAAATGGGGATGCAACATATGCCTGACGGTGTTTGAAGGGATTACCTGAGACAGGTAGCTTCCTCTTTTTTTTTGAGACAGAGTCTCACTCTGTTGCCCAGGCTGGAGTGCAGTGGCTCGATCGTAGCTCACTGTAACCTCCACCTACCAGGTTCAAGCGATTCTCCTGCCTCAGCCTCCCGAGCAGCTGGGATTACAGACACATGTCACCACTCCTGGCTAATTTTTGTGTTTTTAGTAGAGACAGGGTTTCACCACATTGGCCAGGCTAGTCTAGAACTCCTGACCTCATGATCCGCCCACCTCGGCCTCCCAAAGTGCTGGGATTACAGGCGTGAGCCACCGCGCCCCGTGTAGCTTCCTCTTAAGTTGAGAGTTCCATTTTTCTCACAGGAGAAATGTAGACTTCTGGAGGGATACTCAACCACTGTCAGTCACGGTTCTACAGGACGTGTGTAGAGAGATTCACTGTAAGGAACGGGCCCATGCGATTGTTGGGGCTGGCAAGTCCAAATCAACAGTGTGGACTGGCAGCCTAGAGACCCCCGAGAGCCAGCAATGCAGAGGAGGGCCAAGGCCGTCTGCTGGAGAGTCCCCTCTTGCTCAGGGAAGGTCAACTTTTGTTCTAGTCAGGCCTTCAACAGATTGAGTGAGGCCCACCCACATTATAAAGGGCAATCCGATTCCTCAGAGTTCATGAATCTAAGTGTTAATTTCTCCAAAACACCCTCCAAGTTGACACACAAAATCAGCCCGCACCCAGGCCAGCACTAGGAATTGGGAATTGAGAATGTGTGTGGCCTGGTGGGCTGACCAACAGTCTAGACTCCAAACAGCCGTGGGTCTGGATCCTTAATCCATGGCTCACCTGGCCTCCCAGACATTTAGTACAATACCCTCTCTCCCTCCGAATTTTCTCATCGACAAAATGAGAATACTCTGAGAATAGCAATAAAATACCATACTCTCAGAACCTCTCATGACAATTCAGGAACTATTCAAACAGGGTTAAGCTGGTTCCTTCCCTGTGAGCAGGAACAACCCAAAGCATTTGTGAGTTAATACATAGCTGAACCCAGCATGACACAGGTTCTCAGCCATCACATGGTTTAAAGGCTACAGACTCCCAGCCAGTGTGCCCGTGCTTGGATCCTGGCTCTGCCAATTGCTGTGTGACCAAGGCTGTGTTGTTTAACCTCTCTGAGCCTTGCTTTTTTCATCTGTAAAGTGACATGACAGAGAGCCCTGGGCTCGGGGTCTTGCAGTGCAGATTAAATGAGAGACCCTGTGTGGAGTGTCTGGTGTTGGTGTCCCCTGTGGTGAGTCTCAGAACCCGTCAGCCAGGGTTGCTTCTCTCTGGACCCCATCACTGTCGCCACTGACCGCCTCATGGGCACATGTGCTACAGGGGTTTCGGTCCAAACCAATGCTTTTGGGCCCCAGCTCATATTGCTCTTCCTAGTGGACCCTTGCCCTGTCGAAAGCTATCAAATTAACATCTCAAAAGCCCTACATGGAGGCAGGGGCTAGAGCCTGTAGTCCCAGCTACTCAGGAGGCTGAGCCCAGGAGTTCAAGGCTGCAGTGAGCTATGGTCATGCCACTGTACTCAAACTTGGGCAACATAGCAAGACTCCATTTCTAAAAAAAACCAAAAACCCTTTACCATTGGGTTTCTTGCTATTGAGAAGCAGATGTTGGGCAGAAAGTTCCCTTTGGGGGACGGTGGGATTCGTACTGTTCACCAACAAAGGAGCAGCTACGCATGGCGGGCTGGTGGCCCTGGACCACCCTGAGGGATGAGTGAGATGCACATTCTCAAGCTGCAGTCATAACACCATCCTCTCGCCCTCCACGGCTGGCTTTGACACCCACCAGAGAAGCCCAGGCCAGAGCAGCCTCCAGGGGAGCTGACTCAGGCAGGGTGGGAGCCGTGAACCAGAGGCAGCTGCAGAAACGTCCGGTGATGTGAGGCAGACGAGGCTCCTATGTGTGGCAAGGCTTCTACAGCTGACAATCCTGAGTGAGGCTCTCACGCACACGTTTGCAAAAAGGAATTTAAAACAGCCAATATGAGAAACAAGCATTTAAAAAACAGAGCAAGGCTGGGCACAGTGGCTCATGCCTATAATCCCAGCACTTTGGGAGGCCGAGGCGGGTGGGTGGGTCATTCGAGGTCAGGAGTTCGAGACCAGCCTGGTGAAACCCCATCTCTACTAAAAATACAAAAAAGTTAGCCAGGTGTGGTGACGCCCACCTGTAATCCCAGCTACTTGGGAGGCTGAGGCAGGAGAATCACTTGAACCCGGGAGGCAGAGGTTGCAGTGAGCCGAGATCGTGCCACTGCAATCCAGCCTGGGCAACAGAGTGAGACTGTGTCTCAAAAACAAACAAAAAACAGAACAAGATTCTATCCACCAAGCCAGCGTGAAACAGAATACTGGAGTTCATTTGTATTCGTTTCTGGGGCCACCATAATACTTCGTCAAGAGTGGCTTGAAACAACAGAAATGTATTCTGTCCGTTCTGGAGGCCAGAAGTCCTAAGTCGGGGGGTCGGCAGGGCCCCACACCTCCCAAAGGCTGCAGGGGAGAATCCTCCCTTGCCTCCGCCAGCTCCTGCCGGCTTGCAGCCACATCACTCCAACCTCTGCCTCCGTCTTCACATGGCCTTCTCCTGTCTTCCCGTCTTCTTCCTTCCCTTCTCTTCTAAGGACACCTGCCATTGGCTTTAGAGTCCACCCTAATTCAGGATGGTATCTCAAGATTCTTTTTTATTTTTTTTTGAGATGGAGCCTCGCTCTGTCGCCCAGCCTGGAGTGCAGGGCACGATCTGGGCTCACTGCAACCTCCGCCTCCTGGGTTCGAGTGTTTCTCCTGCCTCAGCCTCCCGAGTAGCTGGGATTATAGGCATTCGCCACCACACCTGGCTAATTTTTTATATTTTTGGTAGAGATGGGGTTGCACCATGTTGGCCAGGCTGGTCTCAAACTCCTGACCTCAGGTGATCCGCCTGCCTGGCCTCCCCAAATTGCTGGGATTACAGGCGTGAGCCACTGCACCCGGCCTCAAGATAATTCATGGGAGGGGCCTGGTGGGAGGTAATTGAATCATGGGGGCAGGTTTTTCCCCACTGTTCTCGTGATAGTGAATAGATCTCATGAGATCTGATGGTTTTATAAAGGGCCGTTCCCCTGCACATGACCTCTTACCCGCTGCAATGTAAGACATGACTTTGCTTCTCCTTTGCCTTCTGCCATGATTATGAGGCCTCCCCAGCCATGTGGAACTGTGAGTTCATTAAACCTCTTTTTCTTTATAAACTACCCAGTCTTAGGTATTTCTTCATAGCAGTATGAAAATGGATGAATACACTAATTATATTTGCAAAGACGTGATTTCCAAATTAGGTCACATTCTTAGGTTTCGGGTGGACACAAAATTTGGAGGGACAGGATCTACACTATACCATGAGATGGGCCTGTGAGGAGGGCTGGCTGGAAGATGAACAGCAGTTTCACAGCACGTGGCGGGTAAACCCAAGCCAGGAAGAAACCACCATAATTGCAGAAATGCAACATGTCCTTGGAACTGTCCTCAGCTGGCTAGGCATGGCCCTTCTGAAGGTTCCTTTGCCTTGGCTGGTGCCGGCTGGAGGAGAGGAGGCGATGGTATTTCGGTAGCCAGAGGGGCTGCTGAAGTTAAGCCTCATGGCACCGGTGTTAGCTCCCAGATCCTCACACAGTTCTTGGAGGTATGAGGAAACCGAGGCACAGGGAGCATAAGAAACTTGCTCATAGTCTGAAACTTGCAGTTAGTAACTGGCTGGGAGCTAGCTGGCTCCAAAGCCTGTGGTCCCACCCACTCTGATACCTGACTGGAATCCTATCTTTACCTGGGGAATGTGGGCATATAATGAGCCAGAACCTGGGTTTCCCTGGGTGTAGGAGAAGCTCCAAGAGCTCAAGTGAAGCTGGACCAAACTCACTCCATCCCTCCTCGAGGACGGATTTTCCTTTCACTAGTAAAAGAGTGAAAAGATGCACTTTGATGGGGTGAGGTGGGAGGATTGCTTGGGCCCAGGTGTTCGAGATCAGCCTGGGCAACACAGAAAGACATCATCTCAAAAAGAAAAAGAAAAAAGAATGAAAAGACTTGCCACCTGGTGGTCCAGTGAAGGTGGCAGGCATCTGGCTTAGCTTTTCTGAGCTCAGCTCTACCATGACAGGTCAGACTGGGTCACTCCGACCATGGAGGTAGCTCGTGAGAGAGCCCTAGAGTGAAAGGGAAGATGAGGGATTTTGAGGTGGAGGCTTCAGTGAAAGAGAAAAGGATTTCTGGGCTTGACTGTGGTCCCCACCCCATGCAGCAGGTGGTCCCAGAAGGCCGCAATGGACAATAGGGGTAGGGGATCACAGGAGAGTGGACCTATTTTTATTTTTTAATGTTTTGAGATGGAGTCTTGCTCTGTTGCCCAGGCTGGAGTGCAATGGCACAATCTCAGCTCACTGCAACCTCTGCCTCCTGGGTTCAAGCGATTCTCATACCTCAGCCCCCCAAATACCTGGGATTACAGGCACGTGCCACCACACCCAGCTAATTTTTGTATTTTTAGTAGAGATCACCATGTTGGCCAGGCTGGTCTTAAACTCCTGACTTCAGGTGATCTGCCCACCTTGGCCTTCCAAAGTGTTCGGGTTACAGGTGTGAGCCACTGTGCCCGGCTGTACGTATTTTTAAAAGCACGTTTATGTAAGGCTGACTTGAGGGATGACATCTGAGCCAGTAGAGGCTTGAAATACAACGAGAAGTGGAGGTGGGCATTTCAGGCACAGGAAATAGCCAGCAGGCCCTGAAATGGGAAGGCCTGGCCTATTTGAGGGACAGACAGACAGACACGCGTGTGGCTGGAGCTTTGGGCAGCAGCAGGCGGAGGATGCGTGCCGAGGACAGAGGGGAGTCTGAGTATATTCACAGCACACAGGGGACTCCCTATCTGCATTTTACACAGAGCTGTCTGGATGCTGGGCGGGCAATGAACTGTGGACAGAATCCTAGCCAGGCAGTTACTGCAATAGTCCAGGCAGCGGGGACGGGCCTGGGCCAGATGCTGGCTTGCGGGGTGGAACAATAGGTGCACTGGAGGGGTGTTCTGGCAATCATGACTTTGCTGATGATGTGAAATTCTAGGACTCTGTTACTGGGGGGGCCTTAGAGATTTGAATTTTACAGCCAGAAGCAGCCAACCCAGTGGCATTGCCTATGTCTGCCCAATTTTCCTGAACTTCACTTCTGGGTGAAGAAGGGACTGAGACCCGGGAAGGGTAGGTGCTTGTGTTGGTCTGTCCAAGGAGCAGATGCCAAATTCGCTTTCAAGAAAGTGGAGCCCAGGGCTGGGCTGTTTTCCACAAGGGACAGTATCCACATAATCCACCCTCTTTCCAACACAGGGATACCGTTCACTCCATCGTGCTTCGTCTCACTCAGCCTCAGCTGGAAGCCCTCTGGCAATGGGGAGCTCACCACTTTGTGAGCTCAGCCCTAGACACTTTTCCCACTCAGCCCTAGGCAGGCAGCTTCTCCACATACGGAATCAAAACTCAGCTCTGTGGTCAGGCACGGTGGCTCACGCCTGTAATCCCAGCACTTTGGGAGCCCAAGACAGGCAGACTGCTTGAGCCCAGGAGTTCAAGACCAGACAACATGGCAAAACCCTGTCTCTACAAATTACAAAATATTAGCTGGGTGTGGTGGCGTGTGCCTGTAGTCCCAGCTTCTCAGGAGGCTGAGGTGGGAGGATCATGTGAGCCCAGGGAGATCGAGGCTGCAGTGAGCCGAGATCGCACCACTGTGCTGAAACCTGGGCAATAGAGCGAGACCTTGGTTCCAACAAACAAAACCCCAGCTCTAGGTGTGCCCTCGGCCCCTCTGGGCAGCCTGCGTCCTCTCCCCCAGGATTTAAGATCATACCGCTCTTGTTTTCAGCTTTCTTTTTCAGGACAGTTAACTCTCAGGAAGAGGGGGACCTCCAAACCTCTAAGTTGCCAAATCACCGCACTGCCCTGGGTGGAAGAAATCGCTTCGGCAGCAGAGGAAACAACAGCTTCACAGAGCAGCCTGGCCCGAGGGGCTGCACAGGGTCTGTCTGGTCTCAGCTGTGGCCTCTCAGTCATTAGCGTTTTTTTTCTTCTGAGGCCAGGGCTTCAGATTAGTCAGGGGCTCCTGTTTCCTGGCTGATGAAGCAGGTGGAAGAAACACAATCTGGCCGCCCGGAAGCTGCGTGAAGCTCATGACCCTGCGGAGTGACTACCCGAGCGAGCGCAGCTGGGTGGGACCAGAAACCACCTCTGGGCACTCCTAAGTCACAGGCACAGGAGCCTTCGCCTCCGCCTTCAGGCTGGCCCTCGGGCTTCCCTGCTCAGAGGCAGGGAATTGTGCAGCCGGAGTTTCATTTTCCAAGGTAACGTGGGATTTTTATACTGTGCTAAATGAGAGAACGGGAAATGGAGCCTGGGTCGAGATGCCCACAATATGTAACACAAGCCTGCGGGGGAGTCGGTTTCTCTGGGTGTGTACTTTCTTTTTTTTTTTTTTTTTTTTTTTGAGACAGTCTCACTCTGTCACCCAGGCTGGAGTGCAGTGGCGCGATCTCAGCTCACTGCAGCCTCGACAGCCCGGACTCAAGCAATCCTCCCACCTCAGCCCCAAAAATAGCTGGGACTACAGGCATGTGCCACTACACCCGGCTAATTTTTGTATTTTTTGTAGAGACGGGGTTTCGCTATGTTACTGGATCAAATGATGTAAAGGGTTGAATTATGTACTCCCAAAAAGATACGTTGAAGTCCTAACCACCAGTACCTCAGCATGTAATGTTATTTGGAAATAAGGAGGGTCTTTACAGATGTAATCAACTGAAAATGGTACACCCTAAAGCAATCTGACTGGTGTCCTTCTAAACCAGGGAGATTTGGACACACGTAGACGTGTATGGAGGGAGGACATTGTGGACACACAGGGAGAAGGTGGCACCAACAAGCTAGGGACACCAAAAGCTGGGAGAGCCTGGAACAGATCCTTCCTTTGTGGAAGGAGCCAACTCGGCCAAAACCTTGATTTAAGTTTTGTTTTGTTTCTCAAGACAGAGTCTGGCTCTGTTGCCCAGGCTGGAGTGCAGTGGCGTGATCTCGGCTCACTGCAACCTCCACCTCCCAGGTTCAAGCGATTCTCCTGCCTCAGCCTTCTGAGTAGCTGGGATTACAGGCACCTGCTAGCACACCTGGGTAGTTTTTTGTAATTTTAGAAGAGACAGTTTCACTATGTTGGCCAGGCTCATCTCTAACTCCTGACCTCAAATAATCCACCTACCTCGGCCTCCCAAAGTGATGGGATTACAGGCATGATCCATTGTGCCTGCCAAGACCTTGATTTTGGACTTCCCACCTGCAGAACTGGGAGACAACATATTTCTTTGTCTAAGCCACTAAATTTGTGGTGCTTTGTTACGGCGGTCCTAAGAAACTAATACATATTGTAATTCTGTTTAGGTTTTTGAAGAACTGCCAAATCACTTCCCTCCACAGCTGCACCACTTTCATTCCCACCAACAATGTAAGAGGCGGCCAATTTCTCCATATCCTCGTCAAAACCTGCTATTTTCCATTCATTCATTCATTCATTCGTTCATTCATTCATTCATTTATAGTTTGAGTCGGAGTCTTGCTCTGTCACCCAGCCTGGAGTGCAGTGGTGCGATCTTGGCTCATTGCATCCTCCGCCTCCCAGGTTCAAGTGATTCTCCTGCTTCATCCTCCTGAGTAGCTGGGATTATAGGCACGTGCCACCACGCCCGGCTAATTTTTGTATATTTAGTAGAATTGGGATTTTGCCGTGTTGGCCAGGCTGATCTCAAACTCCTGACCTGAAGTGATCCACCTGCCTCAGCCTCCCAAGTGCTGGGATTACAGACGTAAGCCACCGCGCCCAGCCTTCCTTAACAACAAAAAAAAATTATCGCCATCCTAGTAGGCATGGAGTAGGATCTCACTGTGTCTTGTCTTGCATTTCCCTCGTGAGTGGGGTGCTCAGCATCTTCACTGGCCATCTGTACATCTTCTCTTGTTTTTTATTATTATTATTATTTTTTGAGACAGTCTCAGTCACCCAGGCTGGAGTGCAGTGGTGTGATCTCAGCTCAATGCAACCTCCGCCTCCTGGGTTCAAGTGATTCTCCTGCCTCAGCCTCCCGAGTAGCTGGGACTACAGGAACCTGCCACTACACCCGGCTAATTTTTTGTATTTTTAGTAGAGATGGGGGTTCACTGTGTTAGCCAGGATGGTCTCGATCTTCCGACGTCTTGATCCGCCCGCCTCGGCCTCTCAGAGTGCTGGGATTACAGGCGTGAGCCACCGCATCCGGCCCCTCTTCCTCTCATTTGTATTTAACTCCCCATTGTACAGTGCCCTGTCTGGTTTGCTTAGTCACTCTGTTTGGATGTATGAGTGGGTGGGAAGCCCTGGCCTTGGGCTTCCCCACTGCTTTCATTCAGTGTAGCCGGTTCAGTAGGAACGTTACAGCAGCCCCATCCCGTCGATTCTCAGAGGGCTTAGAATAAACCTGAATTCCTCACACAGTCCTCACGGTGGCTCCCCGACTCCCCACCCACTTCACTTCTTCCCTCTCATGACCAAGGGAGATCATGAGATGCAGCGTGCACACGGGATGTTTTTGAAAGATAAACGAGGACAACAGACATCCACTGGGACTGTCTTCAGCACACCAGGAGGGGAGGTCAGCCTGGCCATTGCTCTCAGCCACACTGGCCCTAGTGTGTTCTTGAGCGTCTCAGCTCTTCCCCGTGTGCGGCCTTTGCACAGGCTGCCCCAGAGCCCGGATGGCTGTTCTCTTGCTTTTCTCCCTTCTGGCTCTTTCCTGGCCTGCGGGTTTCACCTCCAGTGTCTCCTTCTCAGGCTGCCTCTGCCAACATGCCTGTCTAGGGGAGACCTACCCTGTCACCCTCTCACCACTCCTTGCCTATTTTTTTCATCACATGGATCAGAGTTCAAGATGATCAATTCATTGCTTACCTACTTTCTGTTTGCTTACTCTAGACTGTATTTGTTTTTTGTTTGAAACGGAATGGAACCAGCATGTTGCCCAGTGCCTGACAAAAGT
This sequence comes from Macaca mulatta, assembly GCF_049350105.2. NCBI lineage: Eukaryota > Metazoa > Chordata > Mammalia > Primates > Cercopithecidae > Macaca > Macaca mulatta. Next base: position 10,997,285 of record NC_133408.1, on the reverse strand, counting down.
TAGATGACAAATCAATAGCTGTTGAAGGAATGAGCTATTCATAATGGTAAGAAAGGCACTGTTGTGTGGCTATACAGATGACAGCCGGGAACTGATAAAACTTGTCTGAAGATCCACATTCTGTGAAGAGCAAACTTGCAAGCTGGAAAATATTAAACCAATGAGGAATGCTTGGCTCTCAAATTGTACTTCAACCAGAGGATGGGTTGGAATCATTGTCAATGGTGTCAATAAGCTGTTGTGAGAATGGGTTTTTGCAGCTCCTGCCTTCTTTCTTGTAGTTACTTATCTCCCCAACTCCCCCCCACCATTCACTGCCACCTCTACAATCCACCTAACACCTATGCATCCACCCACCCAGCCACCATTCCAACCAACGTCCATGCACCATCTGCCTACCATTTAACCTTGCATCCCCTCCAGCACCCACGAAGCCAGCACACACCCACCCATCCCTGGCGCTTGGCCATGGTTGCGTGGCCCCACGGGAGGCTGAGTATTACCAGTGGGGGGAGCTTGTAGTTACTTATCTCCCCAACTCCCCCCCACCATTCACTGCCACCTCTACAATCCACCTAACACCTATGCATCCACCCACCCAGCCACCATTCCAACCAACGTCCATGCACCATCTGCCTACCATTTAACCTTGCATCCCCTCCAGCACCCACGAAGCCAGCACACACCCACCCATCCCTGGCGCTTGGCCATGGTTGCGTGGCCCCACGGGAGGCTGAGTATTACCAGTGGGGGGAGTGGTTGACTTAGGGGAGCTCCCTTTCAAAGTGTCCAAAGATGAAGGTTATATGTGAATAAAACAATGAGGAAAGATACCTGAGATTTCCGTCCAGACCTGGTGATTTGGGGACACAGGAAGTCCCAGCCACAGAGGCAGTCTTGGTTATTGCAAACATCAGCCGGTGCATGTATCTGCTTGGACCCAGAGGTTTGTGCTTGACAATCTCCCGCCCAAGGGGAGAGTCGTAGGGTGTCAGAAAGGGCCTCGAGGCCGCCGCTGCTCTCACACGCAGCCCTTACTGCTGCTTTTTTTTTTTTTTGAGATGGAGTCTCAATCTGTCACCCAGGCTGGAGTGCCGTGGCATGATCTTAGCTCACTGTAACCTCCGCCTCCGGTGTTCAAGCGATTCTCCCGCCTCAGCCTCCTGAGTAGCTGGTATTATAGGCACGCGACACCATGCCCGGCTAATTTTTTTATTTTTAGTAGGGGTTTTGTCATGTTGGTCAGGCTGGTCTCAAACTCCTGACCTCATGATCTGCCTGCCTCGGCCTCCCAAAGTGCCGGGATTACAGGCATGAGCCACCATGCCCGGCCAGCCCTTGCTGCTTTCTTGCCACCAGTAGATGAAAAAGAAAGTGTTTGGAGTCATAGAATGTTGAGTGTTGCCAGGGCCTTCAGCTGCAGCCAATCCCTCCTTTGCAGAGGAGGAAGCCTGGGCCAGGGGCTACTGTTACCAGTGTCCAGCCAGAGTCTCTGGGGGACCTGCCAGGCCAAGCACAACCTCAGGATGCGATTGTGTTGCTTTATGGGATGTCCCCTTCTCTGACTCCATAGTCTTTGGGAGATCACCATGCCTGCATGCCATTTAGCTGTAGTAAACAGGGTTACTGTCTTTGTGTCTTTTAAATTTTAAACGCTTACTACAGACTAGGGAATTCTTTGTGTCTTAAACACAAGGGTGCTAACATCTATTGAAGAAGTCACGCCAGTGCTGTCTGGGGTTATAATCTGCACTGCTTATCTTATCCCTGGAGAGCCCCTTCTGGAAAAGTCTGCAGTCAGACGGAAGCCAGAGCCCTAGTTCAAGGGAGGGAGGTTGCTGAGAATCAGCCAGGTGGTTTAAGGGCCCGGCCAGCCTCAGTAATTAAGCGTGATGTATAACCCTGGGCTCTCCCTGCAGCCTCTCCGCGTATCACTCACACCTTCTAGGCTGTCCTGTTGAGACTTGTGCCTGCACCAAAGCATCCTGCAGAGCGCTGGGGCCTCTGAATGTTATTTCTCCCACCTGACAAATCCAGACTTTCCCAAATTCAAAAGCACACCTCAAAAGAGAGATGACTCTATCAAAGCCCTGCAAGTACATTTTCCGCCCCCACCACCCTGCCAAGTCCCCCATATTCTGCTATGGATTCGGCTTTTGACGGACTTATTTATTTAGTCCATTTAGAAAAACTGTACCTTTGGAGACAAAAGGTGGGGTAAAGAGAGGAAATAACAGTGGGAATACAGAAAAAAACAAAAGGCAGTGGCTGGCATGTGTTAAAAGTCAATAAAATGCAGCCAGGCGCAGTGACTCATGCCTGCAATCCCAGCACTTTGGGAGGCTGAGGCAGGTGGAACACTTGAGGTCAGGAGTTCAAGACCAGCCTGGCCAACATGGTGAAACCCGGTCTCCACTAAAAATACAAAAATCAGCCAGGCGTGGTGGGGGGCGCCTGTAATCCCAGTTACTCTGGAGACAGGTGGGAGAATTGCTTGAACCTGGAAGGCAGAGGTTACAGTGAGCCGAAATCACACCATTGCACTCCAGCCTGGGCAACAGAGCGAGACTCTGTCTCAAGGAAGAAAAAAAAAAAAAAGCCAATAAAATGCCTATTTGAAAGGGTTCTTCTTTGGTTCTCTCGTAATGGATTGACTGAGACTCCCCTCTCCGCAGTGCTAATGCTCAAAGGGAGAAGTGTCTTTTCAAGCAGCCCCATCTGCAATGATTTTCCGAAGGCAGACGCCCCGGCCTGGGTGTGTGTGTCTGTGTTTCCCGGCCAGCTGCAGCTGAGGCTTCTGCATGCATCTGCTGCTGGCCCCCCGTTTTCTAGCCTGGGGATCAGAGGTGGTATCAACTGTTGGAGGATTAGGGCAACTCAGAATTATGAATTTTCAGCCGGGCACTGTGGCTCGTACCTGTAATCCCAGCACTTTGGGAGGCCGAGGCGGGTGGATCACCTGAGGTCAGGAGTTCCAGACCAGCCTGGCCAACATGGTAAAACCCTGTCTCTACTAAAAATACAAAAATTAGGCGAGGTGGCAGGCGCCTGTATTCCCAGCTACTCGGGAGGCTGAGACACGAGAATCGCTTGAACCTGGGAGGCAGAGGTTGCAGTGAGCCGAGATTGTGCCACTGCACCCCAGCCTGTGTGACAGAGCAGGAATCCATCTCAAAAAAAAAAAAAAAAAAAAAAAGATTTTTCTTTTAAAAGTCATTCTTGGCAGGTGTGGTGGCTCACGCCTGTTATCCCAACACTTTGGGAGGCCAAGGTGGGTGGATCACATGAGAGGTCAGGAGTTCAAGACCAGCCTGGCCAACATGGTGAAACCCCATCTCTACTAAAATACAAAAATTATCTAGGCATGATGGTGCACACCTGTAGTCCCAGCTACTTGAGAGGCTGAGGCATAAGAATCGCCTGAACCCGGGAGATGGAGGTTGCAACGAGCCGAGATCCAAGATGGCACCACTGTACTCCAGCCTGGGCAACAGAACAAGACTCCGTCTCAAAAAAAAAAAAAAAAAATCATTCTTTGCCAGACCAGCAATTTAGGCAGGTTACAGGAACAGGAGAGGATCTCACAGCTTGCTGAGCTTTGGGGACATCTATAAATCTGTTTGCTGCTAATTTTCCCGGCACTTTGGGAAGTCAAGGCCAGCAGATCACCTGAGGTCAGGAGTTCAAGACCAGCCTGGCCAACACAATGAAACCCTGTTCTACTAAAAATACAAAAAAAATTAGCTGGGTATGGTGGCACAACCAGGGAGGTGGAGATTGCAGTGAGCCGAGATCACCCCACTGCCCTCCAGCCTAGGCAACAGAATGAGACTCTGTCACCAAAAAAAAAAAAAAAAAAAAAAAAAAAAAATTAGAAGGAGCCAGAAGCTAGACCTAGAATGCAGTAATGTGAAGACAGCTAATATTGGTCTCCTAGACAAATAATAATTGATCAAGTAAACTTTAAGTTGTGGCTTAAAAATGGCACCCCACTGTGTGTGTGTGTGTGTGTGTGTATGTGAATACCAGATAGTCGAAAGATTTAAACGTAAACATAAACTACTTCATGTCTGTTGCCTCATGGTCACAATGTGGCTGCTCACCTCCAGCATCACCTATGTGTTTTAGGCATTGTTAAAAAGCTGCTAAAATGAGTTCCTGGAAGCCTTGGTAATTTCCACTTATATTTCACTGGCCAAGATCTAGCTGTAAGGGAGATTGGGAAAAATGAATGTCTTTATCTGGGTACATTGCTCACCCCAAACAATACTGGAGTTTTTTAAAGAAAAAATGATAGAAGGGATAATAGTATACAACTAGTAGCATCTGCCCAGTGTCTCACTGACTAACTGTTGTAAGATGTTGGGGGAAGAGAGAAACAAGAATGATATCTGGGCTCTGGGCCCCAGGGACTGGGAAGCCAATGACACTGTCTACTGATTTGGAAAACATAAGGTTGGGGAATCAATACTTCTCTTTTAGCCACATTCAGTTTGAGATGCCTGTGAGATTTCTGAGTAGAGAAATCAAGGAGACAGTGGAGCATGCGACCCTGGAGCTCCAGGATATACAGATTTGAGAGCACTGCATATGAATGAAATTTTAAAACCATAGACTGGGTGACATCACCAGGCAGAGGAGAGGAGACAGTCCAGGACAGGCTGGATGCAGTGGTTCATGCCTGTAATCCCAGCACTTTGAGAGGCAGAGGTGGGCAGATCACCTGAGGTCAGGAGTTCGAGACCAGCCTAACCAACATGGCAAAACCCTGATTCTACTAAAAATCCAAAAATTAGTCGGGCGTGGTGGTGGGCGCCTATAATCCCAGCTGCTTGTAATCCCAGCTACTTGAACCTGGGAGGTGGAGGTTGCAGTGAGCCAAGATCACACCATTGCACTCCAGCCTGGGCGACAAGAGTGAAACTCTGTCTCAAAAAAAAAAAAAAAAAAAAAAAAAAAAAAATTCATTACAGAGACCTGGGTCTGGAGGGAGGAAGAGCAAACGAAGAGGTTGCACCAGAACCTGCAGTGTTCCCCAAGCCCCAGGAGGAAGGTTTCCAAGGTGAAGAAGTGGTCAAATATCTCACTTGGCTGCTGAGACTGTGAATAAGATGAGGACAGAAAACCAACTGGTGGTTTTGGCAAAATACGGGCCATTCATGTCCTTGATAAGAACTTTTACTCACTGGCTGGTGGATGTAGCCACTCCCTTAATGATGCACACTTGGCTTGTCTCTCTCTTTTTTCACCCCCCAGATCCCATAGGACTGAGAGTTGTATCTTTTTTCTCTGCTTTTTTGCTAATGAAGGCAATACTACAATGAGTGTCTTGCGCATATATGTTTGCAAACCTGTGAAAGTATTTCTTTTGGATAAGGTCTAGAAACCATTGAGTCAAAAGGTATGCATATGTTAAATCATAATCCACATCGTCAGATGTCTACTAAATGGTTATACCGATTTACATTCCCATCAGCAGTGTTTTTGAGTTTTAGTTTAACACAAAATTAAATCTTCGCTAATCTGGTAGTTGAAAACTCTTGTTAATTTCATTTGAACTTCTTTTTTTTTCATTGGATATTTGCATTCCTGTTTTTCCTTATGTTTCTTTTCAGTTATTCTTTTTTCCTTTCATTTCTTTTCTTTTCTTTTGAGACGAAGTCTCACTCTTTCATCAGACTGGAGTGCAGTGGCGTCATCTTGGCTCGCTACAACCTCCGCCTGCCAAGTTCAAGTGATTCTCCTGCCTTAGCCTCCCAAGTAGCTGGGACTACAGGTGTGTGCCACCACGCCCGGCTAATTTTTGTATTTTCAGTAGAGACAGGGTTTCACTATGTTGTCCAGCATGGTCTGGATCTCTTGACCTCGTGATCTGCCTGCCTCGGCCTCCCAAAGTGCTGGGATTACAGGTGTGAGCCACGACACTGGGCTCTTTTTTCTTGTTGATTCATCAGAGCTCATATATATATATAATGTGTGTGTATGTGTATAATATATACATATATTTATATATACACACAATATATATATAATTTTTTCCAGTTTATGGTTACCTTTTGGTTTTTAAGTGTTTTTTCTTGCCAACTTTAAATTCTGTATTTATTACATAGTTAAATTTGTCAGTTTTGTTCTTTTTTGCTTAGAAACGCCTTCATCACCCCAATATTATAAAACTATTCATTTTCTTCTATGTTTTATAGTTTCTTTTTAAGATTGAAGCTTTGATCTTTATAGAATTATTTTGGTGTCAGAAGAGAGGTTGAAAGCCAAGCTTTATTTCCCAAGTGGTTAGCCAGCTGTTTCAACACCATTTCTTGAACAATTTATTTTTCTCCAATCAATTTAAAATGCCACTCTTCTTATTCAATGAATTTCTACATATTGGTGGCTCTATTTCTGAATTATTTTTTGTTCCATCAGTCTACCTATGAACTTGTCTGCTGTTGTATCAGTACCATACTGTTTTAATCGCTGTAGCTTTATGTGTCAGTTAGGAAGCCTTTCTGTTGCCAGTGCTGGAAAATCCATCTTAAACTGGTTTAAGCACAGGGCAATATATTGGCTCAAATAAATGAAAAGGCTGGGAGTGCTGAAAGTCACCAGGACCCTTTCTTTTTCTGTCACTTGACTTTGCTCCCAAACTAGGCCAGAGCCCGTCTCTTCGAAGGTTCAAGTCCAGCTGCCTCTCTCTGGCTGCTGCACGAGCCCTGTTGGCTCTTATTGGCATTAATGGGATCACAGGCACATGCTGGGGTGGGCCTGAGTCAATGCTAGGGTGGAGTTAGCTTCATTCAAAGTATTTGGGCTGAGAGGGAAAATGGGGTCCCACGCAGGGAAAGTGGGTGTGTCACCAGAATGGAAGGTAAGAGCCAGTAGGGGCTGGGCGGTGAGACCAAAGGATGTCTTCCATTTGTAAATCACTGTTGGTCCCCATGCAGAACTTGTTTCTCCTCATTTGCAGAAATTCCCTGGCTATTCTCATGTGTTAATTTTTTTTTTTATTTTTTATTTTTTGAGGTGGAGTTTTACTTTTGTTGTCCAGGCTGGAGTGCAATGGCACAATCTTGGCTCACTGCAACCTCCACCTCCTGGGTTCAAGCGATTCTCCTACCTCAGCCTCTCAAGTAGCTGGGATTATAGGTGCCTGCCATCACACCCGGCTAATTTTTGTATTTTAGTAGAGACAGGGTTTCACAATGTTGGCCAGGCTGGTCTTGAACTCCTGACCTCAGCTGATCCGCCCACCTCGGCCTCCCAAAGTGCTGGGATTACAGATGTGAGCCACCATGCCCGGCCTCTCACGTGTTAATTCTTATATTTGAATTCAGAAAATAATTTTTTTCAAGTTCTAAAAGAGAAAAATGAAAGCTTATATTCGATTGCATTGGATTTATAGACTGTTCTCAGGGAAAAGGACGCGCTTACGGTACTGAGTGTATTGAGTCATCCTATCCAAACACATGGGCTACGTCTTGATTTCCTCAAGTCTTCCTTAATTACTCTCAGGAGAGTTTTAAAATCTTCATATGGGTTCCACATATCTCTCAAATTCATTACTGGGGCTTTTTGTTTTTTAATGAATAGGCTTTATTTTTTTGAACAGTTTTGAGTTTACAGAAAAATTAAGCAGAAAGTTCAGAGTGTTCCTGCGTACCTCCCACTCTGCCCCGCTCCCCACCCAATCTCCCTTGTTATTAACATCTTGCATAAGTGCTACGTTTGTTATAATTAATGAGCCAATATGGATACCTTGTTTGTTTGTTTAAATAGAGATGAGGTTTTGCCCTGTTGGCCAGGCTGGTCTGGAACTCCTGAGCCCAAGTCTGGCCTCTCAAGGTGCTGGGATTACAGGCTTGAGCCACCATTCCATGCCCCAATATTGATGCATTATTATTACCTAAAGTCTCCAGTTTACAGTAGGGTTCACTGTTTGTGCTGTGCATTCAAAGTTTTGACACATGTATAATGTCAGTTATACATCCTTACAGTATCATACAGAGCAGTTTCACTGCCCTAGAAACGCCAGGGCCCCTTTATCCCACCCTCCCTCCCTCCCTCCCTCCCTCCCTCCCTCCCTCTCTCCCTCTCCCTCTTCCTCTCCCTTCCTTCCTTCCTCTGAGCCCCTTGCAACCACTGATTATTTTACTGCTTCATAGTTTTTGTGTTTTCCAAAATGTCCCATAGTTGGAATTATGCACTATGTAGCCTCTTCAGATTAACTGCTTTCACTGAGCAATAAGCATGTAAGATTTCTTCCTGTCTTTTTATGACTTGATAGTCTATTTCTTTTTCTTTTCCTTTTTTTTTTTCTTTTTTTCTTTTTCTTTTTCTTTTTTTTGACAAGGCCTTGCTCTGTTGCCCAGGCTGTAGTGCAATGGTGTGATCTCAGCTCACTGCAACCTCAACCTCTTGGACTCAAGAGATCCTGGCTGGGTGCAGTGGCTCACTCCTGTAATACCAGCACTTTGGGAGGCCGGGGCAGGCGGATCACTTGAGGTCAGGAGTTTGCGACCAGCCTGGCCAAAATGGTAAAACCCTGTCTCTACTAAAAATACAAAAATTAGCCAAGTGTGGTAGCATGCAACTGTAATCCCAGCTACTCAAGAGGCTGAGGCGGGAGGATCGCTTGAGCACAGGAGGTTGAGGCTGCAGTGAGCCATGATTGTGCTACCACACTCCAACCTGGGCAACAGAGGGAGACGTTGTCAAAATAAATAAATAAATAAATGAAGTTCAACGTTATCTCACTGGGCTCCAACCAAGGTGTTGGCAGGCTGTGTTTTTTCTGGATGGTCTGGGGAAGAATCCATTTCCTGTATAGCAGTTTCACCTGCAATCCTTGGTTTGTGGCCCTCTCCTTAAAGCCAGCCACATTGGCCCAAGTCCTTCTCAGGCTGCCATCTGTCTGGTTCTCTGGCTCCTGCCTCCTTCCTCCACTTATAAGGACCCTTGTGAAGACATGGGGCCTACTTGGATAATCTAGGGGCACCTGCTTGTTTTAAGGTCAGGGAACTAGCAACTGCAACCTTGCCTGCCGCCTCAGCCCCCTGTACTCTGTAACTTCACGTATTTACGGGCTCTGAGCATTGCCCTATGGGCATCTTTGGGGGTCTTTATTTTGCCCACCACAGTTCCCTTTTCACTTCTCCAATGCCTGTTTAACCAACTCCTTATATTAACTACTCTCTCTTATGGTAGTGTCTGTGTTCCTAACTAGATCCTGTGTCATATTGATACTATGGTTATTGCATGTTACATGAAATGTTTAAAACCATCTCTCTCCCTCTCTATCCATCTCTCTATCTATCTATCTATCTATCTATCTATCTATCTATCTATCTATCTATCTATGTCTAATCCTGTAACTAGTCATCTTATTGAAGTAGATTTTCATCTTGATACTATGGTCATTGCGTGCTACATGAAACTTTTAAAACCATCTCTCTATATCTATCTATCCATCTATCTGTCTATCAATCATCTATCTGTCTAATCCTGTAACTAGTCATCTTATTGAACTAGACTTTCCAGACATATAACTATATTATCAGGAAATAAATATAATTTTTTCTCTTATTTTCGACCATTTTTTTAAATCTTATTGACTCTCTTGTTCCATTTTATAGTACAATGCTTCCTAAATAATGGTCAATAATGAAGGCAGTGGGTGCCCTTCCTAACATGTGTTGTAACATGCCCACATGTGTACAAAAAATATATCACCATTTTAAAGAAATCTTAACCCAAACATAGTTTACTAAAAAGTATCTTTCTAGTTTTTAGAAAATTTTTATTTTTTACTCAATTTTTAAAAACTTTTTTGAATATGTAACACATTCCTGTGGTTCAGAATTCAGAAGGTACAAAAGGCTATAATAAGAAGGTATAATATAAAAAATCCTGGCTAGGCAAGGCGGCTCATGCCTATAATCCCAGCACTCTGGGAGGCCAAAGTGGGAGGATCACTTGAGCCCAGGAGTTTGAGACCAGCCTGGACAATACTGTGAGACCTCATGTCTACAAAAAATAAACAAAATTAGCTGAGGGTGGTGGCGCACGCCTGCAGTATGAGTTACTCAAAAAACTGAGGTGGGAAGATCACTGAGCCCAGGAGGTCAAGGGTGCGATGAGCTGAGATTGTACCATTGCACTCTAGCCTGGGTGACCAAGTTTTACCCTGTCTCAAAAATTAAATAAATAAATAAAAATAAATTAAATGTCCCCTTCCCACCCTCATCCTCTGCTCTTCTTTCCGGAGGCAGCCAATCTTACCAGTTTCTGGTGTGTCTTTCCAGAGATACTTTATACAAGTATAAGCATAAAGAACTTCTAACTGCTGTCACTCAACCTTGTTCCCAACCTAGGCCAGAGCCTGTCTCTTCCCAGGTTCAAGTCCAGCTGCCTCTCTTTGGGTGCTTTGTGAACCCCACTGGCTCCTATTGGCATTAATGGGATCGCAGGCCCATCCTGGGGCAGGCCTGAGTCAATGCCAGAGTGGAGTTACTCTGTACTCAAAGTACTTGGGCTGAGAGGGAAACGGGTGCCACGAAGGGAAGGTGGGCGTCACCAGCATAGAAGGTGCCAGGAAGATAAAGTGGGTGTGACACCGGAGTAGAAGGTGAGAACTTCTTCATGATTGCCTTCTCCTTCTGATTAGAAAAGGCAATGGAAGTTTATCAAGTGTCTCAATGGCTCATCTTGTGATGCTTGTATTATTTTCCTCCTTTGAACTACTGAGTCCTCTGGGATGGATTTTGAATAAACTCATTTATGGTGTACATTTATCTTTATGGGTTCTATTTTCTAATGTTTTATTAAGCATTTGTATCAATATTTATTTATTTTTTGAGACAGAGTCACGCTCTGTCACCCAGGCTGGAGTGCAGTGGCATGATCTTGGCTCACTGCAACCTCCGCCTCCCGGGTTCCAGCGATTCTTTTGTCTCAGCCTCCTGAGTAGCTGGGATTACAGGCATGCGCCATCATGCCTGCTAATTTTTGTATTTTTGGTAGAGATGAGGTTTCACCATGTTGCCCAGGATGGTCACAAACTCCTGACTTCAAATGATCCTCCCGCCTTGGCCTCCCAAAGTGCTGGGATTACAGCCGTGAGCCACCGTGCCCGACCCTTTGCCTACTTTTTAATGGGGTTGTTTTTTCTTGTAAATTTATTTAAATTCCTTATAGATGCTAGATAAAATATGGTACATTTACGCCATGGAATAGTATGCAGCCATAAAAAGGAATGAGATCATGTCCTTTGCAGGGATATGGATGGAGCTGGAGGCTGTTATCCTTAGCAAACTAACACAGGAACAGAAAACCAAATACCGCATGTTCTCACTCGTAAGTGGGAGCTAAATGCTGAGAACACATGGACACATGGCAGGGGCTGGTGGGGGTGGGGGTGGGGCCAGCAAACACTGGGACTGTCGGAGGGTGAGGGGTGAGAGGTGGGAGAGGACCAGGAAGAGTAGCTAATGGATGTTGGGCTTAATACCTGGGTGATGGGATGCTCTGTGCAGCAAACGACCACGGCACACGTTTACCTGTGTAACAAACCTGCACATCCTGCACATGTAGCCCAGAACTTAAAGTAAAAGTTGGAAATTAAAAACAAAAAGTTGGCAGAATTGCCATGAAACCATCTGAATGTGAAGCTTTTGGGGGGAATCATTCACTGACAACTTCTTCCATTTTCCAAAATTACTAAGTAACCCTTTCCATCTTTCTTTTGGTCAATTTTAGTAAGACGTACTTTCCTAGAAGACCACTAACTAGCACAGAATTGCCTAAATATTGTCTTGTAATTATTTCCCTTACTTGATCCTAATTTTATTACTTGTGTTCCCCGACCCCTGCCTTTAAAAAAAAAATGATCAAATGAGTTTGTGATCTTTCTACTTTGTTTTTCAAAGAGAACTAAATCGTGATTTTTTTTTTTTTTTTGGAGACGGAATTTCACTCTTGTCGTCCGGGCTGGAGTGCAGTGGCACAATCTCTGCTCACTGCAACCTCCGCCTCCCAGGTTCAAACGATTCTCATGCCTCAGTCTCCTGAGTAGCTGGGACTGCAGGCGCCCACCACCACACCAAGCTAATTTTTGTGTTTTTAGTAGAGATGGGGTTTCGCCATGTTGACCAGTCTGGTCTTGAACTCCTGACCTCGGGTGATCCGTCCGCGTTGGCCTCCCAAAGTGCTGAGATTTCAGGAGTGAGCCACTGCGCTCAGTGATAAATCACGAATTTGCTAACAATTCTGTTTCCCCCTTCTGTCTCCTTTTTGTGTTAATGTTTCTAAGTCCCTCCTCCCTGCAGAATACTCGATTCACTTTTGCTTTCCATGAAGTATTTAAGAATATAAATATCATTTTGCCTTCGGCTTTGACCCTGTCCCATGAGGTTTTGATATATAATATCCTCATTATTGTAATTTCCTAGATAGGCTGCAGTTGTAGTTTGATTTCCTCTTTAAAATGAGGAAAAACAAGATTTTTTTTTTTTTTACATTTCCGATAGGTTGAGTATTAATTTTCTTTTTGCTTCAACCTTATTATTTTTAGTTTTATTGTAGCTTGAGAACGTGGTTTCTATTTCACTTCTTAGAATGTATTGAGGTTTTCTTTGTGATCTAATATATTGTAAAATTATATAAGTCTCCTATTGTTTTTGAAAAGACAGTGTATTCTATTTTCACTTTCCTTTCAGGACAAAGAATTAGATATACATGTACAGTGTAAGATCAGCCTTGTCCATCTTGTTATTCAGACCCTCTGCATCTTTTTTACCCACTTACCTGATGTTGGCGACTGAGACAAGTGAGTTAAAATATCCTATGCTAATGTGTTACTGTCCTTTGTTGCAGATCCTGAGAAATATCTTTTCACTGTGGATCATGAGGTTCATCATAATCAAGTGACCTTTTTGTTTAACTTGAGTTTTCCTGAGTTTAACTGAGTTTTCCTTGCATTCAGCTTTCTCAGATATGACTATTATACATTTCCCTTGCTTTCTTTTTATTCAGGCACCATCATTTATTTAGGTACCATCATATTATTTTGCTTGTAATTTGACTTGCAGCTCTTCTGAACCACCTTGTTTTAATATATCAGCATATATTTAGAGTTATCTTTTTAAATGTAATGTGAGGCCAGGCGCAGTGGCTCACGCCTGTAATCCCAGCACTTTGGGAGGCCGGGGCAGGAGGATCGTTTAAGCCCAAGGGCTCAAGGGTGTGGTCATCTATGATTGCACCACTGCACTCCAGCCTGGGTGACAGAGCAAGAGGCTGTCTCAAAGGAAAAAAAAAAAGAGAGAGAGAGAGAGAAAGAAAATGTACTCTTGGAGCATCTATTTCTCCATTTCCTAATTTTATGTACTTGTTCTGGAGTGTTTGTCCTACTTTATACCATTGTCTGTTGAAAATAATGAAATAGTCCTTTCTTTCCCAGGAATTACAATAATATTCTTGTAATTAGAGCTTCTGCATTACTTGGATGTAATTTATAGTTAATAGATTCAGTGCTCCGTGCTGATTTTTAATCATATGACTTCCTCATTTCTGAGTTATTTATTTATTTATTTAATTTTTTGAGTCTTGCTCTGTTGCCCAGGCTGGAGTGCAGTGGCGCCATCTCCACTCACTGCAAGCTCCGCCTCCCGGGTTCACGCCATTCTCCTGCCTCAGCCTCCTGAGTAGCTGGGACTACAGGCGCCCGCCACCACGCCCGGCTAATTTTTTGTATTTTTAGTAGAGACGGGGTTTCACCGTGTTAGCCAGGATGGTCTCGATCTCCTGACCTCGTGATCCGCCCACCTCGGCCTCCCAAAGTGCTGGGATTACAGGTGTGAGCTATTGCACCTGGCTATTTATTTATTTTTAAAAGAGAGACGAGGCCTTGCCTTGCCCTCAGATCTGGGCTGGTCTTGAACTCTCGGGCTCAAGCAACCCTCCTGACTCAGCCTCCCAGAGTGCTGGGATTATAGTCATGAACCTTACCCAGCCTAAGTTAATTATTTTAATCTTGTCTTTAACATAGATTGTGTCTTCAAGTAGATTTTTTCAATCTTATTGAGGTATACTTGCAGTATACTAAATTGCATGTATCTAAAATGTACAATTGGATCAGTTTACGTTCACACATACCTGTGAAACTATCACTGCGATAAAGAGAACAGGCATTTCCATTTGAGGAAAAGCAATGCTCTATATGGAGGATGGACACAAATATCTAATGTGCCACTAATTTTATAGACCTAAAAATACAATAGAACAAATGGAACAGAAAAAAGTTAAAAGCATAATAAAAATGGAATTCCCTGAAATGAAGGAAGACATAAATGTCTACATCAAAGAAGTCCTTCATTATAATAAAGAACTATAAACTCTGAGAGAAATTATTGAAAGACAAGGTTAAAAAGAATATGGCAAAAATAAAGCTATATACCAAGAAAAGTAGTCTAACTCAGATTTCTTCTTTTCTTTTCTTTTCGAGGCAGGGTCTCAGTCTGTCACCCAGGCTGGAGTACAGTGGTACCATCTTGGCTCACTGCAGCCTCGACCTCCTGGGCTCAAGTGAGCCTCCTACCTCAGCCTCCCAAAATGCTGGGATTACAAGCATGAGCCACTGTGCCTTGCCTTCTTGGCAATTTTAAATGAAAGAAGAAGATGGAGTAATGCCTACTGAGGACTATGTTTGAGGGTTGTTGTGTGACCCAGTTTTCCATACCCAGCCAAGTTGTCATACATGTGACAAGTCCACAGAAAGATGTTATATGGCCAGGAATCTATGAACTATGTCATTCATTCAGTCTTCCCTGAAATGTACGTGACTACAGCTAGCATCATATCACATGATGAAAGACCGGGTTGTGTTCCCCTGAGGTTGGCAGTAAGTACGCTCACTTTCAACACGTCTACTCCCCATGGTTCTGGAGGTTACAGACACGGCAAAGGTAAGGAAAAGGCATAAGCACAGGAAGTCACAAAGTATAGAGTTTTATGTAAATGGAACCATACGGTAGTTACCTGAGGATGGGGTGGAGAGAGGGAGAGACTGCCTAAGCTTGTGGGTGACAGAAATCTTTATCTTAATTGTCAAAAATAATATGGGAGAAATTTCCCTTTCCGGTCTTGCTAAGCACGGCTGGAATCCTCCACTTAGCATTTACTCTGCGAAGCGGGATCTCGCTGTCTCTTCTCTCTTTAGATCGTTAGTTGCTTGAGTGTTAGCCTTAGCGTTTGGGAGGAGGACGGAGGTTGTGGTTTCTGGAAACTCCAGCCCTGTGGCTTCTCTCTGAATGTGTTGACTCCATGGGAAACCGGCTGTTCTGTGCATGTGGGGGTAACCTTTGGATTTCAGTTTGTTTTTCTGCATTGGTATGAGGCAGTCACTTCACTGAGAATTCGAGCTGGAGTGGTGCCTTGCAGCCTGGCCTGGAGACTTCTGTTCTGTGTGTGAGCGCTTATTTTTATCCAACAGTCGCTGCTTGTCTGCAGCTGTGAAGTGTGTGTGTGTCTCCAGGTCTTCCCTGTTGGGAAGGGAGGGCCTCTCTGAGTGGTCCACATTTGAGGAGAAACTTGAATGAAGGAAAGGAAAGAGCCATTTGGAGATTGTGGGGAGGAGCATTTCAGGGAGAGGAAACAGCAGATAAGGAAGCCCTGGGCTGCGGGGGCTTGATGCTGCTTGGCCAGGAGCCTCTTCCTGCCGCCTTGCTGGTCTGCAGCGGGAAGAGTGTTCGAATGAACCCACTCATGCCTTTAGCCCTTCTAGGCCAGCAGGGTTTCGGGGTTGTGGGGAGCCCTTCAGAACTTCCTTCTCTTCCTGTGACAACCCTCGCCGTGCTCGCAATCCGATGTCTGTGTGTGTCCCTGGTGTGTCCTTTCTCACTTACACCCAGCCAGTGGCCTGTGATGTTTATGACAAGAGGCCAAAGCTCTTCATATCTGCAGATGAAATGGACTTTTCTTTCTCATGGAACTCAGTTATCCATTGTCCCTTTGTCCTTTTGCTCCTGAGTCTCCATGTGTCTGTTCCATGCTGTGCCAGCCCAGTCGTGGAACTCAATGTTTCTGCAGTTTCCCTCCAAACATTTCCAGTTGCTCAAAGGCATTTGTGGTTTCACAAATTTTACTGAAGGTTTAGTACGGAGACAGCAGGGAGTTGCATCTTGTACTCCATCGCAAACAATGGAAAATCCTCCTTTGATGCTGCTCTGTGGGTTACCCCTAGGTTACCCCTCAGTGGGTGCCACCCCTTAGAGATCGCTCTCACTCTGCGAGTGGTCAGAGAGGAGTGCGGGGCTGTCCGTGTCCCTCCCACATGGCTGCTGCCTCCTCCTTCCCGGCTGCAGCCTCGGGCTGGGAGCTCCTGTCTTCCTCCCTGGTCACAGCTTGGGAAATCATCTCCTATTATGTGTTTCAAAAATTGAGGTGAAATTCACATAACATAAAATTAACCATTTAAAAGTGTACAATTCAGCCATCCAACACGGTGAAACCATGTCTCTACTAGAAATATAAAAAATTAGCCAGGTGTGGTGGTGCACGCCTGTAGTCCCAGCTACTTGGGAGCCTGAGGTGGGAGAATTGCTTGAACCCAGGAGGCAGAGGTTGCAGTGAGCCAACATCATGTGACTGCACTCCAGCCTGGGCAACAAAATGAGACTTGGTCTCAAAACTAAATAAATGCATAAAAGTGTACAATTCAGTAGCATTTAGTACATACACAATGTTGCACAATCACCACGTCTATCTAGTGAAAAATATTTTACTCTTGAAAAATGTCTTAATTATCCCCAAAGAAAATGCCATGCCATACTTCATTAGGAATTCACTGTCTATTCCTCTCCTCACAGACCCTGGCAACCACCAGTGGGACTGGGCTGATACAGTGGGGCACACACATGGCACATGGGGACATCTGTACATTGGACTATTATTCAACCATTTAAAAAATGGGCCAAGTGCTGTCGTTCAGGCTTGTAATCCCAGCACTTTAGGAGGCCAAGGAAGGAGAATCACTTGAGGCTGGGAGTTTGAGACTAGCCTGGGCAACATAGAAAGAACCCATCTCTACAAAAAAATAAAAAAATCAGCCAAGTATGTGGTACATGCCTGTGGTCCCAGCTACCTGGGGGGCTGGGGTGGGAGGATTGCTTGAGCCTGGGATGTCCAGGCTGCAGTGAGCCGTATCTCACCACTGCACTCCAGCCTGTGTGACATAGTGAGACCCTATCTCAAAAAAAAAAAAAAAAAAAAAAAAAGACTCCATTTTTGAGATGGAGTCTTGTGGAGTGCAGTGGCATCATCTCGGCTCACTGCAACGTCTGCCTCCCAGGTTCAAGCATTTCTTCTGCCTCAGCCTCCTGAGTAGCTGGGATTACAGGTGGCCACCACCAGGCCTGGCTAAATTTTTGTATTTTTAGTAGAGACAGGGTTTCTACTATTGGCCAGGCTGGTCATGACCTGCTGACCTCAGGTGATCCACCCACCTCGGCCCCGCAAAGCGCTGGGCTTACAGGCGTTAGCCACCGAGCCCCACCAAAAAATGTAATTTGGATATGAGCTGTGACATGAATGAATCTTAGACATTATGCAACTTCCTATAAATGCAGTCACATAATATGTGGCCTTTTGTATCTGTTGTTTTTTCGTTTAACATAGTGTTTTCTTGGAGGTCCAGCCACACTGCAGCATGTATCAGAAGGCACGGGGCGCGTATACTATCTCTGTATAGCTAGACCACATTGTGTTCCTCCATTGCTCTATTGATGGACACTTGAGTTGTTTCTTCCTTTGGGCTATTGTGGGTAATGCTGCTATGAACATTTGTGTACAAGTGTTTGTTGAGTCCCTGCTGCTTTCTCCTGTTTTGGATATATTCCTAGGAGTGCAATTGTGGGGTCATTATTGCATTTTAGTTAGAAGGACTCTCTACCCTCTGAAATGTGTTGGTGGCATCATTGTCTGTGGCTTTTTAAGGATTCCTGTCCATCATTTCACATTTTCTGAATTCTCTAGTTTCACCTACCTGAGGGCCTCCCGTAGAACCACTCATGGACTCCGAGGTGCGTGTTGTGAAGGCCTTGACCTCTCACACGCTGCTCTGGGTCTGCACTGAAATAGAGTCATTAAAAGAGGAAGAGTGCTCTGCTGCTGTGGCCGGGCCGAGGGGGAAGGCGACAGAGATGGGATGAAGCTGTCATTCTTTTTTTCTTTTTTTTTTGAGATGGAGTCCTGCTTTGTCGCCCAGGCTGGAGTGCAATGGTGTGATCTGGGCGTGCTGCAACCTCTGCCTCCCAGGTTCAAGTGATTCTCCTGCCTCAGCCTCCCGAATAGCTGGGATTTACAGGTGCCTGCCACCACACCCAGCTAATTTTTTGTATTTTAGTAGAGATGGGGTTTCACTGTGTTGCCCAGGCTGGTCTCGAATTCCTGAGCTCAGGCAGTCCACCCACCTTGGCCTCCTAAAGTGCTGGGATTACAGGCGTGAGCCACTGCGCCTGGCCGAAGCTGCCATTCTTTAGCTACCATTGGACCCTCCCTTGCCAGCAGAGTCAGTCATTGCTGCAAGACCAGTGACCCGGAGCAGCCCTGTGAGGGAAGGAGGGCCAGTGCTACCACCTGTGGCCCTTGGGTCAGGCAGAGGAGTCTGATGAGTGTCCACTGCTAATCAGAGCGTGAACTTGAGCCTGTGAGAGAGTGCAGTCTATTATAGACGGACAGGGCAGCTAAGGAGCCCACTGCTCCTGGGGCACCCAAAGTTTCCTTCTGGTCCCATTGCCCTCACCCCTGTGCTCCATTCTCCCTCCTCCAGAGTTCATGCTCTAGGAAACCAGATTCATTTTGTAGTTAACCCAACCTCCAAAGGCAGCTTCTGGGCTGAGGCCTCTCCCAAGAATATTCTTGTGTTGTGTAGGCTGCCAGGTGGTGCTAGACTCAAGTCCATCTCCGAGCCTGCCCCTAGTTGTCCCTTTTGGTGCCCTTTCCCTCCACCCTCAGGCACCTGAGCTTGCTGAGGCAACAGGCTTTATACCTTCGTGGTAGTCAAAGATGATTTACTAGCTTTCCAAGCAACAACTCCTGCCTCCTGCCTTCCCTGCATCCCCCCTCCAATTAAAATTCAGACCTGGGCCGGGCGCAGTGGCTCAGGCCTGTAATCCCAACATTTGAGAGGCTGAGGTGGGTGGACTGCTTGAGGCCAGAAGTCCGAGACTATCCTGGCCAACATGGTGAAACCCCGTCTCTACTAAAAATACAAAAAATTAGCTGGGCGTGGTGGCAGGCGCCTGTAGTCCCAGCTACTCAGGAGGCTGAGGCAGGAGAATTGCTTGAGCCAGGGAGGTGGAGGTTGCAGTGAGTCAAGATTGTACCACTGCGCTCCAGCCTGGGCGACAGAGCGAGACTCAGTCTCACACACGCACACATACACACATACCAAAAAAAAAACCAGACCTGAAATTTAGCTGGGGCTGTGTCTGGTCCTGCACATAGAATAACGAATGACATGGACATAGTCTCTGAACTCAGATCCTAGAGTCTAATGGAAGATTCAGAAAAATGTGTGTTCCAATTAATAAAAAAAAAAAAGGTAATTGTTTTATTCTGAGAAAAACTGTGTGGGAAATGAACAGTGTGCGGAGATAATGACTCGCAGGGATGTGGGGGCTGCGTTGGGTGAGAAGGAGCCAGTCACTCCTTCTATAGGATCTGGATTTAATCCTTCCTTCTGGAGCTTTTTCGGGTCCTTTTTCTTTTATGTTCAGAAATTTCATGAAGATGTATCTTAGTTCTTTTCTTTTATTTTATTTTATTATTTTTTTGAGATGGAGTTTCGCTCTGTCACCCAGGCTGGAGTGCAGTGGCTCAAGCTCGGCTCACTGCAAGCTCCGCCTCCCGGGTTCACGCCATTCTCCTGCCTCAGCCTCCCGAGTAGCTGGGACTACAGGCGCCCGCCACCACACCCGGCTAGCTTTTTGTATTTTTTAGTAGAGACGGGGTTTCACCGGGTTAGCCAGGATGGTCTCGATCTCCTGACCTCATGATCCGCCCGCCTCGGCCTCCCAAAGTGCTGGGATTACAGGCTTGAGCCACCGCGCCCAGCCTCTGTATTCTTTTCTTTCAGGGACTCCTGCTTGTCAGATGCTTGACCTCCTACGAGGAACTTCCGTGTCCTTCGTTTTCTGGCGCGTGGTTCCCTTTTATTTGTGTTGTAATCTCTGTTATGCTTTGGAATGTTTGCTCTGCTGTATATTCCAACCCTTTTGTTTACTTTTTAAAAATGTATTTATTTTATTTTAAACTTTTAAATATTTTATTTAAATTTTTTTAAATTTAAGAGACTTTTCCATTTTCTAACCTTTTCATAGCTCACTGCAACCTCCACCTCCCAGGTTCAAGCAATTCTCCCACCTCAGCCTCCCAAATAGCTGGGATTACAGCCACCACGCCTGGCTAATTTTTGTATTTTTAGTAACAACGGGGTTTTGCTATGTTGGCCAGGCTGCTCTCAAACTCCTGGCCTTAAGTGATCTGCCTGCCTCGGCCTCCCCAAGTGCTGGGATTACATAGCATTCTATTCTTTTTTTTTTTTTTTTTTTTTTTTTGAGACGGAGTCTCGCTCTTTCGCCCAGGCTGGAGTGCGGTGGTGCAATCTCCACTCACTGCAAGCTCCGCCTCCTGGGTTCATGCCATTCTCCTGCCTCAGCCTCCCGTGTGGCTGGGACTACAGGTGCCTGCCACCGTGCCCGGCTAATTTTTGTATTTTTAGCAGAGACGGGGTTTCACCGTGTTAGCCAGGATGGTCTCGATCTCCTGACCTCGTGATCCGCCCATCTCGGCCTCCCAAAGTGCTGGGATTACAGGCGTGAGCCACCGCACCCGGCCAGCATTCTATTCTTATAGACAAAATGTGAACTTGAATTTTTCTGAGAATAGAGAATTTTTTTTTGTTTGTTTTGTTTTTGAGACAAGGTCTCTGTCACTCGGGCTGGAGTGCAGTAGTGCAATCATGGCTCACTGCAGCCTCGACCTCCTGGGCTCAAGAGATCCTTCCTCCTCAGATCCCAAGTAGCTGGGACTACAGGCGCAAGTCACTACTCCTGAGTAATTTATTTTTTGTATAGACGAGGGTCTTGCTATGTTGCCCAGGCTGGTCTGGAACTCCTGGCTTAAAGTGATACTCCCAACTTGGCCTTCCAAAGTGTTGGGATTACGGGCATGCACCATCACACCTGGCCTAAATTGAGATTTTCTTCCCTGAATGATCTGTTTCCTCTGGTGTCAGGTGTTTTCTCTTTGTTCTTCTTTTCTCTCCCTTTCATGATGCAGTATTTCTTCAAATGTCTGATGACTCTTCGGCATGTGAGGCAATACAGAGGCTGGCAGGGAGTGTTGCTTACGTAAGCAAGGTTTGTCAAAAGGGAGGCTTCCCTTTAACCAGAGAAACTGGGTTTACCCGCAAGGACTTCTCAAATGACAGAAGTAGAGCTTCGTGGGGAGGTGCCAGCACTTGTACTACCCACCTCATAAGTTTCTTTCCAAATGGTTTATTTGTTTTTCTGTTTTGTTTTTTGTTTTGTTTTGAAACGGAGTCTTGCTCTGTTGTGCAGGCCAGAGTGCAATGGTGTGATCTCGGCTCACTGCAACCTCCACCTCCCAGGTTCAAGCGATTCTCCTGCCTCAGCCCCCCAAGTAGCTGGCATTACAGGGGCCCACAACCATGCCTGGCTAATTTTTTTTGTTTTTTGGGTTTTTTTTTTTAGTAGAGATGGGGTTTCACCATGTTGGCCAGGCTGGTCTCGAACTCCTGACCTCAGGTGATCCACCTGCCTCAGCCTCCCAAAGTGCTGGGATTACAGGTGTGAGCCACCATGCCTGCCCTATTTAGTTGTTTTAAAAGAATATTCTGTATGTGTGTGGTGGGATGTGTGGGAGGGGGAGGCAATACACAAGTAAATACCTGGTTGCCTGGCATTTTGCATTTTCAGCTGCACTCCCCCTCAGGGTCTGCCTGTCAGGTTAGTTAACTCAATTGCAGACTCTCCACTTGTACTCCAGGTTTATACTCCCAGCTGTGCCTCCTGCTACCCTGTATTTTTGTATTTATATCAAAAACATTGTATTTTTGACTGGGAGCAGTGGCTCATGCCTGTGATCCAAGCACTTTGTGAGGCTGAGGTGGAAGGATCTTTTGAGCAGCCTGGGCAACATAGTGAGACCCTGTCTCTATGAAAAGTCAAAAAATTAGCCCAGCATGGTGATGTGACCTGTAGTCCCAGCTACTTGGGAGGCTGAAGCAGGAGGATCACTTGAGCCTGGGAGGTCAAGGCTGCAGTGAGCTATGATCACACAACTGCAGTCCAGCATGGGTGATGGCCTGTCTCAAAAAATATATATATTATTTCACTTCAGCTTTCTGTCTTCAAGAATTAAAAAAAAGTTTTTTGACACTTCTCACATTCTCTTTGTTGTTGTATTATATTCTTTTATTATTTGCTATTATTTTAATGGGGCCATGGAAGAATGGGGATTTAAACATATGAACTTAGTCTGCTGTATTAAACTGATAGCTCCCAATTTTAAAGGATTACTTTGGCTGTTTTATCAGAAGGAAGTGGAAAGTTGAATAATATTCTACAACTTTCCAGAATTGTTATAAACCTTTCATCATTAGGAAATTAACTTCTTTATCCTAGATAACATTTTTTGCTCTGAAATCTCTTTGTGTGATATTAATATAACCCCTCCATTTTTTAAATAAATCAGTGTTAATATCATATACTTTTCCATTATTTTACTTTTAACTATTGTGTCTTTATTTTTACAGTGATTTTCTATGTAGGCAGCACATAATTGGGAAGACCCAACCCAATGATGTGCTTTTTTATCCAATTTGATAGTCTCTGCTTTTAACTGATGTGTTTAGACCATTTACATTTAATGTAATTATTGATATGCTTAGGTTTAAATCAAGAAACTATAACAATTCTAGTTTATGCACCTAACAACAGAGCTTCAAAATACATGAAGTAAAAACTTACAGAACTGTGAGGAGAAATAGATCCTAATTTATAGTCAGATTTCAATACTCCTCTATCAATAATTGATAGAGATATAGAAAAGCAGGCTGGGCATGGTGGCTTACACCCATAATCCCAGCACTTTGGGAGGCTGAGGTGGGAGGATTGCTTGAGCCCAGGAGTTCATGACCAGCAGCCTGGGCAATATAGCGAGACCTTGTTGCTACCAAAATTTTTAAAATTAGCTGGGTATGGTGACACACATCTGTAGTCCCAGCTACTTGGGAGGCTGAGGTGGGAGGATTGCTTCAGCCCAGGAGTTCGAGGTTACAGTGAACTATGATTATGCCATTGTACTCTAGCCTGGGTGATAGAGCAAGACCCTGTCTCTAAGAAAAAAAGGGAAAAAAAGCAGGGTGGATACCAAAGAATCAAACAACACAGGAGAGAGAGAAATTGCCAAGGAGACAGTCTGAAGAAGTCTGGAAGAGCAGGGACACATCTTTGTGTGAAAGACTGGCTTTTGACTTGGGAGAGGAGCAGAAAGGAAGCAGCAAATGGGAATAGAAACAAGTAAGTTTGAGGATTTGGAGATAAGAAGCAGGAAGATTTCCTTCCTTCCTTCCTTCCTTCCTTCCTTCCTTCCTTCCTTCCTTCCTTCCTTCCTTCCTTCCTTCCCTCCCTCCCTCCCTCCCTCCCTCCCTCCCTCCCTCCCTCCCTCCCTCCTTCCTTCCTTCCTTCCTTCCTTCCTTCCTTCCTTCCTTCCTTCCTTCCTTCCTTCCTTCTTCCCTTCCTCCCTCCCTCCCTCCCTCCCTCCCTCCCGAGTCTAGCTTTGTTGCCAGGCTGGAGTGTAGTGGCACGATCTCAGCTCACTGCAATCTCCGCCTCCTGGGTTCAAGTGATTCTCCTACCACAGCCTCCTGAGTACCTGGGACTACAGGCGTGTGCCACCACGCCCAGCTAATTTTTATATTTTTAGCAGAGACAGGGTTTCACCACGTTGGCCAGAATAGTCTCAATCTCCTAACTTCATGATCTGCCCACCTCAGCCTCCCCAAGTGCTGGTATTACAGGTGTGAGTCACTGTACCCGTCCTATTTTATTTAAATGTGAATAGAAAGGCTTTGCCGTCATTAAAAGAATTTCGTGCACAAAAGATCAGATGGTGCTGTTTTACAGCACTGAAAGTCACACTTCAGAGCTTCTCCCAAAAGACCCTGATTTGACTGTAGCTTTGACCATATTTGGGCATGGTGGAAGAATGTGTCTGTCTCTGCTATTTATTATTGACTCTCATGATGAAACTGGATTCAGCCTCCATTTAGGAAAAGGCATGGGCTCTTGGGTCCTGCACAAAATGCATTCTCTTACATTTTTTTCTTCTCTTTCAGCTTTGGTCAAGGCCTTACCCTTTTCTTTTCTTTTCTTTCTTCTTTTCGCAGTGGAGTGGCAGTCACTATGGTGCCAAGAGACCTTGTTCTCCACACAATATGGTCCTGGAAAGTTCTGTGCAAATGAATTTTTAAGTTATATTAAATCATATGTCAAATATATTAGAGGAGTCACATATCTGAAGGTATTTAATGATGGCAATCATTTGTAAAGCACAGAGCCATGCATTCAGCCACCCATCACTTGTTCAGCAACTACTACATCCACATACATGGGAATAAAGAAGTGACTAGGACAGCAAGGTTCACAATCCAGTGGGGTAAAAGATGAGCACAGGGTGACTTGTAAAGAAAACAAAAACAAGCCCAGTGCGGTGGCTCACACTTGTAATCCCAGCACTTTGGGAGGCCAAGGCAGGCAGATCACTTGAAGTCAGAAGTTCGAGACCAGCCTGGTCAACATGGCAAAACCCCGTCTCTAATAAAAATTCAAAAATTAGCCGGGCATGGTGGTGGGCACCTGTAATCCCAGCTACTGGGGAGGCTGAGGCAGGAGAATTGCTTGAACCCGGGAGGTCGAGGTTGTGGTGAGCCGAGATCATACCACTGCACTCCAGCCTGAGAGACAGACTGAGACTCACTCTCTCTCTCAAAAAAAAAAAAAGAAAACAAAAACAAATAAAAAATCCCAATTATAAGTGTCCACCTAGATAAATGATCATAGAATGAATATGCGTGTGTAACTAGTTCCCAGGTCAAAAGAGGCAACATCACCAGCCTAGAAGGTGCCTCTACCTCATGCTCCGTCCCAGCTACCAAAGTATGTAATTTTACCAGTTTACACTCCCCAGCAATGTAAGTTGCAGTTTGTATTAGTCCATTTTCATGCTGCTGATAAAGACATATCCGAGACTGGGAAGAAAAAGAGGTTTATTGGACTCACAGTTCCACGTGGCTGGGGAGGCCTCACAAACATGGTGGAAGGTGAAAGACACCTCTTACGTGGCAGCAGCAAGAAAGGATGAGAGCCAAGGGAAAGCAAAAACCCCTTATAAAAACAATAGATCTCATGAGATTTATTCTCTATCATGAGACCAGTATGGGGGACACCACCGCCCCATCATGATTCAGTTATCTCCCAGCGGGTCCCTCCTACAACATGTGGGAATTATGGGAGCTACAATTCAAGATGAGATTTGGGTGGGGACACAGAGCCAAACTGTATCACAGTTGTTCCACCTTCTTGCCAACACTTGATATTGTCAGTCTATTTAACCATTCTGGTAGATGTTGTTGTGATATCTCATTGTGTATGTGTGGTTTGTTTGTTTGTTTGTTTTGAGACAGGGTCTCACTCTGTCACCCAGGCTGGGATGCAGTGGTCTGCTCTTGGCTTACTGTAGCCTCACCCTCCCAGGCTCAAGCAATCTTTCCACCTTGGCCTCCTGAGTAGCTGGGACTACAAGTGCACTCCACCATGCCCTGCTAATTTTTTTTCTTTTTTTCTTTTTCTTTTTTTTTTTTTTGTAGAGATGGAGTTTTGCCATGTTGCCCAGACTGGTCTTGAACTCCTGAGCTCAAGTAGTCCTCCCACCTCAGCCTCCTGAGTAGCCGGGACCGTAGGTGAACATCACCTATGCCCGGCTAATTGTTTTATTTGTAGAGACTGAGGTCTTGTTTCATTGCCCAGGCTGGTCTTGAACTCCTAGGTTCAAGCAATCCTCTCACTTCGGCCTCCCAAAATGCTGGGATTACAGGCCACCGTGCCTGGCTCATTGTAGTTTTAATGGGAACCAGATTTGATTTTGGAAAAATAAAAGCATGAAATGTTCTTCTGCCTGGGTACTATGGAGCAATTTGTAGTCATTACCAAGGTGAATGCTAATTTTTTTTTTTTTTTTTTTTTTTTTTTTGAGATGGAGTTTTGTTCTTGTTGCCCAAGCTGGAGTGCAGTGATGCGATCTCGGCTCACTGCAACCTCCACCTCCCGGGTTCAAGAGATTCTCCTGCTTCAGCCTCCCGAGTAGCTGGGATTATAGGCATGAGCCATCACACCCGGGTAATTTTTGTATTTTTAGTAGAAACGGGGTTTCACTATGTTGGCCAGGCTGGTCTCAAACTCCTGACCTCAAATGATCAGCCTGCCTTGGCCTCCCAAAGTGCTGGGATTACAGGTGTGAGCCACTGTGCCCGGCCAGAATACTAAATTTTATAACAGATGTATCTAAGGGGCTATAGATGGAAAAAGAGGATACCCCTTCCACTCAGAGGGTTGTCTGGGGTGTCACCACTGTGCACACATATCAGGAGGGGGCTGGGAATCACATGCCATCCAGGTTCAAGGTCATCCAAGTATAGCACTGGATGTTCCCATTGTCACAACCTCTTCCCCATCCTGGGCCTTCACTGCCTCCAACTCATGTCAGCAAGATCATGATGAGCTCCTACCTAAGGCAGGCCTCAGCTTCCCCAGATACCTGTTGAGGCCACTAGACCAAAACTCTCCTATATTTTCCGGACTGTTCAGTCTTACCTTCTGTCTTTGTCTTATGCCAGATGGGAACCTACACAAATGCTTTATTTTGGAAAAATGCCTGGGATGACAGAAAACAAATCCGAGACCTCCCCAGAGCTGGAGGCCTTGGAGGCTCCCGGCAGGAGCTGGTGGGCTCCCAGCAGGCGGGAGAGCTTGAGCCAGTCAATCATTTACCCAGCAGGCATGGGGAAGGTGGTGAGCTTTTAAATAGAAAGCCCTCAGGAGAAAGGAATTAAAGTGTGTATTGTGCTGGGCTTTCCTGGGGTGAAGCTGGCAGAGCAAGAGGTGGGGCGAGGAAGAGGCAGGTGATTAGCCCCCCAGGGGCTGGGCCCTCCCTGATTTATGGGGTGACCCCCACTGGCCTTTCCCAGGCAGGAAATGGGCTGTTTACTAATGCCTTCCCCCTGCCACACACCTGTGAAAGCCAGTTGGTTGTATTTTAAAATAATTTACTAGAATGAAATTTCTGTGTTTTCGTTTGGATAGTTGCCCAGTAACTGGCTTTGTGTGTTTTATTTTTTAAAAAATGGCTTTAAATATGCAGGATCTTAAGCTTCAATATTTCTGTTTGTCTCTCTCTGTCTTTGTCTCACTGTCTGTCTCTCTATCATACACACACACACCCCCCTGTGTCTCAGGTAAGAAACGGGTCCTCACCCTAGGAGATGTAAGATGGCTTTTCTTTAAATCGTGGAAGTCTTAGTTAATTCTTCTTAAACTAATTTGTCACTCTCTGGGGCTTCTCTGCTTTCTCCTTCTTCCTCCCACCGTGACCTTAAGCCACAGAGCATTGCCAATTCTAATTTTGTTTGTCTAAAATTGGTGCTTCTGGCAGAAGAAATGTGCTGTTGGCTTGCCTTTGAGCTTGGCCTATCTCAGTTTAGCAAGGCCTCCCCCAGGGACTCAGTCTCCTGTCTGCGGAGCACGAAAAGATATCCGTGGTCCCTGCCCTGCCAGGGGCATCTAATGCCAGGCGAGGAGCCACCCATTCTGTTTGTCAGAGATGGAAAAACTGCCTTTGGGGGAATTGCAATTCATTCCCTTCAAGGCACTGAGATGGCCCTTACAGTGCACAGATGAAAAACCACTGCCAACTTAGCATTGTATTCTAGGACAAATAGGGGAAGGCTCACTCTGAGAATGAAAGACGGGCCCAGGTGCTTGCTGGCCTCAGGAAGGGTGCTCGGCTCCACCCTCCTGTTCTGCTGCCCTCTCCTCCCCTGAGACCCACACACATGAAGTCCTATTGGGTCTCCGTGTAGCTCTTAGGAACTAAACCGTCACTTACACGCAGTAGGAAATTTGAACTTCCAGTTGCATGAAAGTTTTCTCATGGTGAAGGGGCTTTACGCGCATCTTCAAGTCACGTGAGCAAATGCTCTGCTTCGTCTGTGGAAGGAAGGTGAGGATAGTGCTGACTTCTTGAGTGTCTGTGAAGATTAAAGGTGGTAAATCCGTGCTGTTGATTGCTCCTTCCTCCTTGAAACGGGCTCTGGCCTTGGCTTCCAGGGCACTCCTCTTTTGGTTTCCGTCGCCCCCGGGCACTTCTCACCTGGTTCCTGTGCTGAATCCCCGCCGCTGCTAGCTTCTGTATGCCACTCTCTCTAGGGCTCGGCCCAGTCTCTTGAGTTCCTCATCTATATTCACTTCCAGTGTGATCTTTTCAAGCTGCGTGGTTTAAATTCCATCTCTGGGCCAATCTCTCCAGCTCAGGGCTGTCCCTGAACTCCAGGTTTATATAGCTAAGTACCCACTCAACTTCTCCACCCGAGGCAGCTCAGACCACATAGATGAAAGCAAACTTGATCTACCTCATCAACAACCATTCTTTCTGGAATCTTCTTCATTTCAGAAAATGGTAATGCTCTTCTTCCAGTTGATCCAGTCCCAAGCCTTGGCATCACCTTTAAAGCATCTTTTTTTCCACTCTGCACGCTTGGCCATCAGGAAACCCTGTCACCTCTACCGGCAGGCCCATCCCCACCTCTTCCCGCCTCTCCACTGCCACCGCCTAGCCCAGACCCACATGGAGTCTACGTGCCTGGATTGTCACCGTCCATGCTGCTCCTGCCTGGCAGTGAGAGACAGGGGGACCGAGGCAGGGAGGCAGGATGGCATTGTGGCCAAGTGTGGGGCTTTGGGGCCAGGATTTTTAGGTGCAAATTCTGGTGCCATCTTTGGTTTATTACTATCAAGAAATTGATTGTTATTATACACATTTCAAATTGTGCTGTAGTTTTCAAATTATTTCCGTTTATGTCCACAGTGCTTGACATGAAAGTGGGATTTCTGGGACGTTTCAGAAGCCTTTGATTTCAAAAGGCTAAATTCATGAAACCAATTAGGCCGTGTTGTCCAAGAGGGGAAACAGGTACTTTCAGTGTAGGAGGGGGCGGCTCCATCTCAGGAAACAGCTTCCCAGAGACTGCCTGGGAAAAAGGTTACTTTTGCTCCAGGCTTCTACAGGGTGGAAGATTCCAGTGCCTATTTAAAGGGAGGGATGAGGAGCACCGGGAGCTCCTAGGCTGTGAAGGCATCAGGCCTGGCAATCAGTGGGAAACCAGGGCGACCCCAAGGACTGAAGATTGAGCCCCGCATCCCTTCTAAGTCTAGGGCCTCCCTTAGTGCTGGGCCCCTGAGACCCCCTCAATGCAGGGGTAGGGGACCAGAAAACATGCTTGACTTTAATATACATTTTTTCCCCCATAATGACTTTAGATCGCTCTGGATTGGAGCCAAATTTGATGTGATTTAGAGAAATAAAGAAATGCAGCATTTCTTAATCCATAAGGGTCATGCTGTAAATTTTTGCCTATAACAACGGTTTTCTAGAACACATGAGTCAGACTCATGTTCTCTTTTCAGCCTGAAATGTGGGGTTGTGCATTGCACCTCCACAAGGAGATCATGCTTTTGTTGAAACAACCTTGGTTAAGAAATCCTAGTCCCAAAGATTTGGGTGGATACAGGCATCTCTCATGGCCAAGGTTGTAATGTGGCAAAGAGGGGCTCAGAGGACCTGAGGAATGGCGAGAGCTAGAGAGAAGGGAGAGCTGGGTGCTGCATTCTTACACCTTCTTCCTGAGGGTGGGAACCAAGGTCTTAGGAAGATCAACTTCCTATCTGAGCTGGCCAGCTTTCGGATGATGGAGCCACACAAATCCCCTCCTGTGTGCCACTGCCTGTTTCCCATGGGATTCCATCTTGGACCTCTGGGTCTGACATCATCTTTCATCCAATCCACCTAGGACCCAGTTAACACAAGCCCTGTCAAGTGGTGGTACTGCAAAGAGCCGAATATGGCCATGAAGCAATTCCCTGTGTTATTTGGATATAGTCTGGACATAAATGTGCTTAGACTATAGGTCATGTGTCTTCTTGAGTTAATGTATTCACCCCTTGCCTACCTGTCTGGGTTCAAATCCTGGGTCTTTTACTCACTTGCCCTGTGGCCCTGGGCAAGTAACTTAATCTCTTTGTGCTTTAGTTTTCTCCTTTATAAAATGAGATTAAGAATAATATTTATCTAGTGTGGTGGCTCACCTTTATAATCCCAGCACTTTGGGAGGCTGAGGCAGGAGGATTGCTTGAGCCAGCCCAGGAGTGGGAGATCAGCCTGGGCAAAACAGTGAGACCCTGTCTCTACAAAAAAAAAAAAAAAAAAAAATTAGTCAGGTGTGTGGTGGTGGACACCTGTAGTCCCAGCTACTCAGGAGGCTGAGATGGGAGGATTGCTTGAGCTCAGGAGGTTGGACTGCAGTGAACTGTGATTGAGTCACTGAACTCCAGCTTGGGTGACAGAGCAAGACCCTATCTCAAAAAACCAAGGCAGAAAACTAAAAAAAAAAAAAATTATCTCACATTGAATCAAATTAGTAGATGAAAAGAAAACTATGCCTGATACACAGTAAGCAATAATAAATTGTAGTCATTATTACTAGACTTTCACCTGAGGAGGAGAGAGAACCATATTTTATTTTAGTAGTGACAGAATTCAGAAAAAGAGTTTGAAAAAGTTATTTTTTCATGGCTGGGTGTGGTGGCTCACTCTCCTAATCCCAGCATTTTGGGAGGCTGAAGCAGGTGGATCACTTGAGGCCAGGAGTTTGAAACCAGCCTGGCCAACATGGTGAAACCCCATCTCTACTAAAAATACAAAAATTAGCCAGGCATGGTGGTGGGCGCCTGTAAGCTCAGCTACTCAGGAGGCTGAACTGGGAGGATGCCTTGAACCTGGGAGGTGGAGGTTGCAGTGGGCCAAGATTGCACCACTGCACCCCAGCCTGGGTGACAGAGCGAGACTCCATCTCAAAACAAAAAGAAAAGGTATTTTTTCTTTCATTTGTAACAGGTCTATTAACTAGAATAACTTCATAAAATGCTGTCTGGATTGTGCCCATCAAGCAAACACTGACAGTATCATTCTGCCGGTAGAAAATAGTTTTTCTCCTCTTTATGGATTCAGATTTATTCCTTTTTTATAACTTAAAGAATAGATAACAACGGCTTGTTTCATCCTAAATAAATAAGGACCTCTCAGATCTCAATGCCTGGCCTAAATAGCATGGCAGATCCCAGCCTCCTGATCTTCTCTGTGGTCAGATAAAGGCTGAGATGTGTGGCACCCACTCCTTCCAGAAGAGTCATCTGTTGCGTGGGGTCTAGAGGTTCATACAAAACAGACAAGAAGCCAGAAGCAGTGGCTCACACCGGTAATCCCAGCAGTTTGGGAGGCTGAGGCAGGAGGATCATTTGAGGTCAGGGGTTCAAGACCAGCCTGGCCAACATCATGGTGAAACCCCATCTCGACTAAAAATACAAAAATTAGCCAGGTGGGGTGGCATGCACCTGTAATCTCAGCTACTTGGGAGACTGAGGCAGGAGAATCGCTTGAACCCGGGAGGTAGAGGTTGCAGTGAGTGGAGACTGTGCGACTGCACTCCACCCTGGGCACACAGGGCAAGACTCCATCTCAAACAAACAAAAAAGAAATATGTAAGTATGTGTACAGCCGTTTCTTAAATCCTCTGTTCTTCAATATTGCTAGGAGGCCCCTGAGAGATTTTATCACAACATAGTTTATTAGGTATAAATGGCAGAGCCTAAAGCAATCAGAAGAGGGCTGCCCAGTGTACACATGTTACGGGTGTGAGCCTTGGCCAGTGGAGAAGCAGGTGCCTGACCCAGTCTGGCCAGGAGGAGGCACGAAGTCAGGAGAGCATTAGCAGGCCTCAGGCCTTGCTGGTTCCAGGGCTCTGGGCTGTGGGCTGCCTGGCCTGCCCTTTTGATAGCAGTTCTCAAGCCTCTTGACCACTCTACTAGAGGCTCCCTGGCACTGAAGCCAGGGTCTCAGCAGGCCACACGAGCGAGCCTGGCCAGCTGGCTGCATGCCTGCCACTGACCCACTGCGGCTCTTCCCTGCACTCAGTGACTGCTGGAGCCCTGACTCCCAGACCGCTGAGAATAGAGCGACTTCACGTGACAGCCCCTCTGTGTGTAAGTCTCAAGCCAAGCCCTTCCATGGAGTGAGCTGTTTCCTTCCACATTCAGAGCCTCAGGTTCAGGACAGAGGCCAGGTGCTGTCCGATGTGGGCCAAGGACATGAGCCCATGTGGATGTGAGAGCAGGCCCAGGCTCCCTGTGTGTCACCATGTGACTTAGATCACAGCCAGCAGGGATCAGGAGTGTTCTCAGAGCCATCAGGCCTCCCCCAGCTGCCCAGACATTTTTTGCAGCTGCAGGAACAGCCACAGATGCTGCTCTCATGGCAGCTGGGACTGGCCAGCCCAGAAAAGAAGCCAGTGAAGTCCCAGTGAGGCCCTTGGGGGCAAGTGGGCTCCTAACTGGGCTTTTTGCCAAAGCCTAGAAAGATAAGACACCGGCCATGTTTCACTCCGTTTTTCCTGTGTTGTTTTTTTTTTTTTTTTGAGACCGAGTCTCGCTCTGTCACCCAGGCTGGAGTGCAGTGGTTCAGTCTCAGCTCACTGCAACCTCTACCTCCTGAGTTCAAGTGATTTTCCTGCCTCAACCTCCTGAGTAGCTGGGATTGCAGGTGCCCGCCATCACACCCAGCTAATTTTTGTATTTTTATAAGAGATGAGGTTTCACCGTGTTGGTCAGACTGCTCTCGAACTCTGACGTCAGGTGATCCGCCTGCCTCAGCCTTCCAAAGTGCTGGGATTACAGGCATGAGCCACTGTGCCCAGCCCCGTTTCCTTCTGACTCTTGTTTTCTTACCAGTGGGGACCTATTGCTCACAGGAAGAAAATGACATTGTCCTTATTTTGTGACTTCTGGCAACTATCTTTTTCCAAGGAAGCCCCTTCCCTTCTGCCCTGCCTCTGAGTTCAAGCCGGGATGCAGCTCCTAGCATTTTCAAGCATCTTACAAATGGAGATCAGCCCCGTCCTCCTCCGACATCCTCACCCCGCATCAGAGTCAGGACTCCACAGTGCTGTGGTCATCACGGCTGCACGGCCCTGCGACCCTGAGCCCCACTGGGCTCTGACTGTGGTTACCAGCATCTTAGGAGACAGAATAACAGTCTGGAAGCAGAAACAGATACTGTCCACTTTATAAACAGCCACAGCCACAAGGTTTATTCCTGGATCACAAACCAACCCCACTGACCAAACTCCCAGGCTACTTTATATTAAACTTGTTATCAAATCACCCACATAAATACATATAATAAATACAAAAACAGACAGGATTTTTTTTCAGTCTTTGGTATAGAGAGCTTTCTCCTCCTCTTATTCCTCCCTCTGTCTCTGTGCTCTAAAGACATTTCCTTGTGTTCACATTATTTCCTTGGATACAAAATCGCCCAGAAGTAAACTTTGTGCTGGAACCCCTGCCTCCATTGACAGTCCTGCCAGGGACCCAGCCCACAGTGGCCCAGGGGAGAAGCAGGCCGTGGGGACTCACACGTAGTCGTTCAGCCTGTACCCGCTGTGCGTGGCCGAGGTCACTGAGGGGGCCCGGTTGTCTTTGTAGGCAGCTGGTGGCTGGTAGGCAGGTGCGGTGGTGGCGGTGGCTGTGGTGGCCCTGGGTGGGGCCTGGTAGGGCCTGTAGGGTGCCTCGTCCTGGCAGGACAGGCAAAGCAGGGTGCCACCAATGAGCGAGAGGGACGAGGAGATGAAGCCCAGGTACAGGGCCTGGCCAATCTCGAACTTCATGCCGCTGGGCAGCAGCGGGTTGTAGAAATTCTGCACCACGTCATTGGTGGTCCAGGAGACAGCCACCATGCACAGGAGGCCGGCCAGGATGAAGAGGGAGCCGCCAAGGATGGCGAAGGTGGTCTTGGCAGGTGTGCCCTTGGCGCAGCGCGTGCACTTCATCCCGATGACCGCGCAGGCGCAGGCTATGCCCGAGAGCAGGCAGGAGATGACCATGAGGGCACGGGCAGCCTGGAGGTCTTGGGGCAGCGCCAGCAGGGACCGGTAGATCTGGCACTGGTAGATGCCTGTGCTGTGCCACACGCACTCCATCCAGAGCCCCTTCAGGTAGGACACGGCCGTGAGGATATTGGTGCCCACATGCGCCGTCCTTCGCCAGTGAGGCAGGATGGTGGTGATCAACGTGCCCACCATGCCAAAGAAGCTGAGCAGGAAGCCCAGGAGCTGCACGGCCGTGCTGGCCATGGTGCGGCTGCCTGCCTAGGCCAGCCGGGCAGCTCCCTGGGCCCTCGAGGTCACGCCGCTCCTCAGGTGCCGACCGGAGCCCTAATGAAGCCGAGGGAGGCGGGAGCAGGGAGAGAAAGGAAACGGGTTAAAGATTATCTCATGCACTTATTTCTGTCACCGAAACCAAGTTTTCCATAGGCGGTTGGTGTGGCAATTAACATGTTTTCAAAAATAGTTTCTGAGACTTCACTGGGTGGGAGAATAGCTGCTTTCCCGGGAAGGCAGGATCTGAAGGGATGACAGCCGACGCTGGTCTCGGGGAAGGACTCCAGCCTCCTGCCGGAAGTTCTGCTTATGTCCACCCTCAAGCACTGCTGCTGCTTTGGCATCTCCTGTCCTTCCGTTCGTCAGTAACCAGGAATAACACTTGTTAAATCAACATGTGCTATTCATGCCTTGGCCTGACAGTGCTCAGGTGTGTGCCAGCTGTGACTTAGAAAATAGCCCTGGGCGGTTGTCAGCATGAGGGGTTTTCTGAAGTGGGCAAATTCTCCACCCACGTGCTCAGGCAGGGAGAGGTTTCGTCCCCTCGGTAGGTCAGATGCTGCCTTCAGAATTCCAGAGCTGGATGTGACCCAGAGACTGTCAGCTGATGCCAGGGCAGGAATTTCCAAGGTCACAGCCCCTCAGGAGCTGCAGCAGGAGCACAGGCCAGCATCCCTCCTCTCCAGCATGGACCTCCGCTCCCACCATGCTCCCCATTCGCTATGCCCGCTTGTGACTGCTGAGGGCTGATCGAGGGTGACTTTATTATCAAACAGAGGCTGCTACCTGGCTTTCAGGGATATGGGAATGCCGAGCCCTTTCAAAGGCTTTTAAAGAATTCTTAGCATACCAAAATCCAGGACACTTTTTGGGGACAAGGACCCGGCACCTATGTAGGGCCAGGCATATAGAAGACACTAGGGACCGGGCACAGTGGCTCATGCCTGTAATCCCAGCACTTTGGGAGGCAGAGGCAGGTGAATCACCTGAGGTCAGGAGTTTAAGACCAGCCTGGCCAACATGGTGAAACCTCGTCTCTACTAAAAATACAAAAATTAGCTGGGCATGTTGGCAGGTGCCTATAATCCCAGCTACTTGGGAGGCTGAGGCAGGAGAATTGCTTGAACCAGGGAGGGTGAGGTTGCAGTGAGCTGAGATCGCACCACTGCACTCCAGCCTGGGAGACAGAGTAAAACTCCGTCTCAACAAACAAAACAAACAAACAAAAAAACACTAGGAAATACAGAAGGAGGGAAGGAAGGAGAGAGGGAAGAAGAGGAGGAGGGAGGGAGGAAGGAGAAAGGAAGGAAGCGGGGGCACAGAGAAAGGAAGGGAGAAAGGAAGGGATGAAGGCAGAAAGGGAAGGGAGTGAAAGTCTTGAGTGGACACCACTAGCTTTTCTCTCCTGCCTGGGGCAAGGTAATCAGCGAGACCAAGCATCAGGAGGTCCGGGCCCTGGCTGCGCCCATCCAATGGGTGACCTGGGGCTCAGCTTCTTTTTTGGTCTGAAGGGAGAAAAGGGAAGCGTCTCTGCTGACGACAAGTCACTTCAGCATCCCAAACCGGCGAAAAACTCAGTAGGCAAAACCTGCTTCTTCTTCTGCAGAGGGCTGAGCCTCAGTTAAGCAGTGCAGGCTGCAGACAGGAAAAGTGGGCTGCAGGGTGTTGCCCATGAGACCCTGAGACATTGTCAAGAAATCCCCAGTGGGGCTTGGCGGCTGTAATCCCAGCACTTTGGGAGGCTAAGGCAGGTGGATCGCTTAAAGTCAGGAGTTTGAGACCAGCCTGGCCAACATGGTGAAAGCCTGCCTCTACTAAAAAAAAACCAAAATCAGCTGGGCATTGGTGGTGTGCACCTGTCATCCCCAGCTACTCAGGAGGCTGAGGCAGGAGAATTGCCTGAACCGGGAGGCGGAGGTTTCAGTGAGCCTAGATCGTGCCACTGCACTCCAGCCTGGGCGACAGAACGAGACTCTGTCTTGAAAACTAACTAACTAAATAAATAAATAAATCCCCTACTAGATGGAAATCACTTGGTGAGTAAATAATAACTGATGTTTCCACTGGGAGTCTAAACCGTCATCTTGCTAATTTAAAAACATATGCTGGGTTTAAATGCTTTAGCATTGTAGGAGGTAATTGGTTCTGTCCTGATGAATGAACAAACAAAAATAAATAATAACAAAACAATGTGGTGCCTCACAGGACACGGAGTAGACTGAAGGGGTGTCTAGGTGATAGGGTTCGGATTTGTGTCCCCACCCAAATCTCATGTCGAATGGCAGTCCCCAGTGTTGGCGGAAGGGCCTGGTGGGAGGCAAATGAATCATGGGGGCGGACCTCTTCCTTACTCTTCTTGTGATAGTGAGTGAGTTCTCACGAGATCTGGTCGTTTAAAAGTGTGCAGCACCTGCCTGCTCCCCTCTCTCTCTTCTTCCTTCTCTGGCCGTGTCATGCCTGCTTCCCCTTTACCTTCCGCCATGATTGTAAGTTTCCTAAGGCCTCCCCAGTCATGCTTCCTGTACAGCCTGTGAGAGCCAATGAAGCCTCTTTTCTTTATAAATTATCCTGTCTCAGGTAGTTCTTTGACTCAGGTTGCATTGTGAGAATGGACTGATACACCGAGTATTTTTCTGCTGCTGTTTTGGATGACTATTTGTTCACAGCCCAGAATTTGTCACATGCACTATGCATGATGCTGGCTTTGCATAAAGCCTTTCTTCCCTCCACACAGCAAGCACTCACTCTGTCCAGCGACTGGGGACACCATCACAGTCCCTGCTGGCCAGAGAAGGACTGGGGCCGGCTGTCCTATGGTCACTGCCCTGGGGGAGGTGCTGGCAACAAGGCCAAGGTGGCCACCCTGATAGGCACAGCCAGTGGGGCTGCCAGCGGACCCACGCTACACCCTGAGCACACTGATGGCACCAGATGACTGGGCCTGAGCACGGTTTGAACACTGACACATTTCCTAGTTTATTCCCAACAACCTAATGCGTCAGTGACTGTTACCATCCCCTTTTTACACATGGGCAAACGAGAGGAGCAGAGGACAAAAGTCCTATGCCTGGCCTGGCTAGTGTTCTCCTTGGTGTCATTCCCCCCTTTAAACACTAATGCTTCAATGAGATGGGACTGAAGTTAGTGTAAGGACTGAGGGATGGTGTTAGCAACAGATACTCCTTCCCACAGAGATCTCAGAACAGTGGCCTTGTCCCTTTTGCAGTGGCTTGGGCAGCCAGGACAACAAACTGCCCTGCTTTGCTAGGGCCTGAGGGGTTGCCCAGGACAGGGACCTTCAGGGCTGAAACTAAGACAGTCCCAAGGAAACCAGGACCAGAGGCTCCTCCAGGTACCTAGATCTCCGAATGGCCCCTGAGATCTCTTCCCGCCCTGCTTTGAGGCTGCCTCCAGGGTGACAGCCACACAGGGTGTCCCTGGTCCAAGCATAATGGGGCTTCTTGCAGCTCTCACTCTCAAGGTCAATAATTAAGTATACAGACCCTAAAGAATGTGGCATAAAAGCCAAGCCCATTAGGCTAGGCGAGTGGACCAGAGGTTTATTGGAGGTCTAAATATTTATGGAGAGCAATGATGGCTAATTTTAGAAACCATTAGGCTGCTATTTTTAAACATGTGCTATAAGGATTTGCTAATTTAAGACATGAGTGTTAATGAGCCCCCAAATCCCAGACACCAGCTCCCCAACCTGCTTTCCTTCTTCCTTACCAGCAGCTGCTACTGGCATTAGGTAATAATTCAACTTCCCTGCAACTGCTTTTCACTTTGGGGCCTTTCAAGGGAAAAACAACTTTAACTGAATGCATCTCCCTGGAAGCCACATAAAATTCCTCCCTGATGCTCTGGAAGCGCCCTGCCCTGCAGGGCTGTTTGTATAGGAAGGAACTTGCCCAAGCCTGGCCAGGGGGAGCAGCCCATGCAGGGCTGAACTGGTGTTCACCTGTGGTCTACCATTTTCCTGCAGCCATGTGTGTGCATATGGGAAGATTTGCTAGAGAGATACGGGTCCAAAACAAATAGGGTTCCAAGCATCAAGCTCCAGAAAGGCCTCGACAGGCTGAGTGGTGGTGGGAAGGCAGAATCTAATAGGATGTGTCAGAGGCATCAATGCTGGGTCCTGCATTTGAGTTCACGAAACCCCAAAAGTACAATCCTGGGTGGGGAGTATGTGGCTTAGCTGCACAAGAGAGCAGGATTTAGGGCTGAGTTTCCCAACGACCGCATCTTGGAATGCTGCATTTGCAGGATGTCGTGTGTCGAGGACACAAATGTCAAATATGTTTAAGAAAACCTTAGTGACTGTAGGACTTCTCATAGCTGGAAATGTGTTAAT
Source organism: Macaca mulatta (assembly GCF_049350105.2). Taxonomy (NCBI): domain Eukaryota; kingdom Metazoa; phylum Chordata; class Mammalia; order Primates; family Cercopithecidae; genus Macaca; species Macaca mulatta. The sequence continues at coordinate 10,958,313 of NC_133408.1, read as the reverse complement.
GTGCATTGTGTCTCTCCCAGAAAAGGTCTCATGTGCAGCATCCCCTGAACTTATTTGACTGGAGACACCCCCCACTACCCCTTTAGCAAAGAACAGTTTGCAGTGAAATCACTTTGGCATGATAACTTGGACTTGGCAATGGAGAGATAGAGTGGGTTGCTGTATTAGTTTGTTCTCATGCTGCTATAAAGAACTGCCCAAGATGGGTAATTTATAAAGGAAAGAGGTTTAATTGACTCACAGTTCCGCAGGACTGGGGAGGCCTCAGGAAACTTACAATCCTGGCAGAAGGTGAAGCAAACACATCCTCTTTAAATGGCAGCAGGAAGGAGAAGAATGAGTGCCGAGCTGAGGGTGAAGCCCCTTATAAAACCATCAGATCTCGTGAGAACTTACTATCATGAGAATAGCATGGTGGAAACCACCCCCATGATTTAATTACCTCCCACCTGGTCCCTCCCCATGACATGTGGGGATTATGGGAACTATAATTCAAGATGAGATTTGGGTGGGGACACAGCCAAACCATATCATTCTGCCCTGGCCCCTCTCAAATCTCATGTCCTCACATTTCAAAACACAATCATGCCCTTCCAACAGTCCCCCAAGGTCTTAACTCATTGCAGCGTTAACTCAAAAGTCCAAGTCCAAAGTCTCATCTGAGACAAGGCAAGTCCCTTCTGCCTACGAATCTGCAACATCAAAAGCAAATTAGTTACTTCCTAGATACAATGGGGGTACAGGCATTGGGTAAGTACCACCATTCCAAATGAAAGAAATTGGCCAAAACAAAGCTACAGGCCCCATGCCAGTTCGAAATCCAATAGGGCACTCATTAAACCTTAGAGTTTTGGTCGGCTTTGTCCCCAGCAGAGAGTATCAGAAAACAATAGAGCTGTAAAGAATTTTGAAAATCTGTGAAGGGCACCGGTGAAACGCCAGAGCTGCTATAGGCCCTTCCAACTGACTCTGGTTTCAGGATCACCAGCTCTGAAGGGAGAGGGTTTTTTTGTGTGTGTCCATTATAAACTTTTATGTTGTCTCCCTCTGTTTTCTCTGAGCTATGTTTTTCTTTAAAAAAGCAGGGTTCTGGAGCACACAGTAGGGTGCCCTTGTTTTGCTCACCTCCTGGCTCACCTGGACCCCAACTGCATCAACTTTGGCTCCAGATTAATCATCATTTCAACAGCAGTGGCCATGGGGATGGCCTGGCCAGGACTGAGGGGAGGACGTGTTGTCTACCAGCCTGTGTCTTGACTGCCTGGGGTCAGAGCAGTCAAGGGATAGGGACAGAGCCACCCTATCTTACCATTGCCAAGTCCAAGTGATTGTACCAAAGTGATTTCACTGCAAGTTCTTATTCTTTGGTAAAGGAGGTGGCAGGGGTGTCTCTAGTCAAATAAGTTTAGTGGATGCTGCATATAGAGACCAGGCTTCTTGGAGGGGTGCAGGGGTGGGATGGGTGGGGTGTCTGAGTCCCTTACTCTCCTTAACCCTCAGCAGTCTCACCTGCTGCTGTCACCTCGTCCCTTGCAAAATCAGCCCCTGTGATGAAAGCTTTCCTATGGACACGCATTGCTCCACAGCCCTTGTCTACCCACCCTGGTGAAGGAAATGTCAGCCCCAGAATGGAGGGGTGCAGGTCATCAGCAGGGAGTTGAGGCACAAGCCAGGTGTGGTGGAAGTTTCTTTCTTTCTTTTTTTTTTTTTTGAGACAGAGTCTCACTCTGTCGCCCAGGCTGGAGTGCAGTGGCACAATCTCTGCTCACTGCAACCTCCGCCTCCCAGGTTCAGGCCATTCTCCTGCCTCAGCCTCCCGAGAAGCTGGGACTACAGGCGCCCGCCAGGTGGAAGTTTCTTTACCCGGAACTGCCCTGAGCGCCACTGTGCAGGCAGAGAGTTGGAGGATGTGGTCACCAGTGCCTTTTGCCTGCCATGTGGTCGGAATGGCTCTTGAGATGTTTGGGAATGAGCCATTATACATGTTTGCCCTAAAATGCTCTGACATGATGTTGGGTCCATTATAGAAATAGCGTAAAACCTGATTTTCTGTCTGTAAACTTATTAGAGAAAAATGAAGTGCCACCTTGAAATGAACATAGTCCTTGGCCCTTGAAATAATGTAGAGTTGCTTCAACGTTGATGTTCAGCCACTTAAGAAAATGTCTGGTTCAAAAACCTGAATGTCCTCACTGTCACCCCAACCAAATGGCCTCTTCATTATTGTCTAGCTATTTCATAAATGATTTGGCTGGGGACGGTGGCTCACACCTGTAATCCCAGCATTTTGGGAGGCCGAGGTGGGCAGATCACCTGAGGTCGGGAGTTTGAGACCAGCCTGGCCAACAGTGTGAAACCCTATCTCTACTAAAAATACAAAAATTAGCTGGGTCTGGTGATGCATGCCTGTAATCCTAGCTACTTGGAGGCTGAGGTAGGAGAATCGCTTGAAGGTTGCAGTGAGCTGAGATTGCACCACTGTACTCTAGCCTGGGTGACAGAGTGAGACTCTGTCGCAAACAAAACAAAATAAACAAACAAAATCATAAATGCTTGAATTTGGGAACTAAAAATAAACTCAAGGGAGATTTGGATTCATCTAGATGAGATATATTAGCAAAACTACTCAACACAGAGAAATGAAAGTAATTCTTATGCTATGAGGTATCTGCATGAAATAACTTCAACTAGTATTTCTTTTTCTTTTCTTCCTTCCTTCCTTCCTTCCTTCCTTCCTTCCTTCCTTCCTTCCTTCCTTCCTTCCTTCCTTCCTTCCTTCTTTCCTTCCTTCCTTTCTTTTTCTTTTTTTTTGACAGAGTCTCACTGTGTCACCCAGGCTGGAGTACAGTGGCACTATCTCGGCTCACTGCAACTCTGCCTCCCAGGTTCAAGTGATTCTCCTGCCTCAGCCCCCTGGGTAGCTGGAATTATAGGCCCCCACCACCACGTCTGGCTAATTTTTATATTTTTAGTAGAGATGGGGTTTCACCGTGTTGGCCAGGCTGGTCTCAAACTCCTGGCCTCAAGGGATCTACCCACCTCTGCCTCCCAAAGTGCTAGGATTACAGGTGTGAGCCACTGTGCCCAGCCTCAACTAGCATTTCCTAAGGACATCTTGGACACTGTGTTTCTTAATAATTTGCAAAACAAATGCATATCTTTTCAAGAAGCTTAGGGATACTTTAGAGGGGCTATTTTTAGCACATCTTCTTACAGAAATATGTAAGAATGATGAGAAAGTGATCAAGCAGTACCTTGGAAAAACCATTTCATATTCATTTCAGATGGGCTACGCTGTGGGGTGTTGGCTCTAAAAATAAAACTTTCTTCATCACTATTCCAAACTTCCTGTAACTTTCCTTGGGTTATTTTTCAGACTGGCAGGCATCTAGATTTTAAATGTGTGAGGACTTTCTATGCCATCTGCATAGAGTCGTTCATGAAGCCTTTCCATGAGAGGCAGAGACAGGACACTTACATGACTACAACTTATTACTATCATGATAGTTACTGCTTGCTGTTGTTATTTGAGAAAACCAGCGTGAAATATCTTACTCAAAATCATATGGACATGACACGTTCCATGAATTCCTCCCCTCTCTTTTGGATGAAGAAATAAAAATCTATTTTTTTTATAACAAGAACTGATTTGAAGAAAAGTTTATGTTAATACAAATGAAAACCATGGTATGCAGTTAAATGGTTACAGAGGCTATTTTCAGCTCAGTAAGATTGAATGACCTATTGATTTACCGAAAACTACAAACTTAAAGGACTATGACCACAAAAATTAAAACCCTTTCCGGAGGCCTTATCTCTCTCATTTCAACTCACCAGATTTCATTAGAATTCATTGAAAATGCAGTAGATCAGCATTTTAAAATGAAATGATTGAGTTTCATTTGCTTAAATACATGGGTGCCTTTTCAGAGCGATTTTTCCTGACAAGATAGTCAGGCAGGTTTGCTATGTTGCTGTTGTTTTTCATTTTTCAAGGTGCAGGTAATTAAAAACTTGCCATCTGAGATTTAAAAAAAAAATACTAGAAAAGTAAAACAAAACAAAATGAAACAATACCCCCCAAAACCCAGGAGGACATAAAAACATTTCCTAAAGCCTTAGCTGATTATTAGATGACTAACGGTTAAGTGTTCTGTGGGAACACTTTATCTAGGGGATGCGATGGACTGACCTGGTCCCCCAAAAGAGATATGTTGAAGTCCTCCCTGCTCCCAGTGCCTCAGAATGTGACCTTATTTGGAAATAGGGTCATTGCAGATTTAGTTAAGATGAGGTCATACTAAAACAGAGTGGCCCCTAAACCAATAGGGCTGGTGTCCTTATAAGAGGATGGGCATATGAAGACGGAAATCGAAAGACACGTGCAGACGGAAATAGAACACATGCAGATGGAATAGAAAGAACACGTGAGCCTGGGAGGCATAGATTGCAACAAGGAGGCAGAGAGTGGAGCGAGAACTTACCAAGCCAAGGAACGCGGACGATCGCCAGCAACCGGCAGAGGCCCAGCAGGAGGCCCGGGACAGATGCTCCCTCTCAGCCCTGGAAGGAACCAGCCTGCCCACACCTTAGTTTCAAGCTTCCAGCCTTCAGAATCATGAGAGAATAAATTTCTGTTGTTTCAGGCCTCCCAGGTTGTGGTGCTTTGTTATGGCAGCCCCAGGAAACAAACACAGGAGAGTAGCTGAATGGCAGCACAGGGCATTACAGAGAAAACGCTTGGCCAGGCCCCATGGCACACGCCTATAATCCCAGCACTTTGGGAGGCTGAGGTGTGAGGATCACTTGAGCTTAGGAGTTCAAGACCAGCCTGGTCAACATGGTGAAACCCTGTCTCCGCTAAAAAGAAAAAGAAAAATTAGCTGGGCATAGTGGCTCAAGCCTGTAATCCCAGCTACTTTGGAGGCTGAGGTGGGAGGATGGCTTGAGCCTGGGAGGCATAGATTGCAACAAGCAGAGATTGTGCCATTGCACTCCAGCCTGGGTGAGAGAGCAACATCGTATCTCAAAAAGCAAACAAACAAAAAAACCTCATCTGTGATTATAAGAACTGGGTCCCCTTCCAGGACAGGCATTGAGTGTGATCTGGTGGCTTCACATTTGTCATTGATAAAAACAGGACAGGTGCAGTGGCTCACACCTGTAATCTCAACATTTGGAAGGCCAAGGTGGGAGGATTGCATGATTCCAGGAGTTCAAGGCCATTCCTGAGCAACATAGTGAGACCCTGTCTTTACAAAAAAAAAAAAAAAAAAAAAAAAAAAAAAAAAAAAAAAAAAAAGCCACGGTTAGTTTCTTGTCTCAAAGTGTGGAGGACAAAATCCAAGGAAAAGGTAGAGGACATGGAGAAAGAAGAATCTGGAAAGTCCCCTGCAAATTTGAAAATTCAAGTGCAAACACAATCTACAGTAAGTAACCCATATAGTAATCAAATCACTCAGCTTCTCTGAGCTTAAGAAGTGTGTGCATTCACTTAGCTCACAGGGAGTTTGGGGGGCTCATGTCTCCAGCTTGTGTGCAATTGGCTGGGGTGTACCCAAATTGGTGACTGACCTTTTCGGGCTGGGTGTCTGGTTTTCTTAAGTCAACATGTCTTGGTTTCATAGACCATAAAAGCCCAAATTTGGGGCAGAGTCCAAATTTGAATAAGGTGACTCAGAAGCCTGCTGAGTAAAGACCTTGGAAATCCAGCAGAGCCTACTGGGCTACCCCTTTAGTCAGGACTTACACCAAAATAGAAAAACAAAGCAAACTCCAAACAAGCAGTAGGTCATTGTCTCAACTGACTGAAAACCTTCATGAATAAGACAACGATTCTGTGAATTTTGTAAGCCTCTGAAAATTATTTACTTGAGAATTGAACTGTGCATAAATTGCAGTGGTTAAAATGTGGTGTCAAATGAAAACATGAGGCTAAGATTTTCTAATGGTAAGGAAAATACTATTAAACATGAGGTTTAAAACTCATTCTTTGTAAATTTAGCTTTGAAGCCCAGGTGCTCCAAAGTTGTTAGTTGTTAATGATAGGAGTGAAAACAGTCATAGTTAAAGTTCCAGAGGGTTTATGATATGCCAAACATGTGCTAAGTGCTTCTATGGGCATTTAATGAACTCTTAAACAATCTCAATGTGCATGTTGCCATACTTATTTACAGATAGGGAAACTGAGGTGTAGAAAGGTTACATCACTTGTCCAAGGTTACATCTGGGCTGAATTAGGGAGACCAAGCAGGAGGTTCTTGTGATCTTTCAGGTAAGAGATGCTAGAGGCTGAGCCAAGGTAGTGGGACAAAGGTGGGTGCCAGGAAGAGGTCAGTTTCTATATTCAGGTGAGGCTAGCAGGATGTGCTGGTGGTTTAGCTGTGGGGTGTGAGACACAGGTGCCTAAAGTTATTGTCTTGGGCAACTAGAAGAATGGAGTTGCCATTTATTGAGAGCTTGAAGAGGGTTGGAGATCTGGGTATGGAGGGTGTGATGATCAATTTTATGTGTCAACTTGGCTGGGTCATGGGGTGCCCAGATATGTGATTGAACACTATTCTTCATGTTTCTGTGAAGTTAGTCTTTGGACAAGGTTAACATTGAAAGCAGATTGCCCTCCATAATGTGGGTAGGCCGCACCCAGTCAGGTGAAGGCCAGACTGGAACAAAAACCAAACTGGTGTCTCCATCAGCTCAGACTGCCACAACAAAATACCACAGACTTGCTGGATTAAGCCACAGAAATTAATTTTCTCACAATGCCGGAGGCTGGAAAGTCCAAGACCAAGGTTCTGGCTGCTTTGGTTCCTGGTGGAAATTCACCTGACCTCTTCTTTGCACGCAGGCTGAGAGAAATCTTTCTCTCTTTCCCTTCTTTTTAGAGCACAAATCTCATCGTGAGGGCACCCACCCTCATGACCTCACTGAACCCTAATGACCTCCCAAAGGCCCCGTCTCCAAATACTATCACATAGGGGCTTAGGGCTTCAATGTAGGAATTTTGGGAGAATGCAAATGTTTAGTCCATAACATGCAGCCTCCCCTGAGCAAGAAACTTTCTCCAGCAGACTGTATTTGACCTTTATTTCCAACATCAGCCCTTCTTGGCTCTATAGCAGGCTGCCTTCCAACTGAAACTGCAGTGTCAGCGATCCTGGGTCTCCAGACTGCTAGCCCCCCCTGCAGAATTTTATTTTATAGATGGGGTCTTGCTATATTGCCCAGGCTGGTCTTGACCTCTTAGGCTCAAGTGATCCTCCCACCTCAGCTTCCTGAGCAGCTGGGACTACAGGCATGTGCTATCATGTCTGGCTAATTTCTAAAAATATTTTGTAGAGATGGAGGTCCCACTATGTTGTCCAGCCTGGTCTTGAACTCCTGGGCTTAAGCAATCCTCCAGCCTTGGCCTCCCAAAGTGTTGGAATTACAGGTGTGAGCCACTGTACCTGGCCCACCCTGCAGATTTTGCACTTGCCAGCCTTGAGAATCATGTGAGCCAATTCCTTAGAATAAATAGATCTCTTTCTATATAGATGCACATCCTATTGGCTCTGTTTCTCTGGAGAACTCTGACTGATACAGAGGATGAAGGGCAGAAGAGAGGAATTTTGTTTTGGACTTGTTGAGTTTGAGATGTCTGTGCTTACCCAGCTGGGGATAACCATGCTTGCATATGTAAGTGCAGGGTTCAGGGAGGGACTGAACCGGAGAAGTCTGTTTGTGTCTCCACCGCATGGAGATGGGATTAAAAGACGGGATGGATGCTCTTAGGAGGAAGCGTTAGATAGAGAAAAGCAGGGGCTCCAGGGCTGATTCTAGGAACCCTCCAACATCAGGGGAGGGATGAAGATAGAGGGAGGAAGAGGAGCCAGCCATGGGCTATAGGAGTGGCCAGTAGAGAACGGTCAACCCAGAGGAGACTGGTGAGGGAGGACAGAGCTCCATGTTGGAGAGAGCAATCTACTGTGTCAAGTCAAGTAATCTGATAAATCAGGTCATCTGAGCACTGAGAAGTGATCGCTGGATTAGCAACATGAAGGAAATCAGAGACCTTGATAAGCCAGTTTCAGCGGAGTTGATGGGAGTGGATTCAAGAGAGAATAGGGACAGAGGGACAGGAGAGAATTCTTTCAAGAACTTGGACCCTCCAGGAGAATCAGGAAATGAGGCAACAGTTTTAGGACGGGGTCCAGGGCCCACAGACCTCAGGGTATCTTTCAACTCAGCTAGGAAAAAAAGTGACCTCTTCTATTTCATCAACCTCTCACTGACAATTAGCATTTCCTTCAATCCTGAATGGAGGCAGCCATCTACAGCAATACGACCAGTGCCTATGCCTTAATCAGCAATAGAGGTAATGATATTTTGCATCGCATTACAGGCATTGCAGATACCTGCAAAGAACATTTACCATTGTCACAATTTCACATGGTACTTATAAGACCCTTGCTAGACCTCATAATGTAATGCATTAATAAGGAAGGTCATCCATTACTAGGAATAGAATTGCACTAAAATATTTTGATAACTATGTTTTACTATAATTCACTTCCTTTATAATCCTGCATGTTATGTGTTATGTTACACATTTAAAAGCATTGTGCTGAGAAGAATACATCAGCTTCGCCAGATTGCCAAAGGGATCCCAGGCAATCCCCATCCTGCCACCCAGAACACCACCACCAATAACAAAAAACAAAATCAAAGGAGTTAGAAATCTCTGCCAGTGGGATGTGTAGGCAAGAGAGGACTCTTTAGTTTTGCTGTTGTTTTGAAGATGAGAGACACGGAAGCATGTTTGCATGCCTGAGGAAACGGTCCAGCGAGGAGGGAGACATCTGTAGGGGCAGCAGGGATCCTGTGCGCACATGGAGAGACCAGCTCTGACCAGCATGGAGAGAGCGCACTCCAGAACGGGAGGGGAGGTGGGAGCAGGAGGCTGGAGGAGATGTCAGTGGACACTAACACATGTTCTGAGATTGCTCCAAGTTTCTCAGGGAAATAAGAAGCAACATGATGTCTTGAGACAGGAGATTGGGGACAAGGTGCGGGGGGCTTGAGCACAGAGGAGAGCACAGTGATCCAGGAGAATGAGAGCAGGCCTGGACCAAGTCAAGGGGTCAAGTGCTGGTCAGTGCTGGGGCAGGTGGGGCAAGTGGTCTTGAGGGTACCACTGGACCATCGCGCCAGACAGCCTTTCCCAGCACTGGCAGCTGCACTGCGAGGGTCCTAAGTGGACAAAAGGCGGCTCTGGATTTGGTGGGGGTTTTCCTAGGGGAAAATGATGAAGGCGGACAGCCAAGGGAAATAAGTATGCACACAAAGGAATGAAGATCACAGGAGGCCATGGAGTTGAAGCTGGGATGGAGGGACATGAGGACACAAGGAAGGTCCATGCATCCTGGAGGAGTCACCTGGATTGGTGGCTCTCCACCCTCCTGCTGTAGCCGCAGCCCATGGAGAGTTTAAAAAAGATCCAGATGCCCTGGCCACCTCCAGACATTCTGATTCACTGACTAGGGTAGGGTCCATGCATGGGAATTTTTGAGCTCCTCTCCCCCACCAGGTGATTCTGATGTGCTGCCAGGTTTCAGAACCACTGGCTTATTTATTTCATTAAAAATTATTTTATTTTATTTGTATTTTAGAGACAGGTTCTCGCTCTGTTGGCCAGGCTGGAGTGCAGTGGTACGATCATGGTTCCCTGCAGCCTTGACCTCCTAAGCTCAGGTGATCCTTCCTTCTATCTCAGCCTTCCGAGTAGCTGGGACTACAGGTGTGAGCCACTGCACCCAGCCCCACTGGCTTCATTGATGTAACTTTTATTATTTTATTTTTTTGAGACAGAGTCTTGCTCTGTCGCCCAGACTGGAGTGCAATGGCACGATCTCAGCTCACTGCAACCTCCGCCTCCTGGGTTCAAGCGATTCTCCTGCCTCAGCCTCCCCAGTAGCTGGGATTACAGGCGCACGCCACCACACCCAGCTAATTTTTGTGTTTTTAGTAGAGACAGGGTTTCACCATGTTGGCTAGGCTGGTCTCAAACTCCTGACCTCAAATGATCTGCCCGCCTCGGCCTCCCAAAGTGCTGGTATTACAGGCATGAGCCACCACCGTACCTGATGTAACTTTTAAAGGTCTTATTAGGAGTTTAAAGAGTCCCAAACGGTGTAACAGAGAGTCATAGTTCAGATGTCTGTTCTGCTGGGCCTGCCTGCCGACTGCAGGCTCTCTTTGGGATCTCCTGAGATGGGGACAGTTGTGCTTGGCCTGTCCCTGCGATATTGTCTCACCTACCCCTAAGGCTAGGCTCTCCCACCGCCTTTGTCTAAGATTCTCTTCTCTAGTTACAATCTTATCTTCCCTCATGTGACCCTGCACCCCTGTCTTCTGCCATCTAGAAAAAGTGTGTGTGTGGGGTTTCCTTATTTATCTTGCTGCCATCTGGCTCTTACCTTCCCAGAGCCCCATGGAAGCCTGTTCTTACAACCTGGGTCCTCTTCCTGGGACCCCAGTCCATCGTGGGCACTGAGCCTCCCTCACTGTTAATCTTGGCCAAGAAGTTACCCCACAGGCATTTATATTTTCATGGATGACTTTTTTTTTTTTTTTTTTTGGACAGAGTCTTACTTTGTCACCCAGGCTGGAGTGCCATGGCACAGTCTCAGCACACTGCAACCTCCACCTCGCAGGTTCAAGCGATTCTCCTGCCTCAGCCTCCTTAGTAGCTGGGGTTACAGGCGCCTGCCACCATGCCTGACTAATTTTTGTATTTTTAGTAGAGACAAGGTTTCACCATGTTGGTCAGGCTGGTCTCAAACTCCTGACCTCATGATCCGCCCACCTTGGACTCCCAAAGTTCTGTGATTATAGGCGTGAGCCACTGCCCCCAGCCCATGGATGACCTTTGAGAACAAATCTCCTCCTGGCCCAGGCCCTAAAGCATACACTCACAGTGGTGAGAACATGATTGGGTCAGTCTTTCAGGAAAGCCTGTGATACTTTGATAAAAGACATTTAGAATTAATTGGGTCAGATATGAGATTTCAGATTGCAGAAATCCTTGTGTAAGCAAAGGCCTTGCAGATAAAGTAGTGCATGGCGGGTGCAGCTTAGCCTTTAGACATATACACAGTGGCCAGGTTGTGCATTTGCTCTGAAGAGTACCAGGCTCTGTAGGTTACCTTTGCCTGCTCTCAGGACTGGCTAGATAATTTGCAGAACCCAGTGCAAAATGAAAATACAGAACCCCTTGTTCAGAAATTATTAAGAATGTCAAGATGGCGTCTGCAGAACATCAAGCCCAGTGCAAGCCTTTCTGAGCACGGGGCTTCCTGTAACTGCACAGCGCACGTGCCCATGAAGCTGACCCTGCCTGTTATGGACATGCCAGGAACTGGACATTGGGTTTCCCCCCTTAAAACAATGAGTGCATCGAGTTAGGATGTGGGAAGGAACAGAGACAGTCTTGCAGTGTTCTGTGGAATCAAAAATATGGTTTCATATGTTTACTTTTCCTTCATTTAAGTATAGCCCTGATGTCTCTGCGAATATCTGCCATGGAAGAGCCTTTTGAAAGCAAAGCTCTTGCTGGTCTCCTGTGCCCAAGAGTGGCCGCCAGTGGAAACAGACCTGGTGTTCTAAATCTCAGTTTTTGTTTTTTTCTTCTTCCAGGAAAGCTGTAGACGAGCATGTGCACTTCCAGGCCCGGAAGAAAACAGCTTCCTCCGAGTACCTTGCCTCTTCGCACAAGGCGCTCAGCTCAGAGCTTCCCCTAACCCTGGCAGGTCCCCCCGATACTTCTCTTGGGAATGAAGTGGACAAGGTGAGTGAACGAGCCTCAGCTTCTCCCGTCTTTCTTTTCACAGACTCACCCCACAGGGAGAGATGAAGGAGGCCGTAGCAGCTCAGGCCCAGGAGCCCTCCCAGCAAATGGCCTGGAGTAGAAAATTCCCCACACGATGTTGCTGTTGGCCAGTCAGTGAAAAGTCCTTGGCCCTGGCAGCCACTTGTCCTGCAAATGGTGTGAATGAGGAATCCACAGATCAGCGGGAAGGAGGAACGTTTGAGTTTGAAAACGCCAAGAATCATTCCTGAGCTGGCAAGGCTGACCACCTGCATTTTAAAAATACATCGGTACTAGCCTTGAAAACAGATTTTCAGACTTCTTGTTCTGTGTAATGAAAGATCTTTTTCGATAGATAGGCAACAGAATGATTTTTTTAAAAACAAAAATGGACATATTCCATTTTATTGATCTTTATCTAAAAAAAAACTAAGTGGAAAACAGGAAATATTTAATAGTGACATTTTTTTCATAGCACCAAAGGAAGAATCTATGTGTCTTCCTTTTTATAGATTTTTCTGTAGATGCCTTAAGAAGCATTGAACCCATTATACAGATGGGTGAATAAAACACAGTAAGCTTGAGATTTGCAAATCAGATTGGAGCCAGATAAGGATGGGGGCTGGTGCTGGCTTCAAGTCTGACTAATCTTGGGCAAGCTACTCAGCCTATTACTCACCTGACTGTCTACATTGGAATAGCTCCTCCCCCAGAGACGTCTAGAAGATGCTGAGATAATATATGTAAAAACCGACAAGCCCTTTGGGAAGGATACCAGCACATGCAAGGTGTATGCTACTGAAGTTTTATCGTCCTAACAGATAAGCCCGTCCCCAACTCCAGTGAGTGACCAAGAGACACAGGCATGAGCACTGAGCCCAGATGACAGCATCTTTTCACAGCAGACCCGGACCCAGCCCCTGGGTACGCGCAATGATGAGCTGTCCTCTGGTTTCCCAAAACTTCAAAAATGAAACCCAGTGATCAAGAGATGTCTGGCCTTGAACACTGCAGGAATTAAAGCCAGCACCCAATTAAAGCCAGTGAGGACAGCACTCCAAGGTTGGGGACCGTCTCAGGACACTAATCCTGGTTCCTTTTCTATTTTGCCTGGGTCCCTCCTGCCCATCCTGGGAAGCGGTGGCAGCTGTTGGGGATGTGGGGCCCCAGGTAATTGAAGGATTAGCTCATGTCTCAAATTGCATGACATTCCTCTTCAGCACCATTGTTTTACCCTTACTGAGAGAGATCTATCACTTTCCCACCCCTTCTGCCATGCTAATATGTGTCTGTGTTGGAGGGCAGAGGTGTATTTAGGGAGGAGGAGAATGTTCCGCCTGGCCCTCTTTGCAGAAAAATGAGGGATTCCCAGCAGACAGAAGGGGGCAGTGGCGCCAAGCTCCCGGAGCTGACCCGTGGCCTCAAAACACTCAACAGATTCAGTCCTTGCTCCCAAGCAGGCCTGGTAAGCGATGAAAAGAGTTCTGCCCAAACTCTCAGGAACCGGATTATTGTCCTTCCTGGCTCATTAGGAGCCTGGCTGCCCTCCGGCCGACTGCGTGGGGTCCTCTGGGGGCTGCCCAGCCCAGCCTCCAGCTGTCTTTCCTGCAGGGGCCAGCACAGCCAGTTCCCCTTGGAGAACGCTCCAGGCCGCAGGCATATGCAACGGACGGGGCTTCAGGGCTTCCAAAACAGATGACTGTCAACCCCAACCCTGCCCACCCCACATCCACAGCTTCACCCCAAACTCACATGCAGAAAACCTCGAGTCCCATCTTCCTGTTCAGGTCCCTTGCCAGCCGGAGCCACTCTGGAGCCTGGCCGGACTCCAGCTCCCATGTACAAGAGGACTCAGCCGGAACGCTGCCGCCCTCCTGCCTTCCCTCTTCTGCTGACCGGACGCTTCCAGGCCGGAGTATTTGAGAGAAAATTGCCTAGACAATTATAGTGTTCCTTAGAACGGCCTGCGTGGGCACACGTGCCACTTGGTTAACTAGCATGAGAGGAGGTGGCTTGGCCAGAGCAGACATTCAAGACCAACCAGAAATGTCATTTCTGCCCTGTGGAAAAAAAATGCGCAATACACCTGAACCTGGGCATCTCTTTCCTAACACGCCCTCAGGATCAAGCCTCCCCTTCCCAGCCTGGCAGGGTTGCAGGGCGTCCAGAGTCCAGCCCACGCCTGCCCAGGCTCTCGGCTCTGGGTCCATTGGCTCTTCACACTCACGTCCCTGTGTCCTGGAACTGCCTGATTCTTGTAGATTACTAAAAATCCACAGCTCATTCCCTCCTGCGCCCTGACCACCTGCCCACAGCGACTGTGTCCTCCTCTGAGCCACCACCTGGCGGTTGTCCCCACACAGCTTTGGGTTTTTCTGCTATTGAGTGACTCAGCTTCTCAGCCTTCAGGCTGCTATGGGCCCTAGATGCATGCTGGTCGATTCCGATCAAGGAGCAACTGCTTTTGTTTGTTTGCTTTTTTCTACAACTACAGCTGTGAGTGATTCGGGTGGTCTGTTGGTGGAATGTGGAGCTGGATGGGCTGAGGAGCACAGAGTGGAAAGAGGGACAATTTGCTATGAGTTGGAGATAAGAGACGTGGCATACTGTGAAGCCGGTGCTGATGGAAGAAGGTGGCTTTCTTGGAAGGTCAAGACATTTTCTTGAGAGCAATGTCCAGGAGGGCTGGGGAGAGTTCTTCCGGAAGTGAAGGCAGCACCTGAGGGTGGCTGAGGGAACTGGGCGGGGCTGGGAATGCCTCCAGCCCTTTGAGGAGTGATTCTATGATTAGGAGATGTTTGGCCTTGAAAATTGCAAGAATGAAATCTCTTGGTGGGAATGTGTAGCCGAGAGCCAGCACCCTGAGTGGCTCCAAGGTTTGGGGACGCTCTCAAGGCACAAATCCCAGTTCCTTTTCAATTTTGAAAATCACTGTGGGTGATTCTGGAATTCAGAAGTGTGCTGACAGCCATGGATTTAACATGACAAGCATTTCCACCCCGTACTCGCTGAGCCCACCGCAGATGCTCCAGGGCCAGGGACTTACTTGGGCTTCTGTGTGTCTTCCATAGCTTGCATCAATCCGCCAGGCTCCGGTTGGTGCTTAAAAAAAAAGATGCAGCGAAGGAATCTGGTGTGGATGAGTGCTCTGGGCATGGACTGGAAGCCTGGCCCCTGTGTCCCTGGCAATGGGACGGTGAAGGACAGAAAGGCAGCACATCTAGTAGTGTCAGGAGCTTGGAGCAGGCACTTGGAAGCATCTGTTAAATGTTATTGATGGAGGATTGACATCACCCACACCTGCATAGCTTTTTTGGCCTTTTCTTTGGAAGTGAACAGTCACAAACAAAAACAACTTTGGTTCAGGTCATTTACAAGCCCAGATCCTCTATCCTTAGAGGTTTCCCACCAGATATACTATTTCACTATCTATGCCAGGAAAGTTACGTAAAACCACGCAGAATTTTACCTGA
The DNA here is from genome assembly GCF_049350105.2 of Macaca mulatta. Classification (NCBI taxonomy): domain Eukaryota; kingdom Metazoa; phylum Chordata; class Mammalia; order Primates; family Cercopithecidae; genus Macaca; species Macaca mulatta. Next base: position 10,942,992 of record NC_133408.1, on the reverse strand, counting down.
CAACGAAATAGACCTTTTCGTTAGATCCTCCACCTCACCTAAAGAAGTTACACAGGCTGAAATGAAATTGTTAAAGGAATGAACTAACTTGGAGATAGAATCATTGCCTTTGCTGAAAAACATTTTAAGAATATGGGAATATGTAGGGGTACTAGCATAATAGTAAAATGTGCCCATATTATCTATAATTTTATGCTGGGCATTTAAAAAATTATTTTTTATAACTTTGCCTTTGAGATGATTTGGTTACAAGTTCATAACATTTAGTTTACAACTGGCTTTGATTTTTTGGCATTCATTGTGTATTAGGATACCCCACAGGGAGAAAATATAAACTCCAAATTGCTTTAAAATATTATGATATTTTTTAGGGATATTATTCTATGACAGTGAATGAAATGGACATAACGTTCCATTTTGTAGATATTTCGTGAAACTTTCATTAGTCTTGATTTTCTTTGGAACAATTCATTCCTGTTCTGGGTTGAAGTATGAAAATTCCCTGCTCTGTGACCCTGGCCCAAGGCTCCTCTTGGATAAAACAGTGTTTCCTGGACCAGAGGGCAAAGTCACAGAAACACAATGTGACGAAATCTAAATGGAAAGGTATTGATTTGTTCTTCGTTCATCAAACAGTTATTGGACTCCAGCACGTATAAGTAGCAGGGAGCCTGGCTAGCACTATACCTTCCCCTCCCGCCTCTCATAGTCAGGGCCACAGGCACACATAGAGCCAGGGAAAATGAGGGGGTAGGGAGGCTGGCCCCAAGGCTCCAGCCCCTCTCTCCCAATCCTCTCCCTGAGTGGGTGGGGGACTCTTCTGGCTCCTCCAATTTCCATCGATGTCTGCCCTTGGATCGGTTTTTAAACTCTAAGGTGTAAATGAATCATAATGGCTCAACATTTTGTCCCTCCCAGGAGGTACTTTTAAGTCTAAGGAATAAAGATTTAAAAGTAAAACTTTGAATGCCAATCGGGGGTAAGTGAGGATTTGGAGGAAGGTCTTGAGCATTTTCCTAACACTCCTAAAATCATCCCATTCAGTTAGGGCAACAACTATCCCGATGGGTTGGGTACGATGGAAGTTAGTCAATGTTTCAAAGGATGGATGGATGCATGGATGGATGGATGGATGGATGGATGGATGGATGGATGGATGGATGGATAGACAGATCACCTTTATTTTAATCTCAACTGGTCTTTGAAGCTTGATTCATTTTTTGATTTCTCATGGAGCCACGCTAGGGTCGGACACATAGGAAGTTGGCAAAAGTTTGTTGACTAAATAGATTAATGAAGGGAAAATTATGTATGCAGAGATACCTGGGGTTTGGGTTACCGGTTTGGGTTCCCTTTGATTTGAGCGATATACATGCTGACAACTTGAGTCTGCAGTTAGTGGATCCTTAGCTAACTTGCTAGAGAAAAGGTCGTGGTAAAACTTGACCTTGCTCTATTCATCAACAGCATATCCTGTGAAAGTCACTACACTTCCATGAAAACCTTGGTGCTAGGCCTACGATATCTTTGCAGAGGTCTGACCTAAGCAGACTCCTTGTGTTAATAGTAACAACAATCACAGTGGTCCTGAACACAAAGGCAGCATTCATTGTGTGCTAGCTATGGTTTTAAGCATATTACGTCTATTTACTAATTTAATCCTAGAACAACTTTTGCTTTAGGTACTCCTATTAACCTCATTTTATGGATGGGAAAGAGACTGTGAGAAGTGAAATCACCCGCCCAAGGTCATACACCTGTAAGTGATGGAGGCAGGGTGTGAACCCAGCACACTGGCCTCACTTTGTGGGCTCCTACCACTACACTGTCTCATGTTACTACCCTGTATCCATTTCCAGGATGAACTGGCAGCCGCAAGTTCTCCCCAAGGCCTCACTGCAGCCCTTGCATCTCGGCATCAGCTCCTTGCACTGCCCACGTGGTGGTGTTTCTGACTCGGGGTCTGCATCTCTCTCTGCACCACTGGGTTCAGAGGCCCTGAGGAGCGAGCCCGGTCCAGGGCTAGCTTCGCAGTTCATAACCCTTGGGCAAATGTTACAACGGGAGGGCTGCACAAATGCATCATTTGGTTTCAAACCATGGGTCTCTCTGAGCAGGAATTGCTGGACTGGGCCCCAGAAAGTTGCTGACCCTTTGTCTGGAGTCACAGGGTCTGTGTCCAGTGAGGCCTAGAGGTCACGTGAGGTCCAGAGAGAGAGAAGCACAAGGCAGCTGCTGCCTCTGAGGCCTCATAGGAGCCATGCAGTGAAGGAACCAGGGTTTCTTCTTTCTCCATGGCAACTAGGAGGGCAGCTCAGCCTTGGAAAAGGATCCTCCATCTTTGGTTAAAAGAACGGTGAGCCCAGGTTTGGTAATGATGTAGCTGTGTGAGTTGATGGATGCAAAGTGCCCGGCTTGGTGCCTTATCCATCGTAGGTATTGCCGAAGGAGAGCTTTGGTCCCCCGTGCCTGGAGAGGGCTGTTGTGGTTTGTGGGTTGGGACCTTCTGGATTCCCGGCATTGATAATGGCACTATGTGGGGTGGGGACCTTCTTGCTGGAGGACTCCTTCCCTCCCTGCTGGTGACACAGGCAGGAAAAGAAGCAGGAACTAAGCCAACTGCAATAAAGAAAGAAAGAAGCAGCTTCAGAGCCTCCCTTGCCCTGTAAGAAGCGAAGGGGGACAGGGCCAGATACGGACCCACTGCAGGGATGGGCAGTCTCCGCCCTTCACTGAGGAGGATGCAGGGCTTCCGGCCCCACAGGGGAGGGCAGGGATACAGGAACCTAGACTCATGCTCAGACATGGTCTGGATTTAGAACTGTAGGCCTTGGGGCCGTTTTTTAAAAATAGACCCTTTCCTCAGGAAAATCCCACAAAACTGCCCCAAAGATGAGTGAGGTAGGAAGAGTGTGAGCCCCGTTGGCACTTCAGAGCCAGATGGGCCAGGTGGATGCCAGTGCAGAAGGTGATCTTGCCCTTGGGTTGGATGGTGTGTAGCTTGGGCAGGATACGGCCGGTGTCTGGAGTGAGTGTGGTCAGCACTTCATAGTCATTAGCCAGTGTGATGAGGGCCATGTTGTTCTCAGCGTTGCTGCAGGTTTTGTTTATTTTATTTTATTTTATTTTTTGAGACTGAGTCTTGCTCTGTCACCTAGGCTGATGTACAATGGTGCAATCTTGGTTCACTGCAACCTCTGGCTCCTGGGTTCACGCCATTCTCCTGCCTAAGCCTCCCAAGTAGTTGGGACTACAGGTGGCCGCCACCACACCAGGCTAATTTTTGTATTTCTAGTAGAGACAGGGTTTCACCATGTTGGTCAGGCTGGTCTCGAACTCCTGACCTCAAGATCTGCCCACCTCGGCCTCCCAAAGTGCTAGGATTACAGGTGTGAACCACCGCGCCCAGCCTGCTGCGGGTTTTGAATGACATACTATGTTGCAGCCAGGTAGGTAAAAAGTCCCCATTCCACACATACTCAGTGTTTTCCACACACACCACAGTGCTTTCCAACACCATCCTGCCATCTTCCTCCCTCTCATTTCTTGAGATAATCCTTCATGCATAATTTGGGTTAATAGTGCCTCATAGTCTACTTAGAAAGAATCAGATAGAATTTTGTTTAGTAAGGAAATTTCCAAATAGAGAATAGGAAAGTTAACTGATGGCAACGTATTAATAGAGAAGATCAGTGAGGAAATGAATTAAAGAGGTTCCTTTTACACTTTTCTTCTCTGAGGCTAGGTACACCTTAGCTCAGGTTGCAGCTTCTTTGGTGCTGTCAGAGCATAGTTGGTATGAAATGGGAAGTTTCTGAAAGTCAGATGACACATTTGTGAAACGCAACCTCACTGTTATCTACCTGGAGCCCATAATCCAGCTGACAACAATCTCAGCAACAGGCATTTCAATGTGGTCCTGCATTTGCTAATTGCTGGTGTGTACTCAGGACACTGGAAGATTTAACCTTTTGGATGAGACAGACACCAGTAACTTCCCAGCTGAGCTTCTCAGGAACGAACTGATGAGAAGTGACATCCAAAAAACTATGTCTTAAAATATAAAGAGATAAAAAGAATGAAGTAGAGACTCAGACAGGTATTTGCACACTCACATTCATAGCAGCATTATTTGTAATAGTCAAGAGGTGGCAGCAGTCCAGGTGTGCACTGAGAGATGGATGGATAAACAAAATATGCTGTAACCACACAATGGAACATCCAGCCTGAACAAGGAAGTTCTGACACACACTCCAACACTGATGAACCTTCAGGACGTTCTGTTAAGTGAAATATGCCCATTGCAAAAACAAATACTGTGATTCCACTTCTCTCTCTCTCTCTCTCTTTCTTTCCCTCCCTCCCTCTTTCTCTCTCTCTTTCCTTCCTTCCTTCCTTCCTTCTTCTTTCTTCTTTCTTTCTTTCTTTCTTTCTTTCTTTCTTTCTTTCTTTCTTTCTTTCTTTCTTTCTTTCTTTCTTTTCTTTCTTTCTCTCTCTCTCTCTTTCTCTTTCTTTCGTTCTTTCGTTCGTTCTTTCTTCTTTTCATTCTTCTTTCTTTTCTTTTTTCTTTTCTTGACAGTCTTGCTCTGTCACCCAGGCTGGAGTGCAGTTGCGGGATCTCGGCTCACTGTAACCTCTGCCTCTTGGGTTCAAACGATTCTTCTGCCTCAGTCTCCTGAGTAGCTGGGACTACAGGCATGCACCACCACGCCCAGCTAATTTTTGTATTTTTAGTAGAGACAGAGTTTCACCATGTTGGCCAGGATGGTCTTGATCTCTTGATCTCGTGATCCACCCTCCTCGGCCTCCCAAAGTGCTGGGATTACAGGCGTGAGCCACCGCGCCCGGCCTGTGATTCTACTTTTATGAGATACCGAGTATAGTGAAATTCATAGAGACAGAAGGTAGAATTGCGGGTACCAGGGGCTGAAGGCGGGGGGATGGGGAGTTACAGTTTAATGGGTGCAGACTTTCAGTTTGGGATGAGGAGAAAGCTCTGGAAAGGAAAGGTGGTGATGGTTGCACAATATGCATATACTTAATGCCACAGAACTATGTACTTCGAATGCCTGAAATAGTACATTTTATGTTATGTATGTTATACTACAATAAAAAATATAGAAAGGGCCGCGCACGGTGGCTCATGCTTCTAATCCCAGCACTTTGGGAGGCTGAGGTGGTCAGATCACCTGAGGTCAGGAGTTCAAGACTAGCCTGGCCAACATGGTGAGTACAAAAATTAGCTGGGTGTGGTGGCATGCATCTGCAATCCCAGCTACTCGGGAGGCTGAGGCAGGAGAATCACTTGAATCTGAGAGGCGGAGGTTGCAGTTAGTCGAGATCAAGCCACTGCACTCCAGCCTGGGCAACAGAGTGAGTGAGACTGTCTCAAAAAAAAAAAAAGATATATATATATATATATATATATATATATATATATATATATATATATATATATAGAGAGAGAGAGAGAGAGAGAGAGAGAGAGAGAGAGAGAGAGAGAGAGAGAGAGAGAGAGAAAGAGAACATCCAGGACCGATATTAGCCATTCTGAATTGGACTGCCCCCTCAAATGTGGTCTTGCAGCTTTCCACTTGTTTAGGAGTAAGGAGTTTTATTGGAATAAATGTTCTCAGCTATTAATCAGCACACCACCACCCTCCCTTCTCAGTTCCAGCTGATGCTGAGACACCAATGGCAAATCTTGATCCATGCCCACCCCAGGAGGATGAGCGATAGTCAGGATTTTGGGCCACAACACAGGGAGCTTCCTGCAGTGTCCTCTTCTCCAGGGTGTGCTGTGGGAAGGCCTCCCCAGCCTGGGCAGGGGCTCAGCTCTCACCGGACGGGGCAGCTGAGTAGCTGACGGCAGGGCCTGGTGGGGGGCCGGGGATGATGGCAGAGTCATCCACTGACACTCTGGACAAAGGCCAAACCTGTCTTGGATGCCACCTAGTTGCTGCCCTCTTAACCTGACCCTCCGGCCTGCCTCAGACCTTATAATTTCCTAAGCACGTCTGCATAGACTGTTATTTAGTCTTGCCAATGACTCTGTGAGGGAGCTATTATCACTGCCAGGCAACACATCCAGTCCTCACAGCTGGCCATAGGAAGATCTGGGCCTCACCTGGGCCTCCCATCCAAGCCCCAAGTTCTTTCCTCCCCCAGTAGCCAGCCAGAGCCACCAACCCTCCCTCAAGCCGTCAGAGAAGGCAGCTGTGATGAGCACTGAGCCCTCCACCAGGAGTTGTTGAATGAACAAGTATGAATCTCAAACACAATTTTCTGCAAGGTCTTTTTCTCCACTCCCAGGCCCAGTTGTATCTCTTACGGCTGAGGGATCGGGATGACTTTGCCGCGGCCTGGCTAGACGCGCTTCTCTAGATTGCCATGGACCAGGCAGTCTAGCGGTGAGGAAGTCAGAGGCTCCAGAGACACTTAGATATCATCAGATCCCCTCCCAAAGGGAGAAGAACGCTCTGTTTTATTTCATTTTATTTAACTTTATTAATTTAATTTTTAGAGGCAGGATCTTGCCCTGTTGCCCAGGCTGGAGTTCAATGGCTTGATCATGGGCCACCGCAGCCTTGAACTCCTGGGCTCAAGAGATCCTCCTGCCTCAGCCTCTCAAAGAGCTGGGTCTACAGGTGTGAACCACCATGTCTGCTAATTAATTTAAAAAAAAATTTTTTTTTTTTGAGACAGAGTCTCTGTCACCCAGTCTGGAGTGCAGTGGCGTGATCTTGGCTCACTGCAACCTCTGCCTCCTGGGTTCAAGTGATTCTCCTGCCTCAGCCTCTGGAGTAGCTGGGATTACAGGCGCCTGACACCACACCTGGCTAATTTTTGTATTTCTAGTAGAGACGAGGTTTAACCATGTTGGCTGGGCTGGTCTCAAACTCCTGACCTCAAGTGATCCACCTACCTCGGCCTCCCGAAGTGCTGGGATTACAAGTGTAAGCCACCATACCTGGCCAAACTTTTTTTTTTACTTATAATTTTTTTGTAGAGATGGGATCTCCCTATGTTGCCGAGGCTGGTCTCGAACTCCTGGCCTCAAGAGACCCTCCCACGTCTGCCTTTCTCTGACTGTTCAGTTTGATCCACATGGAACCAGGTTTGCTTGCACCCTCCTCACCGCTTCTCCTTTCTGCTCCTCCCAAACACAGGAACATACTCAGATATGCATCAATGTGCACATGCGCCAACATGTGTGGGCACACACATGCAAGTGCACAGACACCCACACACACAGCCCTGGACACACACACATTGTTTTCTCGAAATCACTTTTGGCAGCAGCAGAGCCAAACCTTTCCAAAGGCCAGAGAAAGGCCTTAATTTGCATCATGTTAACTCGGGAGGCTGCCTCTCCTCCGCTGTTTTCAGTACAAAACATGAGTCAATGGCATTCCTCAACCCTCACCCCAGCAAATTAATTAGCGCCAATATGATTAAAGGGCTCAGCTCTGGTGCAGAAACTAGGGTCCCCAGATACCCTGATGAACTTCACTCACAGTCTGTTTCCTAAGGTTTGTGCCCTAAAACAAGGCACTTACTCACTGTGTTCAGCTCTTAACCTCAAGAACTTCCCTTCCCAGCTGGGGACCTCTTCCATAAAGGAGTTAGCAGAAAGCAAGAAGCAACACACAAAGCTTTCAAAAGCAAAATGGTGAGGAATATACTGTGTGTCAGCGAGTCAACGAAAATAAGAAAGGGGGCCTGATGTCAAGCTTCACACGATCATTTTAATTTCCGAGTACTTTTTGGGTCTTTTCATGTTGGCTTCATGGAAATTTATGTTTGCCGAGAAGACTGTATTTGCTACAGGATCTCGCTGTGTTCATTTAGCCTGGTAATAAAAACCATCTGCCTGAAATCCTTTTTGGAACAAGGAGGGGTATAAGCAAATAAGCAAATGGTCGTAAAAGATCCGGAGAAGGGTGGGGCTGTTTCAGGAAAGTGGGGAGCCTGGAGTGCATGCCTCAGGCCTGGCGACCGTAGGAGGCCGGGGACTACTGATGGTCATGTGTGAAGCTGCACAGCTTTGCCGGTAAATATGGTGCATGGGGGGAGGACAGGTGCATGTGCACAGGCACCCCTCTCTTCCCGAGCACTCACTCTGGGCTGGGGTCTCACCGCTGGGGTAAGAACAGTATCACGATGCATTAAGTCAGGAGTCCTTGAAGTGGGTTGAAGAGTGTCCCTGCAAAACTCATGTCCACCCAGAACCTCAGACCATCTCTGGAAATAGAGTCTTTATGGGTGTGATTCAGTTAAGATGTGGCTCAGTGTGGTGGCTCATGCCTGTAATCCCAGCACTTTGGGAGGCTGAGGAGGGAGGATCGCGTAAGGTCGGTAGTTTGAGACCAGCCTGGGCAACACGGCGAACCTCTGTCTCTATAAAAAAATGCAAAAATTAGCTGCAGGGCATGGTGGCGAGCACCTGTAATCCCAGCTACTTGGGAGGCTCAGGCAGGAGGATCTCTTGAGCCTGGAAGGTGGAGGTTGCAGTGAGCATTGATTGTGCCACTGCACTCCAGCCTGGGTGATAGAGCAAGATGCTGTCTCAAAAACAAAACAAAACAAAACTAAACTAAAGATGAAGTTATACTGGCCCTAAATCCAATGGCTGCTGTCCTTACAAAAAGAGGATCGGCATAGAAGAGGGAGGACAGCCACGTGACGACAGAGGTAGAGATGGGGGTGATGCCACTACGAGCCAGGAAAGGCCAAGGAGACTTGGAGCCACCAGGGCCTGGGACCAGCAAGGAAGGGGCCTCCACTAGAGGCTTCAGAGGGTCGTGGCCCTGCCGGCACCTTGATTTTGAATTTCCAGCCTCTGGAGCTGTGAGAGAATGACGCCGTCTGTAGAAGGAAGCTCTCAGAGTCCCCCTTTCTGCCTGGGAGTTCTGAGCCACTGTGTCTTTGTGGGGAGAGACGGGTCAGACAATATCGCAAAGAAGCCCCTCAAGCTCTTGGCCTTTAAGTCAGGCATTGAAGTCCAAGAGTAGAACAGAACCAACCTTGAGAGAATATTGTTGAGCCCATGTTTTGTTTACCGGTTTGTTTTTCTGCCCCTCTGGGAGGAGGTCGAGACTCCTAGGCTCAAGGAGGCAACAGGGCAGCCGCCCTGAGAGCAGCTGTGAGGGTTTCAGAGGGGCCTTCGTCCTGTCCTGCTCTCTGGGTCCACCCTACAGATGGGGGTGTCACCACAGGAGTCCCGAGCTGGGGTCTGTGAGTAGAGAGGGCTGCTCTTCTGCCTGCCCTGGGAGGCAGGGCGTGGAGGAGAAACGGCAAGACACATTAAGCTTTCTTAATGTGGGTTCTGATAACATAGGCTCTTATGTTCTCAGCAAGACAGTGTTCTTGTAAGCCAGGCTTTGGTAAGAGATAATCTTCAAGGTTCCTTTAGCTCTGATTACCATGTAAAGACCTAGGCCTGCAGGTCTGATCTTTGAGGTTCTTATAATCCAGAAAACTCAGGACACTGCATGCCAGTGTCGGCTTCAAGGAGCAAGGGAAGTCCAGTCCTGCCAGTCCTGGGGTATGAGGAGGAGGAGGCAGGGTGAGGAAGGGGAGCCGAATGGCCGCACACTTGCCACAGTCTCTCCTGCAGCTAACATTGTGGAGTGGGAGCCTCTGCAAAATGGGCTTTTTTTCTGCCCCCTGCTAGGAAACATTGGAGGAGGCCCCATCTCAGTATGGGAGTGCGGGTGGGTATTGAAGGAACACACGTGGCTGAAGGAAAGTGGGATGGATGAGCACGCACTAGGATTCCTGATGCCCTTCATCTCCTCCATGGTGTGGAGGAGACCCAGGATCCTCATGTGTTCCCAAAGCGGGAACAGGGTGGCTGGGAGCCAAGACCTGGCTGGAAGCCAGTGGATGCCAAGAGCCCACTTTGGCCAGGATGGGGTGGGAATCCCACTAGATCTTGGGGGGATCACCATGGTGTACTTGGTCACACGTGAGAGCCCCCAAGAGCAGGACCTCAGGCTCTTCTGCAGGGACATCAGCTGGATTCACAAAGAATCCTGCTGGACACCTGCTGGGCAACAGAGGCTGAGGTCGGACTAGCCTCTGGCACAGACCGGGAGACAACTGCCTCTCCCAGGGGGACTGTGAGATTTCCTGCACACTGCTCGCCATGTAGGATATGATGCCAGGGAAGAGAGAAACAGGACTGACGAGACTGGAATCTACAAACACATATTTACCTAATAAGGCCTGTTTCAATCAAATAAGCTTGTTTCAAACAGAGAGGGCTGAGAGGATATTCCTAACAGATTAAAGTCCCCTGGGCTGCCCGTGGGAGAGGGTCTCAGGAGGAGGAGAACTAAAGAAGCTTCGTGGTCCCTGCACACTGGTATGTTCAAGTGAATCTGAGCTGTTACCGCCTTGGCATGAAAAGATGATTGTCAGGGGCTGAACTGTGTCCCCTTCCAAATGTATATGTTGAAGTTCTAGCCCCCAGTGCCTTAGAATGTGGCTGTACTTGGAGATGGAGTGTATAAAGAGGTGATTAAGTTGAAATGAGGTCGTATGGGGGGTCCTGACCCAATCTGACGGGTGTCCTTCCAGGAAGGGGAGACAAGGACACAGATACATGCCGGGGGATGACCCTGGGAAAACACAGGGACAAGACAGCATCTACAAGCCAGGGAGAGGGGCTTCAGGAGAAACCCACCCTGTGGGTGCCTTGATCTCCGACTTCCAGCCTCCAGAACTGTGAGACAGTAAAGCCTGGTGTTTAAGCCGCTCTGTCTGTGGAACTTCGTTATAGTATTCTTGGCGGATGAATACAATGATTCTGCTCAAGGACCACGGGTCTTCCCGTGCATCCCTGCAGACATCTGTATCCAGAGGAGGACCACACAGGAGGCCTGGATGTTCCCAAACTTCCCTCAGAAACCTGCTGTTACCCAAGTTCCCTGGGCGGAGGAACTAATCCCCACGCACAGAAAGGGGAACCAGAGGCCGGGCTTGGTGGCTCACGCCTGTAATCCCAGCACTTTGGGAGGCCGAGGCGGGTGGATCACCTGAAGTCAGGAGTTTGAGACTAGCCTGGCCAACATGGTGAAACCTCTTCTCTACTAAAAAATAAAAAAATTAGCCAGACATGGTGGTGGGCACCTGTAACCCCAGCTACTCAGGAGGCTGAGGCAGGAGAATTACTTGAACCCGGGAGGTAGAGGTTGCTGTGAGCCGAGATCGTGCCATTGCACCCAGCCTGGGCAACAAGAGTGAAACTCCACCTCAAAAATAAATAAATAAATAAATAGGAACCAGAAAGTCTGATTGGATCAAGTTTTTCCTGAATTGACTGAACTTTGTTTAATTGTCAAGTTTAAGAACTCCATTATGGGGTGGGATGAAGGCTTGAGACAGAAATGATACTTAGTTATGGAAAAGGGAATTTGAAATTTTTTGCTGCCCACTTGAGTTTTGGAGTCTCAGGAAATCATACCGACTTAATCAGAAAAGCAGATGCTGTGATGCACGTTTGATCAGTGCAGATGCTGATGTTTACAATGAGCGGTTGAAAAAGCAGCTTCCCTCCTGACAGTCTGGAGCTTGGGGCTACAGCCCCGGCCCACAGGCTAAGAAGCAAAGGTGATTTTACAACCCATGCACTGAGTTGGAGCGTGTTCTCACCCAGCAAAGTTCTTGTCCACTCAGAACGTCAGAATGTGACCTTATTTGGAAGCAGGGCTGTAGGTATGATGAGTTAAGATGAGGTCACAGTGGATTAGGGTGGGCCCTACACCAATGCTACTGGTGTCCTTATAAGAGCAGGGGAGACCCAGGGGGAAGAGGGTATGTGAAGACTGAGGCGTAGATTGCAGCTGTAGGGCAGGGAATGCCGGGGATGGCCAGACCCCACCGGAAGCTGGAAGGGGCAAGGAAGCTTTCTTCTCTAGACCTTCAGAGACAGCATGGTCCTCCCGGCACCTTGATTTCAGAATTCTGGCTTCCAGAATTGGGAGTAAGTTTCAGTTGTTTTAAGCCACCTAATTTGAAGTGCTTTGTTATAGCTGCCCTAGGATGCTAATATACTGTGTTATAAAAATCAGGGTTTCTGCCGGGTGCGGTGGCTCCCAAAATGCCTGTAATTCTAGCACTTTGGTAAGCCGAGGAGGGAGGATCATTTGAGTCCAGGAGTTTGAGACCAGCCTGGGCAACATAGTGAAACCCCATCTCTACAAAAAAATACAAAAATTAGCCGGGCATGGTGGTGCACACCTGTGGTCCCAGGCACTTGGGAGGCTGAGGTGGAAGGATCTCTTGAGCCCAGGAGGTTGAGGCTGCAGTGAGCCATGATCACACCGCTGCACCCCAGTTAGGGAGACAGAGTGAGACCTTGTTTCAAAAAAATTCAGGGTTTCTAGAGCCTGTGCTCTATATGAAATGATTTAGAACCTTTCTTCTAGGGACAAATTCCTCCAAATGTAGAACCAGGCAGGAGATTTAGGCACAAGAGGTTCCCAGGGTGTCTCCACCGAGCATCCCCTGCTCCCCATTTCTAGTCTAAATCAGATGACATGGACGCCTGAAAGCAAATGCTTGCAAATCACTCAGGATGCTCTCCCAGCCAATGGAGAAGAAAGCAGAGGAAGGAAGGAAGGAAGGAAGGAAGGAAGGAAGGAAGGAAGGAAGAGAGGCGGCAGGCACACAGGCTCTCTTTGCTTTCCAACAGGAAGGGGCTCAGGGTCTGTGTTCTTTTCCCTTCCTTTCAAATGGATCTTTCATATCTCCAATAACTCTTATCTTTCAGCAAACTCCAGCAGGCCCCAAATGAGCTGAGAAAATATCCAACTTCAAAGGTTTTGCACAAATCATCGTAAAGGCCTGACCTAAGCCTGGGAAAGCCGGAATGAAGCCCAGAAATCACTCCTTATTTCATCGCCGTTTAGCCAAGACACCTTTCCCGTCCACAGGTCACATCTGTCACTGCCCCCTTACTGCCCCCGCCCAGGTCCCAACCACCTTGAGATACCTGCATGATCCACCCTCAAAGCAATGAGTTAGGAGCCGCGCTCCTGGTCCTTGGCCGGTAGCTTTAGTGTTATTCCGGGGGACTGCGTGGGGGCACCTGCGGGGGCTGCCCCGTGAGGGCTGTGGTTTAATTTCCTTTGCTACTTTCCTTAGCTCTTCAGTCTCAGTCTTAGCCACTGAACTGTGTCTTGGCCACTGGTGGTGACAGCACAGGGTGACGCTGTTGTCAGGAAGAGGAAGGTGCTTTTTCTTTTTTTCGAGATGGAGTCTTGCTCTGTTGCCCAGGCTAGAGTATAGTGGTGTAATCTTGGCTCACTGCAATCTCCACTTCTTGGGTTCAAGCGATTCTCCTGTCTCAGCCTCATGAGTAGCTGGGATTACAGGCACCTGCCACCACACCCAGCTAATTTTGTATTCTTAGTAGAGACGGGATTTTGCCATATTGGCCAGGCTAGTCTCGAACTCCTGACCTCAGGCAGTCCACCTGCCTCGGCCTCCCTAATTGCTAGGATTATAGGCATGAGCCACTGCGCCCAGACGGGAAGACGCGTTTGTGAGCCAGGACAATTGTGAGTGGAAATAGAAGAAAAAAAGTAAAATAATAATACTAATAATGCCTTTTCTCTGGTCCTGGAAGATCTACATGAACTTGTATTTTACATGTCTTGTCTGGATTTAGCTGTGAAAGACCAGCAGACCAACTGGTGGGAAAAATACTTGCACAGCAGCAGGTTGGTTGAATAAAATAAGAGATTTCCAGTCTCGGATTGGATACATGCACTTAATATCAGCAGACATGCTGTGAGTATAAGCCTCTATAAACTGAGCACTGTTGCAGGCGATGGGGACGTGGAACTGGGTAGGACCGATGGCTAAGCTCTCTTCCCTTCCACCCCAGAAAAAATGCACATAGGAACTGGCTGTGGCAGACAGCAGCCTACAGAAAGGTGGGGGCACCTCTCAGCTGGCCTTCAACTCCTATACAGACACGGGAAAACCAGTCTCGGTTCAGGTTTAGGCTCCACTGGCTGCGTTTGCCTGGACACCATCAGCCCTGCACGAAGGTGGCCACTGAGGGGCCCTCGTGGGGGCTGAAATCCAACCAAGCCTTGGTCCCTGCTTGAGTTGCCAGGAACTTGTCTCTTTTGTCTAGGTGGTTCGCTCAGCAAGGGTATTTTTTGTAATTCAGCTACCCAGATGGGGGTGCCTTCTTGCACTCTATCCACCTGGATGAAGCACCTTTATTTTCTAATTTGGCCAGTTGCAGGGCACGTGACAATCACTGATACGACAGAAGGGTAAACTTTCTGGGGTTGCATCTTAGGAAATTCCATTGAAGGAGGAGTAGAGAGATGATATCATTGACCACAGGACTCAAGAAATAAGCCCAGAGCACACATCGGTTTGGCGGGGACAATGAACCGCGCAACTGCTGGGAAACTGACCTTCAGAACTTTGATGTGAACGGGGCCATGGACTTCAGCTTTCTCCAAGGTTTTTTTCATTTGTTTGTTTGTTTTTTGGTCTCACTCTGTCCCCCAGGCTGGAATGCAGTGGTGTGATCTCAGCTCACTGCAACCTCTGCTTCCCGGGTTTCAGCAATTCTCCTGCCTCAGCCTCCCAAGTTTTTCACTTGAAACCTGCATACACACAGCCTTTTTGTTTTATGGGCTGGGTTCCTACAGAAGAGTTATTAGTGAGGGATTGAGTGCATTGAGGCTATTAGTACAAAGTGATCAAGATTAGAACATAGTGGCTTATCTCTGTTTAGAGTCTCTACAGTTGTTGCAAGGGGCTTGTTGCAACGTCCATTCCAGGGCCCCCACCCAGACCTACGGAATCAGAAATTCAGGAGGGGAGGTTAGGAATCTGTGCTTTTATGTCAGCCCCTGTTCCAATCCATGTGACTCTTATGCATTTTGAGGTTGAGATTCCCTGATTTAGACACGTAGACAATAAATACCGATTCTTGGACTACAGAGCCAAAGACAAATCGAGTGACATATTCTAGCTCATGGAGCCAGCTGGGCAAAGCCAGCAGGGATTTATTGCTCCTTAGATGATCAACGCTGCCACCAGGGCTGCTGTCATCTCCTGATGACGAGCAATGTTCTCACAGCATCAGGGGGCTGGTGGAGAAAATCAGGGGTTCTCCGGAGCAACCCCGGGGGCAGTACTGGGCCCAGAAGCCAGCCCCAGCCGCGCACACAGAGTCTACATGTCTCCCAACGTGAGTCCCGCGAGGTGGAGAATTAGAGCATGTTGTTCATTTATAATGTTTGCTTTGCTTTTGGAAACACCCTGGGGCAACTCAGGCCAGGTTTTCACTGTGGTGTTTGACTTGGCGTAGCTGCAAAGTTCCCCCTTTTTAGTCTGTTTATGGCAAGTTAGCACACGGCCCCATATCCAGGAGCCTAACACCAGACCCCGCAGAAATCAGGCAGTGCGCAATGAAATGAAACATTGGGAGGGCTGGGTCGGGCTTCCCTGGACCCGCCCTCTCAGCCGGGAGCTCGCCTGAGGTCAGGCTGGGCACGAGGCCACTGCAGACTTTGCAGCCTCAGACCTGTTACTGCAGCCCAAGGAACAGTGATGTCTCAGACAGTGACATGTCCTGCTGACCAACCACAGGGTTTGGAGGATAATTTCCCAGGAAGGAGATACATTCCATTATTATTATTATTAATTTTAGATAGAGTCTTGTTCTGTTGCCCAGGCTGGAGTGCAGTGGAGCAATCTCGGCTCACTGCAACCTCTGCCTCCTGGGTTCAAGCAATTCTCCTGCCTCGGCCTCCCAAGTAGCTGGGACGACAGATGTGTACCACCACACCAGGCTAATTTTTGTATTTTTAGTAGAGACGAGGTTTCGCCATGTTGGCCAGGTTGATCTTGAACTCCTTACCTCAAGTGATCTGCCTGCCTCAGCCTCCCAAAGTACTGGGATTACAGGCGCGCACCATCGTGCCCGGCTGATACATTCCGTTCTTTAGCTCCTTCTTTGCTTACACATTTTCTTTTCTTTTAACAAAGTCAACTCACTTTCAATAGGAAGTTGCCGATTCTTTTTCATGTTTACTCTTGAGTTTCAAATAGACACCACCTTATATTTTAAGAAGACTCGTTATCACTGTGCCAGCCACTTCATTTCCATCACTTCATTTCATCTGCACAGAACTCTACGCAGGGGATATGATTAGATCGCATTTAATGATGAGAAAGAAAACTCGGAGAGCTTAAATCAGCAGCCCTAGGTGGCCCAGCTAACACCTGGGGGCACAGCTCAGCAGCAGGTCTTCTTGGCGATGTGGTTGCTTTCTGCCTGGCTAATGGCCTGCCTCATCCTGAACCCTTCAGTGTCACCTTCATCTTTCCTTCTCTGCCTTGGAAGAGGAAAGGATGATGGCTTGTCTGAGGGCTGAAAGATTTCACCCACATCAAGCCCCATTTGCTTGAAATGTATCTGCCCAGTTTATATCAGCAACATGAAGAGCAAAGAAAGCTACCTGTTTATATTGCCACATCTGTAGGGCATTAAAATACATTATTAATGGGAGTTTCTGTCAATATCTCGCTTTTTTTTTTTTTTTTTTTAGAAAAGTGAGACCATGATTGGGTTACACTAGCGTGAGTGGTAGAAACCAGGTAAAATCTGACCTTTGGTTGACCTTTGGGACATGGAGATGGTCATCTGACCCAGGGCAGGTCACATTCAAAGAGCACAGACAAGGTCCCCCTGAAGTCAGTGGGACACTTGGGCCTGAGACTGTGAAACTGAACTGGAACTTATGGGCTTTAGGGAACAAGCCCGAAAGCTCCTAAATCTCCTCCTTGAAGATCTCCTTCCTCCTGTTTTCCTTCGAGATCTTCTGCTGCTTTGACGTGGATGCCACCCCCTGACTTCAAACTCACATGTTCAACCCAGCGATGGGTGGCGACTGGGAGGCTCTGTTAGTCTCTTTTCAGCAGCCTGGCCCTAAATTAAAGGACCTATGGTCCTCTCTAGTTGAACACATCCCAGGCTCCCAGCCAGCCCCTGACCCTCGAGAGGGGTTGCTTTTGCTGGCAGGAGGGAGACAAAAGTGAACATATTTTAGGATCTTGTTACTAGGCCACAGGAAACACTGGATGGAAAGTCTTATGAATTTGAAAAGCCCGTTTTTTAAAAAAATCAAATCTAAGGAACCCAAAAGGCATTAAGCTATTGTTTAAACACAGACAGTGCCCAAACCCTGCACACTAGTTTGTAGAGGTTGGAAGAGGCAGGATGGAAGGGGTTAATGGTGCTATTCTTTCTTGAATATTCTGGAACACACCACAATGAGCCAAAAACAGTCAGAGGGAACCATCATGAGGAGCAGTATGTTTTTACCTATGATTAACTCCAACATCCACAAGAGCTGAACCTCAGAATTATTATCTGAATTGTGCATACTGGGAAACAAGAGATTTGATGAGTTTAGTAACTTGTCCAAGATTACAAAGTTAGCAAGAGGTAGGGCCCAGAAATGAACAAGGTCCTTTCTTCTGCAAGCTGGCTCCCATGAAATACTATTCTTATGCCAGCTGAGGTCTGATGTGGTATCACATTATACTACTGCACCAGCTGGGGGGACAAGGGCATTATGCCATCTCTGTAGTATGCTTAGAGGTCTGTCCTGAAATTAGCAGAGTTCACTTACAGCCATGAAAAGGATATTCCGAGGAAACGATATCTTAGATTACTTTCTTTCAGTGCATAGACATCACTTGAGAGGCTTCATGTTACTCAGACATCTTGTAAACTTTACAGCTACTGTTTTACACTTCATCAGCATTCCTGATCTTATGGTGTTCACTTCAGATAATGTTGGGTGTGTAAGAATCAAATGCAAATTGTACAGTATTTGACATGGATGTCTTTAGGAGCCAATATTTCCTCAAATATCATGGTTTCAACGTTATCCACTAATGCTTTAATAGATAGAGTTTCTTTGCATTCATAAATATAATAGTAATAAAAATACGAGTTGTCTACTATAAAACAAAACACTTATATTTCCCAACTACTAAAACATCTATGTAATCTTGAATCCATCTGATCTAAAGGAGGGAAAATGTTCTCAACCTAGGCTACACACTAGATCACTTGGGAAGCTTTGAAAAATTCTTAATGCATGGGCCCCACTCTGAGACCAATTAATTCAGATCTCTGAGAAGTGTGGTCTGAGAACTGATGGTTTAGAAAACTGTACAGACGGTTCTAACATGCAGCCAGCATTGAGAACTACTGGGTTTAGACAAGAATGGATTTTTTTGTTTTTTGAGATAGACTCACT
Organism: Macaca mulatta; assembly: GCF_049350105.2. NCBI lineage: Eukaryota > Metazoa > Chordata > Mammalia > Primates > Cercopithecidae > Macaca > Macaca mulatta. Next base: position 10,924,678 of record NC_133408.1, on the reverse strand, counting down.
TGCCCAGGCTGGAGTGCAGTGGCACAATCTCAGCTCACTGCAACTTCTGCCTCCTAGGTTCAAGCGATTCTCCTGCCTCAGCCTCCCAAGTAGCTGAGATGACAGGTGTGTACCACCATGCCGTGCTAATTTTTGTATTTTTAGTAGAGACAGAGTTTCATCATGTTGCCCAGGCTGGTCTCGAGCTCCTGACCTCAAGTGATCTGCCTGCCTTGCCCTCCCAAAGTGTTAGGATTACAGGCGTGAGCCACCAGGCCCGGCTAATACGGTTTGGCTGTGTCCTCACCCAAATCTCATCTTGAATTCCCATGTGTTGTGGGAGGGACTTAGTGGGAGGTAATTGAATCATGGGGGCAGGTTTTTCTCACGCTGTTTTCATGATAGTGAATAAGTCTCGGGAGATCTGATGGTTTTAAAAATGGGAGTTTCCTTGCACAAGCTCTCTCTTTGCCTGTTGCCATCCATGTAAGACATGTCTTGCTCCTCTTTGCCTTCCACCATGATTGCGAAGCTTCCGCAGCCACATGGAACTGTGAGTTCTCCATTAAATCTCTTTCCTTTGTAAACTGCCCAGTCTTGGGTATGTCTTTATCAGCAGTATGAAAATGAACTAATACACCAGCCAAGAATGGATTTTTAAATTAATGGAGTTAGGTCTGATTAATATCAATGCATTAATGTATAAAGGTCTACACATTATGCATTACAATCAGGAGTTTTAAATATAATGCCACTAAAATATATGCAATGAATGCAATACATACAATGAGTCATTAGCTTCCAGGTATAAGTAGATGCTCGATAAATATGACTGAATTACTGAATGAATGGCATCCTACAAAGTTTTATATGAAAAATTATATTTTGATGAAATTAAGACGCCATCAATTGTAAGATGTAGTATCACTGATAAAGAAAATAAATTCATTAAATTATGACATGCTATCTAGTATATGTCACACCCTAACTTCAAAAATGTTAAAAAGGCCAGACGTGGTGGCTCACGCTTGTAACACCAGTGCTTTGGGAGGCCAAAGTGGGAAGATCACTTGAAGCCAGGTGTTCAAGACTAGCCTGGGCAACATAGCAAAATCCCATCTGTATGTAAAAATAAAAAATTTACCTGGGCATGGTGGTGCATGCCTGTAGTCCCAGCTACTTGTGAGGCTGAGGTAAGAGGATCACTTGAGCCTAGAAGTTTGATGCTGCAGTGAGTTAGGATCGTGTCACTGCACTCAAGCCTGTCTCAGAAAAAAGTTAAAAACAAGAAAAAATACAATATTTTGAAATTACTGTATTTGCTTTTTCTGCTTAGTCTACGCCAACTGTTATACCATTAGTTTCCACTAGATGCCGCTGTGATCTGATACTTTAGGTTCCGAAAGGCAACCTGAAAGCCAATTTTCTCCAAGGATTTAAAATGGAAATAATTCACCCCCTTTAAAGACAAAAGATATTTTAACCACCTCATACTGTAGGGGGTTGTGGCTCATTCCTTCTCTGTGTTAAGACCTATCCGAAGTATCTTATGAAGTGTAAAATTATTTAAAAAGGAAATTGAAAAGTTTTAATGACTTGATAGAAAACAGTTGCTTCCCTTTTATCCACATCCCCAAATTTCACATTTTGCCTGTAACTCATGACTAGCCTGCAGTGGGTTATAGAGAAGGGACGGTAACACCGATAGGAAGGCTGATGTTGACTTCAATGAAATAATAAAACTTGAAGGAAAGAGTATGACATCTTCTGATCTGAAGACAGCAGATCATGGTACCCTGTACTCACGAGTCACCGCTCCCAGCGACAGGAAAAGCTGGGTGGAAAAGAAAATCTGGGCTGATAGGACTGGGCCCTGAGCTTGAAGCCAAGCCCAGTGTTAACCCTGGGCATTGACCCAGGTCCTCCCTGGCTGAAAATCTGGAAGATTTTCCCTGCTGGGTGAGAATCACTTTTTCAGCAAAACGATACAAGCTTTAGGGCCAAAAGGAAGCCCATGAAGCTTCCAGAGACATGCTTAGAGCAATGCTTCTCAAACTCTTACAATCTCCACTATATGAGAACAGAAATGGAGAATAAGTATCTCAAAACTTATATAACAAATTTAAACAGTTTCACATCTGCTAAATCTAATAAAAAGAAACTGGGATAGTATTTCATATGTCTTCGTTTCATATTTCATTTTTCCAGTAATTCAATTCTTTTAGTATTTTACAAAAGTATTGGTCCATAATAGACTGGAATTTTTTTAAAAATAGCCCTTCAGCCCAGATAGCTTTTGAAGCACTGCAGAGAGCCCACCCCAAGCTGCTGGAGGGGCCAATTTCAGGACGATGAACCCATCACACCCCTGAATAATGTTCTAGTACACAAAATAGGTAAGAAAGGGCTGAAGAACAGGAGCACTTTGATGGTAAAGGACAGGATGACTGGAGAGGTAAAAAGAAATCCAAAGAACAGAACACCTCAGGGAGTCCCAGCCTCTGAACCCACAGTCAGCAGCTCACCAGAACCTACCATTTCTGCAAAGGCTCAGAGATTCCACCATTGCTACTCCCAGCAGCTCCCCTGCCCAATGTATAGACAATCAGCCTAGCATTGACCTTGGGACAAGAGAAACTCAGGTGGTTACAGTGAAAAGAAAATGCAAAACCACTCAGAACTGCCCAAGTCTGACATATTTAGCTTCAGAAGAGAAACACACAGAGAGGTCCATTGTTAACCCCTTCCTGGTTTGATCCACCCAAAGTCAGCCGGCTTGGATGGAGGGGAGGCGTAAGGCACTGTGGACTTCCATTTATGGATAACTGTGAGCTGGCTTTTTTGCTTCTCTGAAAAATGATCTGTTACACTAGCATACTGTCAGTGCCTTTTTTGGATATCCACTTGGTAATATCTATCAAAATGTAAACTGTGAATACTCTTCAACTCAGCTATTTCTCTGCTAGAAATTCATCCCCCAGTTATACTCCTAAAGTAAGCAAAGACACAAATAATACAGGATTCAATACTCTCTGGCTCTTTCTGAGAGAATAAAACAGTATAAAATCTAAATGTCCTTTATAAGAGATTACTTATATTAACTACGGTACATCAATACAGATTAGTATGCACCGTTAAAAGATTAAATGCTTCTGCAGTTACTAATATGCAAAGAGTTCCAAGATACAATGTTAAGTGAAGGAAGCAAGTTGAAGTGCAGTGTGTACAGCACGATCCTATTTGTATAAAAAAGAACAAATGCGGCCAGGTACGGTGGCTCATGCCTGTAATCCCAGCACTTTGGGAGGCCGAGGCCAGTGGATCACCCGAGGTCCGAAGCTCAAGACCAGCCTGGCCAACGTGGCAAAACCCCAACTGTACTAAAAATACAAAAATTAGCTGGGTGTGGTGGTGGACGTCTGTAATCCCAGCTACTTGGGAGGCTGAGGCAGGAGAATCGTTTGAACCCAGGGGGTGGAGGTTGCAGAGAGTCGAGATCGGACCACTTTACTGCAGCCTGGGTGAAGGACCGGGACTTCGTCTCAAAAAAAAAAAAAAAGAAAAAGAAAAAAAGAAAAAAAAGAAAGAACAAATGCATTTCTATCATGCAGAGAGAACTTCTGAGGGCTGCACAAAAAGCTGTTCACAGCGATCACGTCTGGGGGTGGAGCCAAGGGTTAAGGGTCAAGGTTGGGGAGGACTTTCATTTTTTAACTTCATACCCTTGTATGTGGTCTGACTTTTTAAAAAGTAAAATTGATGAATTTAATATGGATCAAGGTATCTATTGCAGAGCATCAAGAGTTACATGAGGCCAGGTGCAGTGGCTCACACCTATAATCCCAGTGTTTTGGGAGGCCAACGCAGGAGGATCCCTTGAGGCCCGGAGTTTGAGACCAGCCTGGGCAACATAAAAGACCCTGTCTCTAAAAAAATAAAAATAAAAAATTACCTGAGCATGGTGGTGTGTGCCTGCAGTTCCAGCTACTCAGGAGGCTGAGGCAGAAGGGCTACATGAGCCCAGGAGCTCGAGGCTGCAGTGAGCTATGATCACACCACTGTACTCCAGGCTAGGCAGCAGAATGAGATGCCCCCTCTTCAAAAAAAGGCGCTACAGGCAATGGCACTAAATATCAGTCAGCCAAAGACATAACCTGACACAAGCAGCTGCACAAAATAGTAGTTGCCCTCAAGCTCCAGGGACGTTGACAAGGAAAAAACACACAACTCCCAGTGTGCTCTCAACCCATGGCTGTGTATATCTTCTAGTGACGAGCCTTGGGGACCCCATAAAACCCAGAGGAACATGTGGCAGAGGAGCCAAGGCTTCCAGGGGTCGTGGCCATCACCAGGTGAGAAAGCCCAGAGGCAACCGCGTGTTTAATTACTATGTGAAAATGGAATGAGAGGGAGGGAAATTGGGTTTGGTTGCTTCAGTAAAAAATGGTTGACCAGGTGTGGTGGCTCACACCTGTAATCCCAGCACTTTGAGAGGCCAAAGTGAGTGGATCACCTAAGGTCAGAAGTTTGAGACCAGCCTGGCCAATGTGGTGGAGTCCCGTGTCTACTACAAATACAAAAATTAGTTGGGTGTGGTGGCACGCACCTGTAATCCCAGCTACTTGGGAGGCTGAGGCGGGAGAATCACTTGAACCTGGGAGGCAGAGGTTGCAGTGAGCTGGGATTGTGCCACTGCACTCCAGCTTGGGTGACAGAGTAAGACCCCATCTCAAAAAAAGAAAAAGTTTTCCTGGCCCTGGTTTGTAAGTAGAGGGAGTGTCTTGTGTCTTGGGAGCCAGTAGCACTGTTAACATTTACAAATGGGACACACACATTTCCTGTTCAATTCCACGCTGCACAATGCTGATTCATTATGATACCATTGGTCTCAGAAATACTTTTCTTAAAAGTTGTATATAATTACCACATATATACACATAAATAAAAATATACACACATATATGTGTACACACACACACGCATATCACACTCTGCACTCTCAGTCAGGGAGAGCTGGGGAAGGAGACTGCCTTTGGAGCCCTTGGCACGTTACACTATATTACAAATGCTCTTTGCCGAAGAGTATTTTCAGTGCTGTCCTGAGTTGAGTGTGTTCTTCAAAATGCATTGTTTACTCCACTGTGGTCTTCCTTTCTGCCACTCATTTCATGTTCTAGGGAACAGTTTTGACTCACAGTTACAGGTAAAAGGTGTTTGAGTGACTGTTCTAGACTTGCCCTAGAGAGACAAAGGAAGAATATTATGCCAAGTGTTGAAAGGCTACTTTTCAGGCAGCTCAAGTTGCCTTCATGGAAATGATGGAGGAAGCAGAGGGTGAAGTTTAAGGACAGGTGGAAATCCTTCAGAAGCCTATCAGGCATCATTAACAGCACTGCAAGGCTGGGAGAGATGACCAAGGGGATTTGAAAAGAGTATTAGGGTAGGAAGCCGGAATTAAGCTTATAAAGACCTATAGAGCACGCAGTCCTTCCATGTCATGGCCTATCTGACAGATGCGTTGGGGGGCCCAGGAGAGCCAGGAGTAGTGGGCAGAGGGCAAGCAAGCACAGAGCCACCCTCTACAGGGACACTGGAGCACTGAGGCCACTGCACTCGGGAAGAAATCACCAAGGTTTCTGTTAGCCAGGGTGGGCCAGCTAAATGTCTGCAACATCACTGAAAACAGTCCTAAGTTGGAGAGACAATGGTCTTTTCCAGAACTCCCCTTGGCAGAAGCAGTGTGGGAGATGGAAGGTTCTGGAGTGAGGAGTTATACCTTGAGGGGCCCGCTTCAGGACATTGTCCTGTGGGTCGGTAGGCGTCCTTAATTGTGGGACTTTTGTTTTGCTGAGAGGAGGCTGCAAGTTTGAGGCAAAAAATAAATCTGGAGGTAAAGAAGCGGCTGAGGTTGCTCCCCCTTGGCCCTTTCTTCCTGCTGGGCCTTTCCTTTATTTATTTAGAGTACTCAGCCTTTCCTCTAGGTAAATACTGAACAAATATTTTCAAAACCACCAGTTTAAACAGTGTCAAATTATTATCCTGTCTCCACCTGGCCCTGGGTATGGCTGTGGTGTGTATTGTGCTGTGTTCTGACTCTCTTTGGTTGAGCAGGAGGCTGCCTTAGCGCTACAGGTGGAGATGGCCACCCACCGGCCGTCAAAGCACTTCTGGTGTCCGCCATATTGGGAGGAGCTCAGACCGGAAACCACAGGCGGGAGAACGCAACTGGGAATGGAAAGTAGGTGTGGCTCTTTGTGTTGCTTTGGGCTAACTTAGGAGAAGGGTAGATGTTTGGAGGTGGTGTTGGCTACAGGGGAGAAGGAGTTGGAATGGGATGAAAATTTTTGGCCCAGAGAAGCGGAGCAGTGATTGTTGGCTGAGGCATTTATTGAAGGACTCCTATGGAGAAGATACATATGGTGGGGGGCAGAGTCCCTGTTGAGAGGGAGTGCTGCCTGTCCCACACAGAAATTCCTTCTCCCTGACAGCCGCAGATGTCTTAGTAGCATTGCTTTTATTTTTATTTCTTTCTTTATTTTTGAGACTGGGTCTCACTCTGTTGCCAGGATGGAGTGCAGTGGCCCGATCTCTGCTCACTGCAACCTCTGCCTCCCGGCTTCAAGTGATTCTTCTGCCTCAGCCTCCCTAGTGGCTGGGACTACAGGCACGCACCACCACACCCAGCTAATTTTTGTATTTTTAGTAGAGACGGTGTTTCACAGTGTTGGCCAAGCTAGTCTCGAACTCCTGACCTCGTAATCTGCCCGCCTCGGCCTCCCAAAGTGCTGGGATTACAGGCATGAGTCACCTGCGCCTGGCCCAGCAGCACTGCTTTTAGACTCACACTTTAGAAACCAAAAATCTGTTTACTGGCCATCTACACAACCTGTCAATTCCTAAACAACCTGAAGGTTTAGGGCCCTGCCTTAGACACATTGTAACCTATTGAGAGGCCCAGCGTTTGCTACAGCAAATGGTGTAAACTCCCATGGCCTAGTTATGTCCAGGGCTCAGTTGGGTTTTTGGCCTCCTTATCTTCAAATGGGGCAGGCACAGCTCTGGGCCAGTCAAGCGCTGAGCTGATCCAAGACATTCTTCAACCAACCAGACTGGAAATACCGGAAAAGCAGTGGCAGCTGCCCTCAGAGGCAGTGTCAGTATTTTCTTTCCTTTTGGCCAGTTTCATTTCGACTAGAAGCCGGAATCGTAATTATAATGCTACATGTTTACAGATTTTAACTAATTGATCCCTTGGAGTCCGCTTTTGGGGGAAAAGCGTTCTACCCACCTCATACATCAGGAAAACAAGAGGCCATATGGTGTGGCTGGGCTGGGTGGTCTCTGGTGTCAGTAGGAGAGTGGAGACTGCGGCTTCAACAGTTCTTGACTTCTTGGCCTGTGTCCAGATCTCTGGGCCTTGCAGCCCCTAGAAAGGTGACACATGAGAAATTGAAGTGGACCAGACCATAAACTCTCAGGAGCAGTTATCTCTAGAGAGGAGGGCAGGCCTCGTGGCCCTGCCTGTGCCTGTTTCTCTTGGAGGGACAGGTTGGAGAGGAGGAAAAGCCGTTCCTGCAGGAGTGTTTTGCGCACCTTTAATTACCAGTTAAAACAAAACATTCTGTAATGAAAATTCCCCTTGAAAGAAACTCCAAGTTGCTGTGAAGATTTCATCTTTCCCTTTTGAATCCCAAGGTCTGCAGCCATGTAATCCAATGTTGGTCTGGAAAAATATTTGGCTACAGAAAAACCCACATGAGGTATTGGGGACACCAGTAAAGGGAAGGAGGTTGGATCTTGTACAGTAGCCCTTAGCAAAATCCTTCAGGTCAAGACCTGGACTACTTATTAAGAACCCTCTTAACCCTTTTAGTAAGAGGTAGATATGTTTTCTTCTGATTCTATCTTCTCTATTGCCAGCAATGTTTTCCCTCAACAAATTAATATGAGTTGGTGGTGGATGTAGAAGAGGGGAGAAGGGAAATCTAGTTCTCCAATGGTCATGGCTATTTCAAGATAAGGGAAGTGATAGAAACAGAGAGGGAGGCAGGCCGGGGAGCCTCCAACCCCAACAGATGAAGACACACATAGAGGCATGGAAGTCGGCAAATAAATTCAGGCTGGGTTCCCAGCGGGCAGTGTTTGTTTTTTTTTCTAAGCGAGCAGGTGTAGTTAAGCACAACCTTTCCACGGTTTGTTGAAGCAGATTACCAGCCCTGTTTGGAAGCACAACGTTGCCATCTCAATGGGTTCTCCTTCAGAACCCATAATAGGTGTTTACTTAGACCAGATCCCATATTGCCTTGTGTCATTGTCCAATTGTCCTATGTGGATTTTACCAATTCAATTGTAGATGTCTTAGTAACAGGGACCAGAATTTTTCCATAATCAATAGTAGTTTAAATGATTGAACCAAAAGTTTCCTCTTGTGTGCAATCAGCTGAGGAACATAAACTAATTTCAGTCTCATTCCTAGTGCTTGATTTTTCTTCCATCATTCTAGGTTTCCTGTCTGGCCCACACTTAGAGAGTCCTCCCTGCTGCAGGGAGCACATCTGTGACCCATGTGTTTCCTTTCTTTGCTCCTGTACAATGGTAATTTTTTCTTAGCTACTACAGGAAGCCCAGCAGATTCAGATGTACAAGAAGCCACACCAGGACCTAAGATAATATTCATTGATGTTATCAGCAGGTCTGATGCTAACATTTGCCTAGAGAGTGGTTACCCTGAGAAGTTTACCCCAGTTTTAAGTTTGGTTGGTCTGTTTTGAGGTGATAACCTCATATTGAAGTAATTTCTCCCCACCAAAGAGTCTAGAATAGGTTTATTTGTAATCTATTTTATGTAGCTGTGATTGCCTCAAGACACCTGCACAGGGTTATTAAGAGTGTGTGTCTAGGCATGTGGTTAACTGTTTCAGCTCAACGGTCTGTGAACATCATTAGTAGCCCTTGAAATGGATCTCCAGGAAGTGCTGGCTGTTAATGACTCTGCCCTGATGCTCCTATGTGAGCAGAACAAAGAGATAATGTCTAACTTTGCAGGTAGCTGAGTGCTCCAAATTGATGACTAGCTCAGGGAGAGGAGATGATGTGCCATCCTGAGCCTAGAAGGCCTCACCAAAGGAACAGTGGGAGATTAACAACTCTCCCATGCTAGGAGGTTGACTTGCCAAACTGATGGAAGAGTGACAAACTGATAGACTATGGTGCTGTGTCCCTTCTATGGTTGAGGGAGGGCTTCGCCTGAGACAGTCAGAAGTGGTAAGAGAAGATTTATGTGGTAAGGGAAAGGGAATCTTCCCAACGATAACTATTAATTGACTTTCGTTTTGTAGAAGAATGTTGTATTAAGTGTTTGGAGATAGAAAAAGTATGGCATGCTCTCAGGATGTTTATAATTTACTTGGGGACATAAGGCACACGATTGAAAAGCTAGTTAAAATACAAGACAATAGAATAGCCACTCTCCGGAGTAATATTCGGCCATTAAAATGGATGAATCAGATCCATATGTCCTCAGAGTTGAGCGGGAAAAGGCCAGTAGCAGAACAAGACACCATCTATGTAAAAGTTAAAGCAGAGCTCACATATGTGTGTGAACATACATGTGTATGCACATGTCTGAAGGGGTCTGGAGGAGAGCACATAGAAAAAGAGCCAGAGGTTCCTCCTGGGGAGGGAAGTGAAACTGGGGAGGACAGAGAAGGGCACCTTTCATCTTTTTACCGCACATACTTTTGTATTGAATACATTATTTAGAACAAGAAAGTCTATATTTCTTGTGTAAAAAAGGAAAAGAATGAAAAACGTAGCAACAAAGCAAGTACATGACTGATGCCAAGGGGTGACCCTAACGGTAAAAGTGGTGGCGTAGTCTGCCCATCACCTCACAAACTCTTCTGCCACTCTTCTTCCTCCTTGTTTACGGAATCCCATTTTTGCTCAGGAATCTACCTGCTTGTGTCTCAGGAGATATCTGGAAAAACATAAAATGGTGGTCCCATCCCATCCCTCTGTGGTGATTTGTTGCACTTGGTCATGTGATGCCATCAGGGCCAATGAGATTGGAGGGACTGTCGGGGGGGCTGCTGGGTAAAGCTTCTTTGCTCTTAAAAAGAGGAACAAAGCGCCGAAGGACCACTTTTTCCCTCAACAGGATAGCACCATTTCTGGATGTGACGACTGCCAATGTGGCAACCATCTGAGCCTTAGGGAGCTATCCTGGGGACCGGGCCAAACTCTGAGGATGTTGGTAGAGAGGATGTTGGAGCTGTCCTAGCTCAGGACTTCAGCTTCAGTGACAGAACACATTTTCCTTTTTGTTAAAGCCAGCTGAGGTGGGAATATCTATTACCTTCCAGCTCACATGCCAGTCACAGGGAGCCCTGTTTGTGAGACTTCAAGCCCCTTGGGTGCATCTCAGGGTAAGTTTGAGTCCTCAGGGACATGCCCTCTGGGGACAAGAATGAGAAGGGGTCATAAACCGTCTGTGACTGGGGAGACGGAGAAGTCATCCTGAGCTAGGGTCACTCTTTGTCCTGGCACCTCAGTGGGTGAGAGGGACTGCTAGGGTGAGGAAGGGAGATATATTTAATACAAGCAGCCCCTCAGTCTGGCCCCTGGGATATTTGATACAAGTTCTTTTTTCTTTTCTTTTTTTTTAAGTTGAGACAGGGTCTAACTTTTTTGCTCAGGCTGGAGTGCAGTGGCGCGGCCTCCACTCGCTGCAGCCTTGACCCCCTGGGCTCAAGCAATTGTCCCATCTCAGCCTCCCCAAGTAGCTGGGAACACACGTGCACACCACCATGCCCGGCTAATTTTTTTTTTTAGAGATAGGGCTTCTCATGTTGCCCAGGCTGGTCTCAAACTCCTGGGCTAAAGCGATTCTCCTGCCTCAGCCTCCCAAAATGCTGTGATTATAGGCGTGAGCCACCGTGCCCAGCCTACAAGTTCTTAACAGAATCAGAAGGTGTAGCTGGGAGACAAAAGAGCCATCACAGCTTCATGATATTTGGAGGGAAGTTTTCTTCCTTCAGAGCAGAAAGCATCACTGCTATCATGGGGGAAGAATATGAGCAGCCTCATGGGAGCTGGAGTGAGGCTGGAGTTGGGACAGGGGCCAGCCTTGCAGAGCCATGGGTAGGTTGCAAGGGCTGGGCAAGCAGAGCCCGCGGCCGTGCTGTGGTGGGGAAGAGGCAGGCAGAGCCCGCGGCCGTGCTATGGTGGGGAAGAGGCAGGGAGAAAGCCCACTGCAGGTGTCTCCAGGGTGCGCCAGAAGCAATGAGGGTTTCAACTGGTTTGTAGATGAGTCTCCCTGAATTAAACTCCACTCATCCCAATCTGGTATTGATTTAAATATCTTAAACTGGGATAATCTCTTGCAGTATGTTGGAGCTGTGCCCCTGAAGAGAGAACGGGGAAATAAAGTCTTATTGTGATCGTGTGTGTGTGTGTGTGTGTGTGTGTGTGTGTGTGTGTGTAGAGAGACAGAAGGGAGGGAAGAGGAGGGCATGGGAAGAGAGGAGAGGAGAAGGGGGAGAAGGGGAGGAATGAGTCCTCATTTAACCTGGTCCTGAGGAGGGGGTGGCCGGTTTCTACACTGAGACATAGCTGTTTCCTTCTCTCGTCTCGCCTCCAGCTTGAAATCAACCACCTCCCTCCTTTTCTTGGAATGAAGTCAAGGAAGGCTTACTCGTACAGTGCAAAACCCGGCCCTGGTCTTCCCACTGTGATCTACTGAACCCTAAGGTCACTTGGAGCGACTTGAAAATGCTTCAGGAGCCGTAAATGCTCAACTCAAATCTCATTTAACATTTTTCCCACTTCATACCGGTTAGGATAGCCTGTATCAAAAACCAAAACCCTTGAAAACAACAAGTGTTGGTGACCATGTGGAGAAATTGAAACACTTTTGCACTATTGGGGATGTAAAATGGTGCACCGGCTGTGGAAACAGTAAGGAGGTTCTTCCAAAAATTTAGTACAGAACTACTACATGGTCCAGCAATTCCACTGCTAGATACATGCCCAAAGGATTGAACACAGAGACTCAAACAGTTCTTTGTACCCCAGTGCGCATAGCAGCAGTATTCACAGTAGCCAAAAGGTTGAAACAACTCAATGTCCGTCGATGGGTGAATGGATAAATCAAATATGATGTATCCATATCATGGGACATGATTCAGCCTTAAAAAAGTAATGAAGTGGCTGGGCATAGTGGCTCACACATGTAATCCCAGCACTTTGGGAGGCTGAGGCGGGTGGATCACCCAAGGTCAGGAGTTCGAGACCATCCTGGCCAACCTGGTGAAATCCTGTCTCTACTAAAAATACAAAAATTAGCTGGGCATGGTGGCAGGCACCTGTAATCCCAGCTACTTGGGAGGCTGAGGCAGGAGAATCACTTAAACGTGGGAGGCGCAGGTTGCAGTGAGCCAAGATTGCACCATTGCACTCCAGCCTGGGTGACAGAGTGAGACTCCGTCTCAAAAAAAAAAAAAAAAAAAAAAGAAAAGAAAAAGAAAAAAAATTCCTATTTACAAAACTGTAATAAGAACAGGACACTCGGATACTAAAAATACACACAGGGCCCACCTGTGTGCTAAGCTAAGCTGGGTTGCCTTTTTACCTCCTTTTTTTTTCTTTTTTATTATTTATTTATTTATTTATTTATTTATTTATTTTTTAGACAGAGTCTCACTTTGTCATCCAGGCTGGAGAGCAATGGCACGATCTCACTGCAACCTCCACCTCCCGGATTCAAGTGATTCTCCTGTCTCAGCTTTCTGACTAGCTGGGATTACAGGTGTGCACCACCATGCCAGGCTAATTTTTGTATTTTTAGTAGAGACAGGGTTTCACCATGTTGGCCAGGCTGGTCTCGAACTCCTGACCTCAGGTGATCCACCTGTCTCGGCCTCCCAAAGTGCTGGGATTACAGGCATGAGCCACGGGGCCCGGCCGTTTTACCTTCTCTTTGTGCTCACCTGGGAATCAAAGTTCTCCCAGCATTTCCACCGGGAGTTTGCATTTATTGCAACTATGCCAGTGGCTAGGAAGTTTGTATCTCTTGTATGGATCTCTTAAAAATTCATACTTGCGTTTCTCCACCCACATAAAGTTGCGGGAATACAGCTATAACATGCCCTTATCACAACCGAAAGAGCCAGTTGTGTATCAACAGCTTGAGACATGCCGATATTATGTTTGTCATTTATGGTAAAGTTTTGATGCTTCTTGCCTGACTTTTATAGTTACGAATAAGAATACAAGCGACCGTTAGATATTGTCCATGGTTCTGCTTCAGAACAGAAACTTCCCTCTCGTTCTCCTCTCTCAAGCATCTGGATCAGTTTAAGCAAAGAGCATCTTGACACAGCCATCTGGAACTTCCTCTCAATTTCTGTATTCATCAAAAGGTACAAGTATTGTAAATCTGAACTTGTGAAATAAAATTTTACCAATAAAGTACTACATTTGTTTCAGACATTGAGGTTTCCATGAGATTTGAATTCCAAAAAGTTTCTGCTAATAACAAAAAGTTTCTGCTAATAACAAAAAGTTTGAACAGCACTGTATTTGCTCAATTCCCACTTGGTTCAGTTAAATGAATGCTCATTGAAGATTTTGTTCAGTTCTTAACTGGACACACAGTACACTGGTGAGAGATGAGACATAGGAAAGTTAAATTCTGATTGTCCTTGAGCTAAGAATGGTTTTACATTTTATTTTTCTTTATTTTATTTTAGTTTTTTGAGATGGAGTCTCACTCTGTCACCCAGGCTGGAGTGCAGTGGTGGAATCTCAGCTCACGGCAACCTCCACTTCCTGGGTTCACGCGATTCTCCTGCCTCACCTCTGAAGTAGCTGGAATTACAGGCATGCCCCACCATGGCTGGCTAATTTTAGTATTTTTAGTGGAGACGGGGTTTCACCAAGTTGGCCATGCTGGTCTTGAACTCCTGACCTCAAGTGATCCACCCATCTTGGCCTCCCAAAGTTCTGGGATTACAGGCATGAGCCACCACGCCTGACCTGGTTTTTACATTTTAAATGGTTAAAAAAAAATTAAAAGAAGAATATCTGATGATGTGAAAATGATATGAAAGTCAAATTTCAGTGTCCATAAAATAAAGTTTTGATGGAACGCAGCCACATTCATTTGTTTGTGTACTCTGTCTAGCTGTTTTCATCCTACCACTGTAGGGCTGAGTAGTTCTAAGAAAGGCCATAGAGTCCCAAAGCCTAAAACATTTACTATCTGGCCCTTTGCAGAAAAAGTTTGCCAACCCTTGCATTAGACAACAACCATCTCCATGTGAAGTCTGAACATCAAAACCTGAGAAGTTCACCTTCTTGATACTGCCAATGTTTTGGCAACATTACTGCAGAGTTAGACAGCCTTCATCAGTGGTTCTCCAGCCTGGGCAAACCCAGCTCCCAAGAGAGTGTAGAGAAATGTGTGGGCACAGCTTTTGTTGCAATGACAAGACTCGCCATGCATATTTAGTAGGCGGGGACTAAAAATGTTAAATTTCAGACAATGTTGGGTACAGTCCTGCGCAATAGAGCTCAAGGTGTACCCTGAGAAACAGGGATCCAGAAAATTGCCTTGATTAATTTTACAGGGCAACTTGGCTAGGCCATGGTGGTCAGATATTTGCTAAGCTGTTATTTTGGATGTTTTCATGAGGGTTTTTGGGAGGAGATCAACATTTAAATTAGCCAAGTTGAAATAGAGCAGATGGCTCTCCCTAACGCGGGTGGGGCTCACCCAATCAGTTGAAGGCAGGAATAGAACAACTTCTGACCTCTTTGAGCAAGAAATAATTCTACCAGCAGATGGCTTTTGGGCATCAATTGCAACTCTTCCCTGAGCCTCTAGACTGTTGCCTACCCCATCAGATTTGGGACTCACTAAGGCTCCACAATTACATGTCAATTCCGTAAAATAAATCTCTCTCCACTTACACACACACACACACACACACACACACACACCCTGTTGGTTTTGTTACTTGGGAGAACTCTGACTAATATAATTACCCCAAAGTTTCAGTTTCTGGTCTGAAAGTGATTTTCAGTGCACTTATTCCTGTGCTTTGCAAATTCTACCTCTTTTTCAAATTTCAAAATTCAGGAAATTTCAGAAATAAGTTGACATTGCAAATTTCATCTCATCAAATGTGAAAAAAAAGTTCACACTTCTGGCCGGGCATGGTGGCTCATGCCTGTAATCCCAGCACTTTGGGAGGCTGAGGCCGGTGGGTCACCTGAGGTCAGGAGTTCAAGACCAGCCTGTCCAACATGGTGAAACCCTGTTTCTACAAAAATACAAAAATTAGCCAGGCATGATGATGCGTGCCTGTAATCCCAGCTACTCGGAAGGCTGAGGCGGGAGAATTGCTTGAACCTGGGAGGTGGAGGTTGTAGTCAGCCAAGATTGTGCCACTGAACTCCAGCCTGGGTGACAGAGCAAGACTCTGTCTCAAAAAAAATAAACAACAACAACAATTTACACTTCTGCATATAGGACTCTAATTCAATAAATGTGGTGTTTAATTAAACAAATATGTATTGACCTCCAGTGACCCATTTGGCAGATACTGTTGGGGAGTGGAATAAAGATAAAATATAGTCTCTGTCCCAATTTACCCAGAACAGAGAGAGGGCGACTATCAGGCACACAATTAATGGGAATACCAGGCCATTTCTGAGAGGCCCTATTATAGATGCACAAATCAGGACCTGTGGGAGTCCTTCTCACAGGAGAAGGTCATAACTCCAACCAATGCAACTTCCCCGCTAGTAAAACCTATTTTTCTTTTCCCTTCTGAACCATTTGTCTCCCAGTTATTATCAGTGAAAAGTCGTAAGCTTCTCTGGTGTCTCACCCATGTCCAGAGAGAGACAAGTCGTGGGTTCATATGCTGGTTTTTCACATCCACCACTTCACACCACGAGAACCTCACCCACTGCAGCTGCAGAACAGGAAGGGGTCATCTATGTTGGTTACACACCCCATTTTTACCTAGATGTGGCTAATTATTTTCTGTTTAAGACTCTTTCTTGTCTTTTTAATCATACGAAGTAACTGCATTATTACGCTCTCATTGTAAGGATGTGAACCATATGGCAGTGCAGAAAATAAAACGTGAAAATCTGTTATATCTGTTCTCATTTCCTCATCTCATTCCTTACTGCAACAAAAACCAATTGTCCTCACTTTGGGAGGCCAAAGTAGGTGGATCACTTGAGGTTAGGAGGTCAAGACCAGATTGGCCAACGTGGTGAAACCCTGTCTCTACTAAAAATACAAAAAATTAGCCAAACGTGGTGGCTCATGCCTGTAATCCCAGCACTTAGCAGACTGAGGCAGGTGGATCACCTGAGGTCAGGAGTTCGAGACCAGCCTGGCCAATAGACAAAACCTCATCTCTACTAAAAATACAAAAATTAGCCGGGCATGGTGGCACATGCCTGTAGTCCCAGCTACTTGGGAGGCTGAGGCAGGAGAATCTTTTGAACCCGGCAGGTGGAGGTTGCAGTGAGCTGAGATCGTGCCACTGCACTACAGCCTGGGCAACAGAGTGAGACCCTGTCTCAAAAAAAAAAAAAAAAAAAAAAAAAAAGACAAAAAAAACCCCAAAACAAAAAAACCCACAACCTATTGTCCAATCAAGTCTTTCTTGCCACCAGAGCAGGGGACATGCCACTGGTGAGAGCATCTTCTCTGTTCCTTCCAAGCACTCAGCCCAGCACTCAGACCGGTGCTCACCCAGTGCAAAGTCACGGTGCCTGGGCATGGAGTCCAGATGCCATAGCCACGGCCATCAGAGACGGTGTTTTTGTTTTCTAGGGCTCTGTAACGAATGACCATGAGCTATGTGGTTTGTAGCAATAATAATGTATTCTCTCACAGCTCTGGAGGCTGGAAGTCCCAAATCAAGATGGTAGTACAGCCGTTCTCCCTCTGAGGCCTCCAGGGAGGATCCTTCCTTGCCCCTCCCTGGCTTCTACAGTTTTCTGGTCCTCCTTGGCCTGTTGCTGCATCCTTCCAACCTCTGCCTCTGCCTTCACATGGCCGTCTTCCCTCTGTGGGTCT
The DNA here is from genome assembly GCF_049350105.2 of Macaca mulatta. Classification (NCBI taxonomy): domain Eukaryota; kingdom Metazoa; phylum Chordata; class Mammalia; order Primates; family Cercopithecidae; genus Macaca; species Macaca mulatta. The sequence goes on along the minus strand of NC_133408.1, from coordinate 10,907,592 downwards.
GTGTGTCCAAGTTTCCCTCTTTCCCTCTTCTCATAAGGACACCGACCAGTGGACTGGGGCCTACCTCCTCCAGTGTGACGTCATCTTAATGTGATTACATCTGCAAAGACCTTTTTCTCAAGGAAGGTGATGTGGTTTGGCTGTGTCCCCACCCAAATCTCATCTTGAATTGTAGCTCCCATAATTTCCATGTGTTGTGGGAGGGATCCTGTGGGAGGGATCCAGTGGGAGATAATTGAATCATGGGGGTGGTTTCCCTCACACTGTTCTCATGGTAGTAAATAAGTCTCAAAAGATCTGATGGTTTTATAAGGGGAAACCCCTTTCACTTGGTTCTCATTCTCTCTCTTGCTTGCCACCATGTAAGATGTGACTTTCACCTTCTGCCATGATTGTGAGGCCTCCCCAGCCATGTGGAACTGTGAGTCCATTAAACCTCTTTTTCTTTATAAATTACCCAGTCTTGGGAATGTCTTTATCAGCAGCGTGAAAATGGACTAATACAGAAGCTCACATTCACACATAAGGGAGTTATGACTTGAATAGATCCTTTGAGGGGACACAATCCAAGTCACAACAGATGGAGACTCCATACTTCTCAACAATCCACCAGGAGCCACAAAGGCCCCCAGCAAAAGATCTTTTCTCTCCAAGGCCAGTCCAGTTGCACTATGGCACCTGGGCAGATAATGAAAACACTAACCCCCTTCAATGCTGCCCGTGGACAGGGCTCACTGATCTGCAGAATAACCCCCGGGGGGACCTGGTCCAAGGTAACATGCTGCAGCCCAAGCAACTGCTTGCTTCGATTTGCAAGCTGTGCAGAGCAGACAGCACAAAATGGCAGTGACTTGGGGAAAAGCCAGACTTTCTTGAAAAGCTGTCATTTCAGAAAGAAAGAAAAAAATATCACTTATTTTTTAGATAGGCATTGAGTATCGAAGATTTAAAAACTTGGCTCTGACCACAATATATCTGAAAGTAGAGGTCGTTCTGTAAAGATCAGCCTCTTCCTAAATCACCAGGCTGTCCAACAGGCTCCTGGCAGGGCCCAAGGGACCCGTCGAAGTGGCCAGAGGACTGCCCCAAGGGAAGCATGAGGAAAGCACGTGGCCCCTTCTGCTAACTTGGAGAGGAGTGGCGATGGACAGAGAGTAAAGCTAGGGCATGAATGGGGACATTTTATAAAGGCAGTTTCCCTCCTCTCCTGGGCTCACTGGTACACAGGAAAGGAGAGTTGGTGGCTTGTTGAATGGCCATTGAGTTCAGAAATATAGCTTCAGACATACCATCTTGTAATTGGAGCCATCCAAACCTCTACTTCTGAATGTTCCCATGGCAAAAACACAGATTTTCACAACATTCCAAGAAAATCCGGAAATTGAGTCCTGTAGAGGGCTTGGGATTGTTTTGCCAAGGAAATAATATTCCACACATTGGTGGTCCATCTGTGTGGGCAGATGTCTGTCTTGGGAATGACAGAGCAGGGCCCAAAGCTGGTGGTCACTGCTGGGAGTAGGGGCTGGGACACAGACTGGAGAGGGCAAATGGTACCACCTGATGCAGAGATAATGTTGACCTTGGGTCCCTGGGTCAGCTGATGGGGACAGAGGTCGGCAATAGAAAGAGGACTCAGGAATGCATCTATCCTTCCTGTTCCCTGTCCCTTCACTCTCAAGGAAAATGGCAGCATCATCACAATTCCCCAAATGAAAATCACATTGGAAAATATCTAGTGTTTTATACAAGAAGTCCAGAGGCTGATATCATGACCTTAGGTTTTAGAATTTTCTATCAGTGGCAACATGCCAGCTAAAAAATTCCCTATCAAGTCATTATATGAAGTTTATTTATGCCTTATCTTTAAAAATAAAGGCCTGCAACTCCAAGCAAAAATCTTGGACTCCTCTTTATGAATCAGACTGATTCCCAAACTGAGATCATAGCCAGCTCCCTGTCCCTGTGCTTATTATAAAACCCATCTTCTTTTCACGTCCAATACAACCAAGGCAGCCACACCCCACACGCAGCGCTCCGGCCTTCCTTTCCCCGAATCCAGGCCCCACTGCATGTGAAAATGCATATTATTACTCCTGGTGGGCTCAGAGGCTGTTTCGAAATAAAGCAAATAAGAACCACAGGGGAGTGACTCAATCCTGAATTGTGTGTCCTGACTTGGCGCAAATGCTCTTCCTTGTCCTTGCTTATTAACTTTGGGAGACACTGAGCATTCCCCAGGATGCGTTGGGGGTTTGCACACATTCCTGCCCAAAGCCTGGTAAAACCTGAGTGCCCAGGCAGCCAGGAATTCCCTCCCCTCCATCCGCCTTTGGGGCCTGTTCAGCCGCCCTCGTTTTCACTAACCCCACACAACCCACCGCGTTTGGAGGACTCTGTGATATACGGCGCCTTCCAGAGAACAGGATGCAGATGCGCGGGGGAGGTAACCGGAGAACAGCGCAAGAAGATGCGGCTGTCCCTGGAGCCCAACACATAAATTACAAAGCACAATTTCGAATTCGAGGGCAAGTATTGCCATTCCTCTCTTTCCCAAACTTTGGCCTTTTTGTGCTCAAGGTAAGTTTGAGAGGAGTGTAGCTTTTACCCTAAGATGACTTCTTCCCATTCCATTTCAATCATCCGCTGGGTCTCGGTGACTAAGTCATCAGCAGGGAGGACCCTTGTCTTCAGTGCCCTGCCATCGGCCAGCCGAGATCCAGTGTTCACTGTGGCTTTGGTCTTTTTTGGGAGCAGAGGAATTTGTTCAGGGGAAAGGGGAGAAGGGGTGGCCCACACAGAGGCAGGCAGACCTTTGTGTCACTGTGGAGGCTGAACCCAAGACCAACCAGGCACTTGGCAGTGACCACCCCTCCCACCTCCCCAGGGACACTCACTGTCTCAGCTGGACCCTTTCTGACCCTCCCAGTGTCAGCAGCAAGCTTGACTGTCTGCACCCAGGAGTCCCAGACTTGAGGGCTACATTTCTTCCAATTGCCTTTGTGCAGAGTACACAGATGGCTTCAAATAACAGGCTGTTTTCGTGCACCTGTGCTCTGGCTGTCCCAGGTTTTAGAAAGGACTGATCCATCTCCTCTTGAAACTTCCATCTGAATACACATAAATAAGGTGTGTATGTGTGATGAAAGGAACACTCTTGGGCCGGGTGTGGTGGCTCATGCCTGTAATCCCAGCACTTTGGGAGGCTGAGGCGGGAGGATCACCAGGTCAGGAGATCGAGACCATCCTGGCTAACACAGTGAAACCCACGTCTCTACTAAAAATACAAAAAATTAGCTGGGCATAGTGGTGGGCACCTGTAGTCCCAGCTACTCGGGCCTGAGTCAGGAGAATGGCGTGAACCTGGGAGGCAGAGCTTGCAGTGAGCCAAGATCGCTCCACTGCACTCCAACCTGGGTGACAGAGTGAGACTCTGTTTCAAAAAAAAAAAAAAGAGAAACACTCTTAAAACACTCTTAAGCTACATGATTAGATGATCTGTGCTCCCCCAAACTTTTGAAAACAAGAGACTGCACTCTGGACTTAAACTTTCTTTTCAATAAAAGCAATCTAGGAAGTTTCCTGGTTTAGGTAGAAAGTGGATTAGGCCACGTGCAGTGGCTCATTCCTGTAATCCCAGCACTTTGGGAGGCCGAGGTGGGTGGACCACTTGAAGCCAGGAGTTTGAGACCAGCCTGGTCAAGATGGCAAACCCATATCTACTAAAAATACAAGAAGTTAGCCATGCGTGGTGGTGCGCACCTGTAACCCCAGCTACTCGGGAGGCTGAGGCAGGAGAATCACTTGGACCTGAGAGGCGGAAGTTGCAGGGAGCCGAGATTGCACCACTGCACTCCAGCCTAGGTGACAGAGCAAGACTCCATCTCAAAAAAAAAAAAAAAAAGTGGATTTGGCACCATCCCCAGTGACAGGTGGGAAGGGACCGCCCTTAATTCCCGCTCTGAGATACTCCAGTCCTGTCGGCCCCTGGAGTGTGACCTGAGGGACACAAAGCAGCACTGTCACCACCCTGAATTCCAGTTCCAAACGCTGAATGGGGACACAGGTGACCTCAACACCAGGAGCTGACTGCTCTCTCCAAGCACAAGGAACCTTGTTTTTGGATCCATCCGCATCAGCAGTGTGAGCTGCGGGAATATGCATCTGCTTAAGATCTTTTTTTTTTTTTTTAAATGAGATGGGGTCTTACTTGCTCTGTCGCCCAGGCTGTAGTGCAGTGGCATGACCACAACTTACTTCAGAGCCTTGACCTCCCGGGCTCCAGCAAGCCTCCTCCTGCTCAGCCTCCCAAGTAGCTGGGACCACAGGTGTGTGCCACCATGCCTGGCTCATTTTTATTTTTTATAGAGACAGGGTCTCCCTATGTTACCCAGGCTGGTCACAAACTTTGGGACTCAAGAGATCCTCCTGTCTTGGCCTCCCAAAGTGCAGGGATTACAGGCATAAGCCACCACTGCTGGCCTGCCTCAGATTTTAACCTGCATGAGGGAATGGGGAACTCAGTTAGGGCGAGAAATGAGACCCCTCCCTTCAAGTGAGGCAGATGCCGACCCTGAGATCCATGTGACCGTGTGACCGTGCTGTGGGCCCAGAAATGAGGGGGATGGGGAGTATGACTGCCACATGCAGGCAGGATTGTATACCTACAGCCTGCTGGACCTGGGCCCAGTAGAGCAAGTGCTGCCACCTGATATTCCAATGTCACATTCAGAGACAGCCACTGGGCACTTTCCAGCAGGGCTGGTGGGCCCTTGTGAGAATGGGAAACTGGACCCATGTGGAGGGGTTCAGCCTGGTATGCTCTGCTGGGCTGTGACTCGTGGAGGCACTGGGGTCCTGCACCCAGGTGACATCAGAGCCCAGGGTGCCGTCTTTTCTCAGCTCCTTCTAGCCCATGTTGTGGATGCAAGGCATGGGTGCTAGGTACTTTCCCCTTCCACCCACGCTCGGCTGCTGGGCCACCTTGACTGCCCTTGGAGTTCTGGGCCCTCAAGAGCCTTCTCCATCACCTGCTTCCCATCGGCGCTGCTCCAACACCCACCCCAGGTGCTCTGTGGAATGTACCACTCTGTGGAATGTACCAATCAGGGCTCCCTCAGGGAGAGTGAACACCAAGGCCCACCTCAGCAGGCATGGCCAAACCACTCAACAAGCAGCCAGACACTGACGTCCTACCCAGCCCAGCCCTGAGACCTCGAGAGAAGGATAAGACGGACACCCTGACATCAAGAATGCGTGGTCTCGTGTGCAGCCCAACGCAAGCGCACAGAATGAAGGGGTGTCAGGATGATGACATGCGCTAGGGGTCTCTGGGGCAGGAGGGACCAGTGGGCTTCAAGGAGAAGGTGAACGCCATGCTGAGTTTTGAAGGATGAAAAGGATGGAAGGTGAGTTTCAAGTCAAAGCTAAATGGGGAAAACAAACAAACAAACAAAAAGACAAATAGAGAATTGAAGCTGGCAGTGAGGAGAAAGACAAGGTTCCGAGGCCAGGTTAACAGGACAGTGGTCAGAGAGGGGATGATGACTGGGGTTGGAGAATGGCAAGCAGCCCCTCAGCCACAACAGGGGACACCAAAGATGACGGAAGAGCCGGCATGAGGCCAAAGAGAGGCCAGACAGAGGGACTTGTGGAAACCTGGCAGAGGTGTGAATGTGACTTCCAAGCTGGTGGGCAGCAGGACGGAAAGGGCGGATGATGGGTGTGGCAGCTCTGTGTGTGGTGTGCTGGGCAGATGCCCTCATGGTAAAGCTGAGGCTCTGCCATTGACCACGAGGCACCACCGACCACACTCTGACTCCTCCAGCGATACAGCTGCCTTCCCAGCAGGAATGGTACCAAGGAGCCATTGGTATCGTCAGTTGTCCACTGCCAACTGGTTGCATGGAGTCTTTAAAACTGGGGCTGGGTTTCAAAGACTTGAGAGGCTGAGCCGGAGGATTGCTTGGAAAGTATGGTCCCTGCCCACAAAAAGCCCAACCCCCAGACCAGAGGGGAGCGGCACGATGAGGGTATGAGAGCATTTCTGTTGGCAGGTTCAGCCTCTGTGCTCTGACTTTCTCCACCTCAGGGATGTCCCTTCACCCAGGTTCCTACAGAGCCCCATGCTCCTACAGAGCCCCATGCTCTTTCCTTATCTCAGAACCACAGATTGGAATCCAGAAGGAGACTAGCTGAAGATCATTTAGTCCAGGGGGTGGCAACCTTTTCCTGGAAAGGGTCAGGCAGTAAATATTTTCGGTGTTGCTGGCCACAGTGTCTCTGTTGCACCTGCTCAATTCTGCTGTTGTAGTCCCAAAGCAGCCATAGACAATACATACGTGAAATGGGCATGGCTGTGTTCCAATAAAACTTTATTTGCAAAAGCAGGCAGCAGGGCAGGTTTGACCCACCAGTCACAGATCTCGCGCTCGACACTCCCATCCTACAGATGCTAAAGTGGAGCCTCAGGAAGATGGAACTGACTTGACCAAGGCTGCATGGCTACCAGGACCAGACCAGAACTCGGAACGTCTGCTCCTCAATCTTCAAATCTCTTTTTAAATACTGTTCAACCAACTGCTTCCTCCTGGCAAAGTGGGGTCCTGGAAAAGACCATGAATCTTATTGACTCAAGAGATCCGAAAGTCCAGTAGATCCTGCTGGGATGTTTGTGTTTTCAATGAAGTAGAGAAAACAAAAACAGATGAAGGACTTCAGCATTTTTTAAAAATGGAGTGTTCATTCAAATAAAACTTTAAATCCCACCAGGCAACCACGGGCACTTCACACTCCTGAGATAGGCTCAGCAATAGCTGAGACAAATCTCACTCCTATTTAATTATCATTAATCTTCCCTCCAGGCTTTTCCATACCAGCTAAATAGCTCAATCCATCTCATTACAGAAGGCAGCTTCCAGGTGTGGTTGTGAGAAATCTCATTAGCACAAATGTACTTCTGTATGGTGAGTCTGATAGGCCCACCTCCCGAGATGGGGATGTTGAATGACAAAATCTCAGCTCTGAGGACCATTGAAGCACTGGGTTCCCCAAAGTTTTGGCCACGCTCAGTAGTAAGAGCCTTGTATTATTGTCATTTTCAACTACAGATATCATGCCCCCCAAATAAGAAGAAAGCAAACACCTTAAAAGGGCAGACTTGAAGATTCACAATAAATAGGTAACACGCGAACCGTCCAACACTATGAAGCTCAACTGTTCCTCCTCTCAGATGGGATAATTTCACATGTTCAGACCACCCTGTCAGCATGTCAGATTTAAAATATTACACGTAGAATAATGAAAAATTGCCAACATCTCACCACCGTCTTTTGATTAATGAGGAGTTCCTTAGAGATTGATTGGTTTGTTTGATTTTGTTACTGGGAGTGACTGATGGCTATTTTAAAAAATACTTAGCTTAGCGCTACCCTCCATGAGATAATTTTCATATGCCTTGTGTAGCTGCGTCCAGAATAATTGGACTTTATTGCCTTCCTTCCATGCATGAACTGAAGTTCCCTGGAGAAGGAAAACAGCTTCAGACTTTGTTGCTTTAATATTTCCATGTAGATCAGCTGCCGTGTTCATGGAGAGGCTTCTACCAGATGGCCAGCCTGCCTTGAAGTGACATTTCCCATTTCCCGTCGATTACTCACCAATGGAAAATAATGTGATACAAATCCCTCATTTGGGGTAATATGTGGCCATATCCTTGTTGTACCTGCACTAAAGATAAATCATACAATAATTTCTCAACTCTCCAGGGAGAAAATAGGAGAAACAACAGGTCACCAGTGTCTGGCAGGAAAAGGGAATCGTTATTGGTAAGGCATTCACTAGGACATTGAAATCTAATGTCCTAATTTCTTTCTTTTTTTTTTTTTCTTTTTGCTTATTCTTCTGTATCTCAGTGGGGAAGAAACTTATTTTGGTTGTTTAAAACATTTAAGCTGTGGTTTTTAGGAAGAATCCCAGTTTTGGTCAAGTCCCTAGATATCTCTTCCCAAAAGCACCCGTTTTGATGCTGAGGTGAGGACACAAGTATTAGTTTTCAAAAAGCCCAATTTCATCTCCTGAACAGACTCAGATGATTAATTCTCATTCAAAGTCATTGTCAAATTTTTACTTTTAAAAATCTTAGTAATTTCTCTTCAGTATTTAGTATTTAGTATTACAAAGCTGTCGGTTACTCTCAGATCATCCTTGTTTTTCAACTTCTCTGTGTGATTCCAGCAAATTATTTTAGGTGGTCACTCTTTAATTACTGTTAAAGATGAGTAAGTAAAAATGAAAATATTATTAATAAGGTATGAATAATTATCACTAACATTTATTCAGCCCTTAACATGTGCCAGGCAGTGTGGCAAGGATATTCCATGCTTTAAGCCATTTATTGTCACCGCCATCCTTAGAGGCCAGGACTATTACCATCATCTTCCACACGTGGAAAGTGAGACAGTCCCTGTCCTACAGCCTGAGCAGGATTCGAACCCACGGATCTGATTCCAAGTTGTTCACCTCTGTTCACTGGGGAAGCCAAGTGTTAGGAAACTCATCTTTCTGGAATGTTCCAATTTTTCTCTTCTCAGAGAGAAGTCAGCCCTGTTATTTCCCAGTTTCTGCTCTTCCTACCAGGCTGCAGGCCTCTGCCCACCCTGTCCTCACAGGAGGGCAGCAATAAGGAACTGGGTTAGGGTCCCTTCCCCGGTCCGGAGATGTTGGGGTATGTAGGTTCCTGAGTCTTCCGTCCATGCAAGGGGCATCTGTCCCTCTCCTGCAGACAGTGATGCACCCTGGGCCGCAGGCTGGTTGCTGGCAAGTTGCTGTTCTTCAGTGAAAGAATCTGTTTGTTGGAGGCACCAGAAGGTTCTGGAAGCTGCAGAAAATTCTAGAAGTGGTGAAAGGTTCTGGAAACAGTTTCCTCCCTCCTCCTCTCCCCCTTCTCCACCACAGGCAGCATCTGCTGTAGTGTGAGCTACAAGCCTGCCTGGCCCTCCACCAAGCTTGAGGAGGATGCGAACTCGGTTGCGGCTGACAGCATTCAGGAGCGGAAGTCTAAGCAAGGAGGTCACCTGTCCAGGAGCTTACCCCCTTAGTAACTCAAGCTATTATGCACTCATTGGTATTCATCCAGACGGTTGTTTTGGCTAGAAAGAAACACTTCCTCCTCACTAGAATTACAAATAATTTGAGCAGAAAACTATAGGGAAGACATATTAATCATGTTTGAAAGGATGTATCTTTTGGTACAAAGGGTTTTCTTAATCTAAAAATGCTTTCCCCAATCTCTACTTATATCTGATGGTAGTTTCTAGCACACAGAGTATGTAACTTGTTTTGTTTAGTCCTTTCATACCCACCTCCTATGCAGATAAAAAAGCTGCATTTTTTTCTTTTTCTTTTTTTTTGAGAGGGAGTCTTGCTGTGTCACCTAGGCTAGAGTGCAGTGGCACGATCTCAGCTCACTGCAACCTCCACCTCTCGGGTTCAAGCGATTCTCCTGCCTCAGCCTCCTGAGTAGCTGGGATTACAGGTGCCCACCACTACGCACAGCTAATTTTTGTATTTTAGTAAAGACAGGGTTTCACCAGGCTGTTCTCGAACTCCTAACCTCAAGTGATCTGCCAGATTCAGCTTCCCAAAGTGCTGGGATTACAGGTGTGAGCCACTCACATTCGGCCAAAAAAACCCATAGATTAATACGTGTCCTTTGAATCAGTCTCTTCCTTAGTAACTTGCTTGAGGATCCAAGGAGTGAACCACTATGGAAATTTTTCTGTAATAATTTCCCTTAACCCTTATTTGGATTTGTAAGTCTAAAAACTTACCATTATCTGACATATGAAGTATGAGCTGTGGACATTGTCTCATCTTTTCCTTATTCCCTATTTATATTTATTTGTTAGTCCAAAACATCATTGTTACCTGACAAATTAAATGTCGTGAAAGCAGCTGTTTTATGCAGAACAACATAGTGCTGTGTAGTTTTTATATCATGCTAATGTCGGAGCCAGCACTCCTGCCTCCAGCCTCCGATCCTTCTCATTGACCCCGAATAACAGACACCTGAGCAGGCACCTGCTGGGGGATGGACTTTGCTAGGATGATTAGAAAGGAGCGTTTCCATGATTTGCTTATGCTTCACCCTGCCTTTTAGTTAAAGATTAAGTCTTTGCATCAGATTTCAGTTCTGAGGCACGCTGGGGAGGGATGTGAATATTTTCTTTATTTTTTTAAAAAACAAACCCTTGTAAATAGAGTTGGTTTATTTTTAACAAGGGTAGAAGCATTGTGGGAAGCTGGTTTTCAGATTTCATTCCAGCCACGGACGGTGCTGTGCAAACGAAGACACAGCCTGGGTTCTCCCTAATGAAAACGGTGTGTTGGGGATGGGGACGGTGTGTATGGGCGGGTGGGCTCTGAGGAGGCAGCTCCCCCTGCACAGAGATCCGGGCCACGTGCAGGTCTGCAGTGACTCCGCCTTCTCTCTGGCCTCACCTTTATGCAGCACTTGCCTTAAACAAGCTCACATGCCCCACCTCGGGCAGGTCAACCAACTTTTACTGAGCATCTGCTATGTGCAGGGCAGACCGATAGGCATAAAGGAGGTCTCTGTCTTCCTAGAGATAGTCTGGTAGATGAGACAGATGTAGAAACTAACAAATCTCACAAAGGGCAGGCCATGTCATAACAAAAACAGTAAGTGAAACCCAAGCCACGACAGATACAAGCATAGGTTGAGGGGATCATGGAGGGAGTGACTGATTCCCACCAAAGGAGAGGGGCAGAGAGGGCTTTGGAGAATAAACAGGCAGCAAAAGGGAGATATTTCAAAAAGTGGGAGGAGATTGTGTTTCACGTGTCCCTGGGGGAGTTTGGGAGGGAGATGGGAAATGAGGAGCAAATCTTCAAATAGCCCAAATAAAAGAAAGAAGTCTGTAAGACAGCCTGTTGACTGAAACAAGATGCAAAACAGATTGTGTTAAAAATAAGTTTGGAAAACAAATTATGTTCAGTAAAGCAACACTTAAAATAATGTTAGCCGAGGTGAAGTGGCTCACGCCTGTAATCCCAGCCCTTTGGGAAGCCCAGGTGGGCAGATCACCTGAGGTCAGGAGTTTGAGACCAGCCTGGCCAACATGGTGAAACCCTATCTCTACTAAAAATACAAAAATCAGCCACGGGTGGTGGCACCTGTAATCCCAGCTACTCAGGAGGCCGAGGCAGGAGAATACTTTGAACCTGGGAGGTGGAAGTTGCAGTGAGCCAAGATCATGCCATTGCACTCCAGCTTGGGTGACAGAGTGAGACTCTGTCTTGAAAAAAAAATTAATAATGTTATAGAAATTTTAGGGAAATATATAAATATATACATATTTGCTATAAATGTTGTTTGTTGTTGGTTTTTTTGTTTGTTTGTTTGTTTTTGAGACAGAGTCTCACTCTGTCGCCCAAGCTGCAGTGCAGTGGCACCATTTTGGCTGAAGTCTCCTCCTCCCCAGTTGCAGCCTCCCAGGTAGCTGGGATTACAGGCACGCACCACCACACCCAGCTAATTTTTGTATTTTTAGTAGAGACAGGGTTTGACCATGTTGGCCAGGCTGGTCTCAAACTCCTGACCTCAGGTGATCCACCTGCCTTGGCCTCCCAAAGTACTAGGAGTGCAGGAATAAGCCACTGTGCCTGGCCTATAAATGTATCTTTAAAAGGTCTCTATATATCCTCAATCAGTAACAGCGTCTGGGGTGGGACAGGAGGGAATTGGAATGGGGCAGGGGTGTCAGAGTGGACTTTAGTCTTTGTTTTTGTTTTTTTTTTAAACTAAGGAAATATATATTCTGCATTACCTATGTAATTAAAATATAGTTTAAAATCTAATAAATTACCTATTTACTTTTCATTATAACACGTGGCACTTAAGGTTATTATGTTATGTCCAATACATCTAGGTTTGATAAGTAAAAGTCAAGCAGATTCTGGAGAAGCCAAAATACTGACCCAGAAAACCTAGATTCGCCCAGTTTAATTCCCTTATTTTACAAATTGAGAAGTGTGGGTTTCTCATGGTCTTTTTGTTGATAGGCGCAGGAAGACGTACGTGAAATAATTCATGGAAAAGTCATAGTGGCCTTGAAGTTTTCCAGATAACTATGAAAAACTACATTAAGATGCTATTTTTCTACAAAATTCATTTTACCAACCTCAAAACATATTTTCTCTGAAGAGGGCACACACTGGCGATACCCGAGTGTGACATGCTAGCAAGAGTACTAGGTTGGGAGTCAACAGACTCAAATTCCACTCGGGAGCCACCACATGACCTTGGCATGAGCCCATCACCAGGCTCCTCAGCCTGCTCATCGCAGCAGCGGGGATTTCCGAAGCCCTCGGGAAATATTACTTCACAACAATGGAGAAAGACTTTTTTATCCAGGAGGTGAGAATGCTGGCCTTAAAAAATGTCCTTCCAACAGGTTTCAAAAGCGAGATTCTAATTTAAGCCTTGCAGGATCTCTAATGTGAAGCCTAGTTTGGTGGGGTTGAACACCAAAAGGATAGGAAGGGCTTCTCTTTTGAGAATGCGGGGAGAAAGAAAAATCAGTATTTTGACTAAAAAAAAGTATTTAAGTTATGATCAGAAATATATTTGTCTAGAAATAAAAAGGCATTCCTCCCACCCGCCACCCTTTTAAATATTCACAGCTGGCTCTCTGGCCACGTAAAGTTACCATGCTGTCAAATGACTCAACTTACAACATCTGTACTGGTGACCAACATCCTGTATCACGGGCTATCTAACCCTTTGAGTCACGACACCCCTGTTTGAGTAAGGTTTATTTTACTAGCACCAAGAGACTCCTGCATTTAACATCTGTGGTGCTGCTCCTGAAATTCCTAGCCGTAAAACAAGTAAATTCAGCGTGGTCTGCAATTCCAGAGCGTAGCCACCAACTACACAGAAAACACATTCAGAGGGGCCGGTGGGTAATGGAGCAGGGCTTAGCTCAGGCGGGGCTGCACATCTGGCTATGCCTTCTCTCCGCAAGTGTGGGAAGAGGACCTGGAAATGCCAGGGTCCAGCCAGGCAGAGAGTCGCTGGACGGTCTGCACAGGCAGGGGCTGCTCTGGCCACATGGTACAGTCCCCGCAGAGTACACTTAGGTGCCAGGTTGGTGACACTGGGTGTGACCAGCTGTTAACCACTAAACTCCATCTGTTGAAGCCCTCTGTAGGCCAAATACTCCACATGCCTGAAGATGCTTCCAGCTTACAATTGTGAACCCAGCTTCTGTGTCCAGCATCGAGAGTTTAAAGTAGGGCCTGCCCATTCTCTGGATAGACACAGAGCTGTTAAAATAATGATTATGTAGACTTTGCACCGCGTGGGAAAATATGGATGATGAGACCACACTAGAGAAAATGAGCAAACAGAACACAAGGTGGCAACATCACCATGGTAATAAATTGGTTAGACTGCCTGGAACACTATGCAGCCATGAAAAAGAGCCAGATCGTGTCCTTTGCAGGAACATGGATGGAGCTGGAGGCCATTATCTTTAGCAAACTAACGCAGGAACAGAAAACCAAATACCACATGTTCTCACTTATAGGTGGGAGCCAAATGAAGAGAATACATGGACATATAGAGGGGGACCACACACACTGGGGCCTACCTGGGGCGAAGGGTGGGAGGAGGGAGAGGATCCGGAAAAGTAACTAATGAGTACTAGGCTTAATACGTGGGTGACGAAATAATCTATGTAATAAACCTCCATGGCACAAGTTTACCTATATAACAGACTGCACATGGACCCCTGAACTTAAAATAAAACTTAAATAAATAAATAAATTGGTAAGCTCTGACTTGCCTGTGCAGCTGAGGACTAGAACTAAACACAGAAAAATTGCAATAGCTTAGTTCACTGGAGTGAAGTGGTTTAAAAAAATTTTCTTTTTTTTTTTTCTTTTTGAGGGAGTTTCACTCTTGTTGCCCAGGCTGGAGTACAATGGCGTGATCTCGGCTCACTGCAACCTCCGCCTCCTGGGTTCAAGCGATTCTCCTGCCTCAGCCTCCCGGGTAGCTGGGATCACAAAATTTTTTTTCATGCTATTCATGAAAATTAACAATTTCAAAGACATAATTCCAGCTTTTTAAGGGAGTCTCGGGCAAGGCATGGGGGTGGCATCTGCATGCAACGCACAGTTGACAGGAAAAAGGGACGATGGAAGCCCAGGATGACCCCCCGTGGGAGCCGGAGCAAGGCTGTGAACTTCAAAGGGATGATGGAAGCCCAGGATGACCCCCCGTGGGAGCCGGAGCAAGGCTGTGAACTTCAAAGCTCTTTGACAAGCACAGGATGATCAAAAACATATGGCTTTAGGACAACTCGTGGTCACATCTTCCGTGTGGCCGATGCCTGACAATCCTTCAAGTCACTGTTCCATATCAACATGGCTCGTGTGCTGGATGAGCGTGCATTGGGGAGAGGCTGGCTGGCAATCACCATGGCACTGTCCCATCAAGACGACGCACAGACTCCCCAATGAGACACAGACCTGGCCTTATGTGCCCGACATTCTACTCCAGGAGCAAGCAGCCTCTAAATTATTTGTCACCGCTACCCTGAGTGTCCCATGTTCACGATGCCACCCAGCTCTCGGTTCAATCCTGCTCTTGCTCATTGCCCTGGGCAAGGTGTCAGTCTCAGGCTGGGTCAAGAGGCTGTGTCCCCGCCCCTTACATTTAAATTTTAGTGGGTGGCATCTTTCCCAGCCATACCGAATGGAAATGCAATCACCTCCCTCCCTGATGCCGGCGTAATCTAACCGTCACAAGCCAGGAAGGATTGTGGCAAGCCATTGATCTTATTGTATAATTATGGTTAGGGAAGTGTGAATGATAAAGGATGAGCAGGAGAGGTGGAAACAGTAGACTTTGTCCAAAAATGGGACGAGCTAAATTACAGTGCATTGATTCAATGGAAAATCATTTATCTATTTTTAAAAATGCTTTGTGGGCCGGGCGCAGTGGCTCACACCTGTAATCCCAGCACTTTGGGAGGCTGAGGGGGGCAGATCACCTGAGGTCAGGAGTTTGAGACCAGCCTGGCCAACATGGTGAAACCCCATCTCTACTAAAAATACAAAAATTAGCTGGCGTGGTGGCGGGTGTCTATAGTCCCACCTACTTAGGAGGCTGAGGCACGAGACTCACTTGAACCTGGGAGGTGGAGGTTGTAGTGGGCTGAAACTACACCACTGCACTCCAGCCTAGGCAACAGAGTAAGACTCTGTCTCAAAAATAAATACATAAATAAATAAAAATAAAAATAAGCAAATAAAAATGCTTTGTAAAGACCACATGGCAATGGAAAAAAGCATGAGATATAAAATTAAGTGAGAAAAAGTACTGTACAAAATGGTATGTGAATTATGATTCTAACTATAAAAATACATTTAAAGACCACAAAGGAATACAAATATGTATGTGTGCATGCACATACACATCTAAATGACATGTATAGTCACGTTTTATTCTACAAAGGAGACGAACAGGTGCATTTCCTTTAATGCAGAAGGGAGTCCGCAGAGAGTGGCTCTGAGCAGGTGACTTAGTTGATTTCAGGAGCGGTGAGATCATGGGGAATTTTTTCTTTATGGCCAACAATTTCTATAACATCATGCGTATGCAACTGAAAAATCATTATCTCAAAGCACATGCATTTTGTATATTTTGGCAGCATTTTCTGCAGTTCAAATGGTCATATGAAACCCTTCAGTTTAGCCAGGGGCATACCTTAGAGCAAACCCACACCATGGGCCTGGCAGGAGGCAAACCGGCATGAAAGGACAACACGGCGCTCCCCGACCCTTGGAAAGTACAGGAATCCATCCTCATTGCAAGACCATCTCTAAACGTTCTCCAGGGGAGGAGACAGGCAGCCTTGCTGTGCTGTTCAGCACTTAAGCAGACTGAAAAAGCAATGATCATAAAATGCAAGTTCAGCTGCAGCCCAGCTCTGTGGGGAGGTTGTTGGATGAGGGGCTGTCTGTCTAGGGGAGCCCCTGACTCAGGCTTAGCTTCATCTTTGAGGTCCAGCCTTGCACCTGCTCTGTTTCCTCATCTGGGGTCCAGCTGGCATCTGCCTGTACCTGAGGACCTGCCCAGGGAAGGCCGACAGAGACGGCGGGGGACTGAGGACAAGAGTGGGGGCCAGGCAGCTCACCCATCCTCAGGGCATGCCCAATTCTCCCTCGTGTTAGATGCAGAAATCAAGTTACCTCGACTGAACTCATTTTAAAAATGACTTTACTCCATTCTGTTTCAATGTTGCATTCTTGGCTTTGAGCTTGTGTATTAAAGAAGCAGCTCCATGAAAATGTTGCAACATTAATGTGAGCTGTGAAAGAGATGGCTGATTATTTTGTTGGTATCATTTATCTAAGGCTCCATAGACAAATTAGTTTCATAATTCTAGTGCGAGTAAAGATCATATTTCCTAAAGGTGATTTTTAAACTATTTTTTCATTGACAGTAGAAAGCTGAGAGTGAAATTTTGTGTTTAGTTATACAAACGACATTAATGTGTTTATAGCACCTCTACTGCTCTCCTTCCTCCCACCCACCATCCTTCTACATATTAAGAAAATATTTTCTCTTTTTTTCAACAGACTCTCTCTTTTATTATAAACTGCCTCAAATTCTTTTTTGGAGTAGATAAGATGTCAATAAATCTGCATAGCAATATATCTTGAGGAAATTGACTATTGGCAGAGACACACTTTCTTACCTTCAACAAGGTTGTATCATTGCTCAACTAAAAAAATCTGGGCCGGGCACAGTGGCTCACGCCTGTAATCCCAACACTTTGGGAGGCCGAGGCTGGCAGATCACCTGAGGTTGGGAGTTCGAGACCACCCTGACCAACATGGAGAAACCCCGTCTCTACTAAAAATACAAAATTAGCCAGGTGTGGTGGCGCATGCCTGTAATCCCAGCTACTCGGGAGGCTAAGGAATGAGGATCACTTGAATCTGGGAGGCGGAGGTTGCAGTGAGCCAGAGATGGTGCCATTGCACTCCAGCCTGGGCAACAAGAGCAAAACTCCATCTCAAAAAAAACACACAAAAAAAACAAAAAAAAAAAAAACCTGCAGCAAGAAAAATCAAAAATCAAGCCGTGAGGCTGTCTATAAGACAACTCAGCTAGGCCCTTTAGAAAGTCGGTCACAACAGAAACTCTGGGAGACTGTTATAGATTGAAATCGATAAAAAGACATAACAACGAACATATTGATCTTTGATTAGATCCTTTTTTAAAAAAAATAAGCTATAAAAGACGTTTTGGATGCAATTGGGAAAACGTGAATATGAACTGGATAGTCGATGATGCTAAAGTTAATTTTTAAAAAAATTAATGTTATGAAGTATGATAATGGTATCACAGAGACATAGGAGAATGTACTTAGTAGATATCTAATGAAATATTTAGAGTCAAGTATCATGACCGTTTACAATTTACAATTTACTTCCTTTTTTTTTTTTTTTTTTGAGATGGAGTCTCACTGTCACCCAGGCTGGAGTGGAATGGTATGATCTTGGCTCACTGCAACCTCCGCCTCCTGAGTTCAAGCAATTCTCCTGCCTCAGCCTCCCGAGTAGCTGGGGTTACAGGCTTGTGCCACTGTGCCCAACTACTTTTTATATTTTTAGTAGAAAGGGGGTTTCACAATGTTGGTCAAGCTGGTCTCAAACTCCTGACCTCGTGATCCACCTGCTTCAGCCTCCCAAGGTGCTGGGATTTCAGGCATGAGCGACCACACTAACCCTACAATTTACTTTCAAATGGTTAAGAAAAAACAAAACAAAATGTGTGTGTCTCTCTGTGTGTGTACAGAGAGAGAGAGAGAGAGAAATGTATATGGCAAAATATAAACAATGGTTAGAGGCAGGTGGACAGTCTACCGGTGTTCCTTGTACTATTCTTCCATCTTTGCTGCCTGTTTGAAAATTTTCAGTCAGTTGGGTGGAGGTCTATGAAAGTCCAACACTTATAGATCAACCAGAAATCGGTGAAATCTGATGGCAACTCATTTTCTGGAACCCCAAGTATACCCCCAAACAACTCAAATGGTTGGGATCAATGTTAATGGGTTTCAAGGAACAGTCATAAAACTTAGCAAGAAAGAGGAAAACAATCACCACCACCACAATTTTGCTGCTGCCACTGTCTGCAGGACGGGTCGCAGAACTGCGTGGCAAGAGGAGACAGCGGTTCATGAGGCCAAGAGAGCGAGACCATCCTGGCCAACGTGGCAAAACCCTGTCTCTACTAAAAATACAAAAATCAGCCGGGCATGGTGGCGTGCCTCTGTAGTCCCAGCTACTCGGGAGGCTGAGGCAAGAGAATGGCTTGAACCCGGAAGGCGGAGGTTGCAGTGAGCCAAGATCGCGCCACTGCACTCCAGCCTGGCGACAGAGCGGGACTCCATCTCAAAGAAATAAGAGAGAGAGAGAGAGAGAGAGAGAGAGAGAGAGAGAGAGAGAGAGAGAGAGAAAGAAGAGACAGCATTTCAGAAGGAGTCTCTGCCCAGCATCCAGCAGCAGTTGGTAAGAGAAGCCCATGTATGAGAATCCGGATGCTGCAGCGCCCCCTCGAGTCACCTCCATTGAAACACATTTTTTTCCGCAGTCGGAGTGGCCGATTGCTGCAGATACGACATCTGGCCAGTACCAAGCTTTCTTAACTCTGCCGAGACCACCCCAACGCGGGAATGGGCAGACATAAGGGCACCGGGAGTCCTGTACGAGTCACCTGATCCCCAGCACCAGGTCAAGGCTGCAGGAGTCCCAGTCGCGCTCCTGCCCGTCACACCCACACACAAAGCTTGCTTCTCAACTACGCTAGGACAGCGCAGCTTCCCCTGGGCGAGGCCCTAAACGTGGATTCAGAGCTGCACAGCATCCGCTGACCCCACTCCAGAATGATGGCTGGGTAAGTCTCTGTTGTAACCCACACCAATTTAAGGGATGCCGAGAATGAGCTCTCAGTCACGTATTCATTCATTTTAAAAATGTTTACAGAGAAAATTCTCTGTGCCAGGGTCTGTGTCAGACATATGTTTGTGAACAAATCAGATAAGGTCCCCGCACTCATGGTGTCTAAGGTCTACTGTGAGACATGGCAATGAAACAAGCAAAAAATACGTGTGTGGTGTGTGTGCAGAGTGAGTGTGTGTGGACTGTGTGTAGAGAGAGTGTGTGTGGAGTGTGTGTGGAGTAAGTGTGTGGAGAGAGTGTGTGGAGTGAGTGTGTGTGGAGTGAGTGTATGAATGGAGAGAGTGTGTGTGGAGTGAGTGTGTGTGTGGAGTGAGTGTGTTTGTGTGGAGTGAGTGTGTGCAGAGTGAGTGTGTGTGAGGAGTGTGTGTGTGGAGTGATGTTGGCAGAGAGGCCAACATCAGCCAGACCTTGCAGGTGATGATAAGTAGTTGGATGTTTATTCTAAGGGAAGAGGAGGCCATGGAATTGCTGTAAGCAGTGGATGGACATGAGGTGACTTAAGTTTTAAAAGGCCACTATGGTGACTCTGTAGCAAGTCGACTGGAGGTGGGCAAGAGTAGAAGGTATTGCCCCAGTCCAAGTGAGACATCAGTTCCTTAAACAAGGACAGTGGCTGTGGAGTGGGAGAGGAGTGGACAGATTCCACATACACTTTGCAGGTAGAATTGACAGGTTTTGCTAATGGGTTGGATGTTAGAGTTGAGAAAAGAGGAGAAACCAAGGAAAACTTCCAGGTTTCTGGTTTAAGCCAATGGTGGTGCCAATTCCAGAGAGAGGAACTGACATGGACAGGCTGGTGGGGAGAACATGGAAGTCAACAGGTAAGAGTTCTTCATCCTCTGCAGGATACCTGCTGTCTTTCAGTCAGTCAGTTTATCAATCTGGTACTTGTTGAGGGTTTACCATGTATTAAGTTCTGCACATTTACCTTGACATATTTTTAAAGGTGATTTGAAATGACTTGTAATAAAACTCATAGGTACAAGAAAACTGTTGAAAAGGTGCATGTGTGAAAGTACAAGAGCCAAGTAACAAAAGGATGAAAAGAATCATATCCAAGTCCTAATCCTAAAAGAGACCGCTGCAATTACAAGCAACAAAACTTAACTGTGAGTTTCCCAGGAGCCAAAGCAAAAAGGGAAAGTTGAGTTTCATAAAGCCGATTGTCTAATAAAAAGAAGCATGACTGCTTACTCAGAGAAATAAAATTTTGCCCTTATTCTCAACTTCGAAAGCATTTTTCTTACTATCTACCTTCTCTAAGGGCCAGTGATCAATATAGTGGAATTGTTATATTGTCAATAACAATTTTACACAAAATACAAAGGATTTCTATATAAAACCTAAAAAACCGGTGTCCCAAACGCCGGGTAGAATGGACTATCAAGGGCACTGGTCGGGGCACAGGTCTGTAGCAAGGGAATACTTTGGCCTGTGTCTTACTGTCTTAGGTTTTAATAGTGTCTTTGTGACGGGTACCTTGCTACCCACTTACTTAACTACAGTTTCTTTCGTCTTAGAATGTAAATTTCTTTTGTGACCCTCTCTCTCTCTAAACATGTGTGTGCATGTATGTGTGGGCGTGTGTGAACCACTGGAGTTGGCTGTAGACTTTCCTTTAGTTTTGCAGCCAGAGCCTCCCCCCGTCGCCCAGGCTGGAGTGCAGTGGTGCGATCTTGGCTCACTGCATCCTTTGCCTCCCAGGTTCAAGCGATTCTCCTGCCTCAGCCTCCCGAGTAGCTGGGATTACAGGCACGCACCACCAGCACCGCGTCCGGCTAATTTTTGTATTTTTAGTAGAGACGGGGTTTCACCATGTTGGTTAGGCTGGTCTTGAACTACTGACCTCATGATCCGCCCGCCTCGGCCTCCCGAAGTGCCGGGATTACAGACGTGAGCCACTGCTCCTGGCTGGCAGTAGTCTTTTTAAAACATTTAAATAAACTTCGCACCCCTTATCACGCTGCCCGGAAAATTCTGACTTCCCTCACCTTGGGAGAGCAAAGCTCATAGAGCAGACATTGCAGACCCTGTTTAGCTCACATTTAAGATAAAGGAAGATGCAAACTCCTTTATTTCTGATCAGCTCATCCTCTGTGACTGATGGCCGGGGAGCCCCGCGGGCACCAGTCTGTAGGCTCCAGCCTGAGCCAGATTCCATACTAAAAGTCCCGAGGCTGGCAGTGAAAGAAACCCCCGGGGCTGGAAACTCACCCCTCCTGGGCGTCTGGACACCAGCTCATGGCTGCTCTCGGGTCTGTGGGGGCCCGGCGCCCCTTCTCCCCAGGGAGCCGCGTGACTCTCCTTGATCCGGCCTCACCTCGAGCGACAGGCCTCCCAGCCACCCCCCAGCAGCCCCCGAGCAGTCCCCGGTGCGCTGGGGCACTCTGCAGCGCGCAGGTGTCCACGCAGAGCCAGCCCGAGCGCCATGAATAATTGACGCGCAGAGTGGAATTACCTCTGTGGGCTCCGGGTCCCTCCTGCAGCCCGCACCTGTCCCTGCCCCTGTCCCTGCCTCTGCCCGGAGGACTACTGCTCTTTTCAGAAATGACGCCGGTACTCGCACGTACAAAATGCCTTGCCGTCTTGCTGGGAACACATTTGCATGCTCAGTTTCAGGTTCAAATGCCTGCGCATTAAACAGGATTAAATAGCACAACCTGGCGGGGGCAGGGGGGAGCACGAGGGTCCTCCTCCCACCAGGCCGGAGGTGGGTGAAAATCCCAGCAGATTTCAAAAACCCCCCTCCCACCCTACACCCCAACTGCTGGAGTAGGGGCTGCCCTACAGCATAGAGGGACCCCCAGTTTCCAAAGTGAGGGCTCAGTCAGCACCCTGCTTCTCCTCCATTCTCTCTTTTTTCATTCATTTTTCTGCCAACAGATATTTATTGAACACCTACTACGTGCCAGCACTGTGAAGGGGGACAGTAGGGACTGTAGCAGTGAACAAAAAAGTCCCTGCTCTTTGGGTTGGGGGATTCAATTTAAAAAAGACTCAAAGAAATAACAGTTCCTGTATGAAGATAAGAGCAATGACCAGGGAGAGGCAAACAAAAGAGAGTGATAGGAAAGTTTCTCAGGATGTTCAGGAGGGCCTTTCTGTCCTGCTGTGCTTAGATTCTGCCCATAACTTAATAAGTATGTTATTATTTGACAATAATACTTACCAAACACTTCTCATGTTCTCGGCACTGTAATAAGTGCTGGCTTTACATAACCGTTGTAACAACCTAATGACATGGATCTTCTAATTGTGCTCATTTTACAAAAGAGTACAATTGAGGCAATGGGTCCCAAGGCCAGTAGCTGAAGAATGGCGGAGCTGGGACTTGAACCCAGGCATCTAGTTCTGGGACCCACTCTGAAATGCTGCACTGTAATTTACATATATTCATTTCCCCTGCTTTCCAAATGTGGGGCACAGTCAAAAGCAAGCAAATATGCATCAGGAGCATCTGAAACATAAACAGCCAGCCCCATAACATGGCATTTTTCCTGTTCTTGTCTACATTTCTAGTTGATTCCTAAAGTGGGAGAGAGAGCGCGTGATGACAGGGACTGTTTACTTGGCAAAGACACTGAGTCAGCCTAGGATTCCCAAGGCTGCACCAGGGAAGCCTGTGTCATGGATTCAACCGTCCATCCTGAGCCGCACCTGCACTGGCTGAAATGCTAGTGGCCGGATTTCAATTTGGGGACCCAGTGGGTGACACCCAGGAGCCCAGAAGCCACACCAGCCCTTGGCTGCCTACAACCCAGGTTTCCATTACCATGTTGCCACCTGCCAGCTTGGCAGGATCACACTGCACCTTGGGCAGGTCCTTGCCCTGGGCCATCTCTGCTGCCATCCATCCCTCTCCCTGAGGAAGGTGGTTGGAAGGACAATGGCCTTTTCTTGGCTGAGGAGTGCCAGGGAACCAAGCCCCTCAGTACAGAAGGAGGGAGCAGCCAAAGCTCTCCAGCATCCAGACCCCATCACAGGGTAGGCCTGCAGGATTGTGGGTGTCTTACAAATCTTGCTTATCCTCCAAGACTAGAACAAAGTTCTCCCAGGCCTCAGACAGTCATCCCTGCCTGCAGCTATTGACTGTTTGCATAGGAGGCGCTGGAGTTGGGATTTGGGAAGGAGAGGCAAGTTCGAGGCTGGGGAGAATCTGGATTTTCCTGTGCACTAACCACAGGCAGCTATCTCCTCCTCCAGAGCACACTCACTCTCAGATGCCCAGGGAGCTGAGCAAAATTTCTCCCTATTTTATCCAAATATGCCGTGGTCTTTGAAATGAACTCTTTACTCCTCCTTCCTGCTGACCCGACTGCAAATCAGCTTTTGATGGGATTGGACAGCTTGGAGAGATGGGCAGCGATCACGCTGAAATATGATGACAGGGGCAAGACTGCAAGGACATCGGCGAAGTAAGACATGTGCACAGAGCCACCATGTGAAAACAATTAGGACGACAAATTTACTAATTGCTGAAAGTAACTTAATAAAAAAACCACAATGCTCTCTGTTATTAATCCTGGCTACTGCAGCGGGTGCCAATTGGAGTTTGCTTGCAGGAGGGATTGTATCAGGCCAGTGCCCTAGCGTTTGCGGATGCTAAGTGAAAAGAGCTTGCATCTCTGTTGGTAGTTGAAAAATAAACCATTCTCCAGCCTCCTACCAGTGCAAGTGGCTATGGGGGTTTGAGGCATTTCTGAAACCCATGGAGACAGGGAGGCAGGGTTCTCTTGCCCTTCCATGACTCTCTCTTTTTTGCATATTCTCCACTTAAACCAGAGCAACAGGCATTACTCAAATTTTGGAGGGTTAAGAATTGATTTTTAACAAACACAGATTTGAATACAATATTCTTAAAGTGTTTTAAGGTGGAGTGGGTAGACATGAGGTAGCAAGGGACTCCATTCTTGGGTTGGGTGAGTAGCCTTCAAAAGTTCTCTGAGTTCCCAAGTCTTTCACAGGCTGCTTGCTACACATAATCCTTCACAGAAATTAGGTATCAGTGCCTAGGCATCGGAAGTGAATGCAGTATTTTTGGAGGCAAGGGAGTCCCTTAGCCCTCCAGAAGATCAAAGACAACCATCAAATGTGTCACCTTCAATAAGTCATGGGATGCAAAGGACCATAATTTCCCTAACTAGAGGGGCTCTTTGTGCCTATATTTCTCTTAAGTTGCTTAAGTCTGCAAACATTTGGATCATTCAAGCCTCATTTTTTCCTTGAAATATTTATAAAAAAGGCTGAATTATTATTTTTTGAAATATGTTAGTATCTGCCCCCACTCTGTATTTGACCATTTATATCTCAATGAGAAGTTGCATTCATTAAAGCTGGCAGCTCTGTGTGTACTTTATTGTGATGTTTTTGTAATTACAATGAGCAGTGTAGCTTTTTTTCTCCTCCCAATTAAAATGATCCTGGCCCAGAATGTCAGAGTCTTCAAGGCCAAGTTTGCTTCTCCTGGAGCATCCCCAGAAGATGTCTGCCCAGGCGGGAGGAGGCAACTCGACCTCTTCTTGGACCCAGGACTTCACCAGGGATGGTCAGCTCCTGCAAGAGCCCTCCAGCCCTCCCTCCAGCAAGAGCGAGAGCCAGAGCCAGCGGGGTGGCCTCAATAGGTCGTCCCGCCCAACAGCCGCCTTTCAGGAAACAGAGACTGTAACCTGGGACTTATTAAAAGTTTGGAGAGAAATAATATTTCTGAGGTCGTTCAACCTCTGGCTACTTTGAAGTTTATTCTTGGATTAATTCAGACCTTCAGAGACTGCTTATGGGCGTGCATTATTTTCACTTTTTGCAGAATCACTCTCACTAAATTGTATGTTAGTCTTATCTTATCGACCTACTTCTAAAGAATGCTTGGTTAAGAAAACAAATTCTCGAGCCTCATCCCAGAGTCTGATTCAGCATTTCCAGGAACACGCTGGAAAGCTGTCAGTGTCAAAGTCTCTCTGTGGTCAGTTTGATTGCCCTGTGACATACCTTTGAGAGTTCATGCCTAGAAATAGCTGTGCTTGTTCTGAGCAATGGGTTTATTTATTTATTTATTTATTTATTTATTTATTTATTTTTATCACTAGACACTGTGATGCTTCTAACTAATCATGTCATTTCTTTGGGTTGACTGTAGGAACCTCAGATTCAAATCCACCCCTAGCAAAAACGTGCATGGTCTTAGCACAGGTACTTTTTGTTCATTCTGTAGCGACTGCCTTTACCTTCTTTCCCCTCTGTTGAACTTTCCTCAAGCACTTACCTTTTTTATTATGGCAAATGTCAGACACAATGTAAACGCTTACCTTTTTATTACAAAAAATTTCAAACGTAAGCAAGAATAGCAAACACAATGAGCTCTTATGTATCCATCATCAAACTTCAATAATTTTCAACTTACAGCCCACCTTTAAATATTTATTTTTAATCTTACCAAGATTATTGGAGTCTTTGTAAGTCTCCCAAATTCTTTTTCTAATGAGATAGAGAGTACATTATAAATAACCACAACAAATCAGTAGTTCTTACATTCAGAAGTGATGCTGCCTCCCCATCTCTAAGAGGACATTTGGCAATGTCTGCAGACAATTTTGGTTGTCACAACTGGTCAGGGAGCAGGCTGCTCTTGGTATCTAAGGGATAGAGTATGCCCTACAATGCACAGGACAGTCCCCAGAATGAAGAACGGTCAGCCTCGAATGGCCACGGCGCTGAGGCTGTGCACTAAATTAAAATGAGTATTTTTCAAGTTAGACTATTCCTAGGAAATTGACTTTAAAGCACAAGTTGTGTTTTCAAGTTGAGAAATGTTCTAAATATCATAGGTTTGGTGGTTTATAGGGTATTCATGGTACACACGCTGGAATATCAGTAAGAAACTAGTTGACGGTGGTTGTCTCTGGGGAGAACTGGGTGGCAAGGCAGGATAAAGACTCACTTTTTCCTCTATCCCCATTTGTGTCTTTTATATGTTATAATGCATGCACGTCTTACCTACTTGAAATACATTTGAATAACATGGAGTACGTGAATGTTTTCTAAAGATCTGAAAACAAAATTTTCATTTTAAAGAAAGCTTTTAAAATGGTTGTGTAAAGAGACCAAAAGGAACCTTCGAACAGAGCTTTCCAGAGTACTGCGAGTCTGTCAGACACCTAGTGTGGCTCAGCAAGCCCGGGCCATTAAGGGAATCAGAAACACGTGGAGAGGCGGCCGCTGCTCCCGCATGATGGATCAATTGTGTGAGAACGAAGTTAAATGTGAGGGTCCCTGTGCCAAGCCTCTGACACTAATGAGCCCTCAACTCCAGGGAGCAGGTCTCCCAGGGCCGGGCGGTTGACGTGGCTTCTGGGCAGCAGACAGGAGGGCCGGGAGCCGCCTGCCACCTGGCCGGAGCTGGCTGCAGGATGAAGGTCCAGTCCTGCCTCCGTCAGCTGGTGGCCATGTGCACCAGGGGGTCACTCACCCTCTGATCCTCCAAAGGACACAGCTACATTGAGCTATAAATGGTGACAGAAGTGAGGCAAACCCTTTGCTTCTTTTGAAAAGAAAGGCCCAGCGAACACATCTTTTGAAACGTTACCTGGCTGTGTCACTTCCATTCTTAAAACCCCAGTGGCTCCTGGCTGCCCTTGGTCCTCCTCTTTCTCCTCGGATCCTCTGCCTCTCGACTCTGGCCCCCATGGCTTTTTGTCCGTCCCTCGGATCCACCACACTCCCCTCCACCGCAGGGCCCCTGCAGATGCTGTTCCTTCCACCAGGCACACCCTTCCGTCTCCTCCTTGCCTGGTTACCTCCTCCAGGAAGCCCCCCTTCGTCCACTCCATTAGTAAGTCAACCCCCGTCATGACAGACTGTCCCAACCCTGGTCCTTTTCCTCTCAGCTCTTGGAGAGATGCATCTTCATCACCTGTGCAATCATGTGATAAATGCTCGTCTCCTGGCTGGGCCATGAGCTCTGGAAGCTGCATTTGAGACCCGTTGGTTTGCCCATCCCGGAGCCGCGTCAGGCCCATATTCACTGGGACTCACTAAATGTCCATGGACCAAGAGACCTAATGGAGAACAAAAACAGCCCTGCCCCAGAGGCAGGCATCAACATGTGGCTCGTCAAGGGAATCCTGGAAGAGCAGTCAAGCTCAGGGGAGCAGAAGGGCCTCTGAGATGTGGCGGAATGGGGTGTGGGCAGCCTGGAAGCTTCCATGGCTTCTCTAGGGTGGAGAACAAGTCTGTGGCAGGTCAGAGGGCATGGCTGGATGGTCACCCAGACTGCACTGCGGTATCTCCTGCTCCTCCCCTCTCCTGCATGGTCCCCGATGGAGTAAGGCAGACTTCCTTGGTGCCAAAGGCATCGATGACCCCCTGGGATTGGTCAGTGGATGTGGGGAGGCCATGGGTGGAAAAGCTAAGAGCTCCTCCAGGGTGATCTGGGGAGAACAAGGAAGCCCCTTCCACACTGACCCATGAGAAAGGGGAAATGTTCTCCTCTCTCCAAAGCAAGGCCTTCCCTGACTGCAGTGACCCCGGTGGCTGCCCCTTCTCCAGGCTCCCACCACACCCTGGGCACATTCCAGTGGCTGCATAGTTCATGATGATGCTCTTTCTAGATGTTTGGTGCCCAGCTAGGCTGTGAGCTCCCTGAGGGCAAGGACTGTGGGACGTTTTTTTCTAATACTCAAACCATGCACAGAGGCCCAATTATTAAGGTGTCCAACAGCCTTCTACAGAGTGAGCTTATTGCTGCTATGGGGCATCACACAGAGGGGTCATAGCTGCTGGGTTTTTTTTTTTTTTTTTTTTTTAACTTGTCCATCTTGCTACAATTTCTGTCAGCATGAACAGAAATGGAGATTGAAGGACGGGGCTGTTGGCTTCAAGCAAGACTTTTCTATTCCTTCATGTGTGCATCACACACACACACACACACACACACACACACACACACACACACACAGAGTCTCTCTCTCTCTCCCCGTCTCTCTCCCTCTCTCCTCGGCTACTGAGAGTCCTTGTTGAAGCCAAAAGTGGTAGACGTGTAAGAAAATGCTGCAAAATGAGAAAGATGTATTTGGTGTTGAAAAGGAAATTGATGAGGAGAAGGAGCATGTGGCCCCCGGGGAAGGCGAGCTGCCCTCCCAACTGGCAGGTGTGCAGCTTTCTCAGGGAACCCCACAGAGGCCCTGGAAGACATTATTCCTTTGCCTGCTTTCTGTGGAGAACAAATCACCTCTAAAACATTTCCCAGAGGAAGGGCCGGTGGGGCAAGAATTGCTTCTGGGGGTCGACCAGCCACAGGCCCAGCCGGAGAGCAGGAGCTGCTGTCAGAAAGCCCACGGTTGGCCAGCATGGCCACTTGTCAGCACACAAGGGCCCTGGAGGAAGTCACCTGCCCCAGGTGAAGACAGTGAGACAAGGGTGGACTCGGATTGGTGAACTTCCTGTCCTCCTTCAGGTCTTCACTCCAGTGTCACCTCCCTGGGGACCCTCACCTGGCCACATTCCTACTCACAATCATCCCCTGGCCTTGTGGACTGGACACTTTCCCACCCCTGTCATGCCTGATTTTTCCCCTGAGCATGGAAGACGCTCAAAAGCCCATTCATGTTACTGATTCTCAACATCTTTCTCCCGAGACTGCAGTTGGAATGAGGATAAACACTGCACCTGCACTGCCCCCTGCTCAGTCCCCAGCAGCTACAACACTGCCTGGCACATAGCGTGACATTGGTTATTTATTGCATGGCTGCAAGAATGAATGAATTGGAGTCATCGAAGGCTGCCTTTTAGAATGGTGACTACCCTGTATTCAGATTCTTTTCAAGATACTGTCTTTGTGAGTGCCCCAGAGTACTAGGTGGGCCCAACCTACATTTACATTTCAAAACACCCAATGCATTTTCAAAAGAAAGTTGCTTTAAATTCGCTGCATTAAATTAAATTCACTGAACTTTCTTGGCGCTACCCTGAGATAGCCCAGACAAGCAGCCGGTCTTGGGAGGTTTGACCATTGTCACCATGATACCAGCTTGGCTCCTCTCCCCCAGACCCCAAAAGTTGAATAAGCTCTTCACCTTCATTGGTATGGAAATAGAGCTCAGGGCTGTTTTAGTATCTATATGTGGAGGGAGAATTGGAGGGGCCCTAAAGTAAGTAGGTTTGCCACCCTTTCAAGAGAAGTCAAAGGGCGGTGCCAAGCCCCGCTCGCCGCCAGGGTTTCTCAGGTGCTGTCTGGCAAGTTGGGCCCGTGGCATCGGCCTCGTTTCTAACCTGGTCCCCACCACAGGCCTGGATCACATGCTCCCAGTCCCCTCCCAGTTCCCTTCTGAGGTCTGGGACCTCCTCCTGGCTTTCTCCAGTTCTTGGCGACCTGTCAAGAGGTCCCTGCTCCATTCAACTCTGCTCATACCCCCAAAACTCTCTATCTGCTTGCTGCCTAATGCCAGCAACAGCCACCGTGCGAGGCAAGAGGCTCCGGGGCCACCAGCCACAGTCCCTACAGACAATGTAGCAGGTTGAGGAGAGTCTCTCCCAAATTCATGCCCACCCAGAACCTCAGAATGTGGCCTTATTTGGAAATAGGATTGTTGCCGATGGTGAGGATGAGGTCACCCTGGAGCAGGATGGGCCCTGCTCCAAAATGACTGGTGTCCTTAGAAGCAGGCACCAGGAGAAGGCCGCATGAAGAGGGAGGCAGAGACTGCAGTGATATAGCTGTGAGCCAAGGCCAAGGAATGACATGGCCGGCCAGCAGCCACCAGAGCGGGGAGAGGGCACGGAACGGACTCCCCTTGGAGGCTCCAGAAGGAACCAGCCCTGCCTACCCCGCAATTTCAGACTTCCTGTCCCCAGACCTGTGAGACAATAAATCTCTTGTACTTTGTTACAACTGTCCTTAAGCAAACAAATCCAGAGAGACCACGATGGCTTGGCCCCCTCCCCTTGGCCTCTGCACTGGGAGCAAGGAGGACCCCAGTGAGATCTCCGAGCAGATGCGCTGTTCCCTGCGGACAGGCTTTATCCCTGGAGCCTCTGCCTCCCGTAAGCTGACGGGCAGAACCAGTCCACACTGGGCACTACTTCCCACCGCCTCCTTTTCTTGCCTGTCTTCCCTCTTCAGCCCACAAACCCCTTGAGGTCTGAGCATCATTTTGTCTGTGGCTTTGGGCAGGGTGGCTGGCACAGGGTAGGGGAACCACAAATAACTGTTGGAGTGTAGCCAGCCCCTTGTTTAGGGAAGAGATGGGTCTAACAGCCGGGCATGCTGGTCTTGTGGATCTGGGTCTGAGATGTCGCCTTGGGTAGTGGGTGGAGGGGTGACCCTGAGCCAGCCCTGTCGCAACAGCTCCTCCTGAAGACCCCAGATGCTCCAGGTGCCATCCCTAGGTCAGCTGTGCTGTAGGACCGCAGCAGGGGGACGAATTTTCACATGAAAAGAAGAATCACATTGAGCAAAATGCTCACTCACTGTCAGAGATCAATGAAGCAGACAGCAACTGACTGCAACTGCTCCTCGTGTCCTGTCGGCCTAGAGGAGGGTGCAGCGTGACCTGACAGCCCTGCTGCTCCTAGCCGCAGACACGCCATCCTTCTTGGCTGCTGTTTTAATCATTTTTTAAAGGACTGTTGAGGGTGGGAGGAAGTAGGAAAGGAGGTGGTTTCATGTGAGATTTCTACAGTTTGCTAACAGTAAAAAATGGGAGAAGTGATAAAGTTACTACATTCATCAGTCATCCACCCCGAAACATTTGCAACTGATTATGTTCCTCAGAATTGGCACTGAGTCATGAGGTATTCTTGTAAGCAGTTTGCTGGAGCGAGCCAAAGGCAGGAAAACGAGAAGGTACCTCTGAAACACGTTCAGAAGAAACATTCTCCCAAGTCATAAAAAAGATATGGAGACCAGTAGTTGCTTTTCTCAGCGGCAAAGCATCCAGCGCTGCTTTTAAAAAAATGGAAATAAAATGAGAATGGTTCTAGCAACCGCAAAGACGCGTGCACTTTTGCTGCCTGTCTTAACAGACAAGTGGGCTTTCTGCGTCCTGTGCTCAGTATAAGATGCCCCATGTGAAAGGGAGCTGATGGCCACGTTGAGTGGGCGCACTTAAGGACACTTAGAGGTTTATGTTATATTTGCGGCCAAGTTAAGCTGATCTGTTACAGGACTCATTATCCTAAAAGGGGTCGCTAATGACATTTGCTGGAAATTTTGCCTAGAATGCTTTCAGTTTGACCCTCTAGAGATGGCCACGGTTGGGTTGGATTAAGGCTCATAACTGAGCCAGAAAAATAAACCTGATTTATGGCCAAACTGGTTTTTACTGACCTGTGAAGTAAATGAAATTTGAATCCCTATGACAAAACAAGACAAAAACAAAACAAAAGAAATACCTTCTTGAATTGGGAAAAAAAAAAAAAAAAACCTCTCTATTTTCTAGAAAGAGTGCATAGGAATGTCAGGCCATTCTCAGGACAGCATGGGTCTCTGCTTTGAAACTTTGGCCTTGTTGTTGGGAGGAAGCTTTGATCACCACCCCTTTTCTTGCTCTGAGTTTGAATGTCTCTTGCTTTGGGATTTCTGTTTCTGGCACTTTCTGGACTACTTCCTTGGACTTGTGGTTTAACCTGCCTGAGACTTGGGGGTGCAGAGGCCCCTCCTCAACCTCACCTCTAAGTGGGATAACCCAACTTTCCTGCCACCTAGGGACCAGCTGACACACGCCAAATCCCTTGGCCCTGGGCCTCGACAGGACAGTGCTCAACAGATGGGAGCTAAAGCATCGGCTGGATGTCACCGGCTCTTCTATGAGGCTGTTGAGTTAGGACCAAGGCATTACACGTAAAGGTAGCTGCAGCCTCGAGGCCCCCGTCTGGTGGAAGGACTCCCCTTGAGCTGACCAAGGGCACTGATGGCGTCTGCTACAGTCTTACCTCTGCCTTCGATGGACCCCTGGTTTCCTGAAGTAAGAGGTGCAAAAGGCGAGAGGAAGGGGAAGGTGGGCTTGGGAAGGGGGTAGATTTCAACACAGGAAGGGCCCAGCAGCACAGCAAGACAGCGGTGCCCACCTGAAAAACAGGCCCCTGGTGGTGTCTGGCCCAGTCTCTGATGGCGAGCTGTTGCAGTATGTGCCTTCCGGTGATTGTCCCTTTGTTGCCTCCTCCTGAGCCAATGTTAGTGATGGCCAACACCAGCATCCGAGGCCCTGCGCACCCATTTCCTGCCACTCCTTTCCCTGCACCCCATCTTGGGCCACTTTGGCAATTCCTTAGGAAGGGAGGTGGTTGGGTGGGATGCCGCACACTTCATGGTCAGCCAGCCCTCCCCCACCACAGCCAAGCAGAGGACAGCTAAACTTCTGACACTGGCGGCCTCACTGCTGGCCCCTGGCAGGACCTGCTGCAGTCAGCAGCACTGGCCAGGAAGATATTCTCGCTCCCCATTTTGGCGAGGACAACTGCATGTGAGATGGCGGACGAGGCATGGCCGGGCCACATCGCTCCATCTATGGAGACAAAAGTGACTCCATCTTGGATGCTAATCGCCATGTTGACTCTGTTTAGCCACCGCCTGGGAATGTTGATGTCATCGCACATATCACTGGCTATAGCTAATACAGCATCCTCGACTGTCCTAGAGGTGGCCTTCAATTGTCTCTATAGAGCGTGTACCACCTTTTCCTATGGTATATAAGCCCAGGTCTGGGGTAACAGTGGGACATCTACCTGCCTTACCGCTGCCCAAGACCATGCTTCTGTCTGTAAGTTCCCCAGTAAGCCACCCTTTACTGACTGTTCTCTGGTTTCTCTGCTCTGTTGGCATTTGGAAGCCGCTTTGTGTATACAGCCCTTTCACAGGACAGCATCCCAAGTCCCCCAAGCCCCAGGCTTGGCGGTGCCTCCTGCAGTAATTCCCACAAGGAAGCAGCTCCTCCTCATTCCTTCCTTCAAGGAACTTTGATTGTTTCCTGCTGCAGGCCTGGTCCCTGGCGCTCCAGGAACGCAGACCCGGTCTCAAAAGAAGGACTTGTCCAGGTACAACCACAACACAGGGTTACAGGTGCCCCGTTAGGAAAGCAGAGGCAGGTGCATAACAGCCAGCATAGGAGATAAACGGCCACACAAAAGAGGCTTAGTGGGGTCAGGCCCGCCTTGTTCCAAGTGTTTTCATTCACTTATTCCTCACAACATTCGTGCAAGATGGATACTATAATTACTGCCATTTTACATGTGGGGAAAGCAAGGCACAGAGAGGTTAAGAAGCTTGCCCAGAGTCACACAGCTGGGATTCTGAGGTCAGAGTCGGCATTCTGATTTTTGAGCCACTAGATTGCAGGGTTGCCAGCAGTACAGGCCTATGGATGTCTTACCCGCACCCGTCCCCACAACCTGCTCATCGACAGTCAAAGTTCCCTGAGGGCAGAGGAGGATGCCACGGGATGCGTTCACATCGAGGAGGCTTTTAGTAAGTACTGATTACCTCTCGCCCCTGCCTCTGCAGCACCAACAGGCCTGGGAAGGGTCTGCAAAATTTGATGATCTCCCCATGATCCCTCCAATTCTAAAAGCTCCCGAGACACATGCCGTTCACCACACTCTTCCATATTTACAGAATTGCTTCCTCAATCATTGAGCAGCTTCAACACACTGCAGGGCCCTCTGAGAGCAACAGCCAGCCCCAGCCTCCCTGACTTTCCTGGAATGCCCCTGGGCTAAGCAGAGGCCTGGCACGCGGCAAGCCATCCGCAGGGATTTGTCAAATGAAGGAGTGAATGGATACCTGCAACTCTAACTCAGGGGCTGTGGAGCGGCTTGCCTATAACCATGCTTAACTCTGAGAGTGTTGCTTTTCTAGTATTTGGAGTGCATGAGGAGGGGTTTCAAAGGAATTGCCAAGCTACAGCAGGCTAAAACCGCCTCGGCTTTGCCAGAAATCCCTGGAAAACACAAGCCAAAAGAGGAGGTCTCGGGTCTGAGTGACCCATGCTCCGCGTGGGAATTGTCCTGTGGAGAAGGTGGCTCAGCTCCCGCGCCCTGCACGGGGTACGCTATTATGCTTCAAAACAGGACTTATCAACGATTTAGTCTCATTAAGTTGTAAGAAAACAGGCAGCATGTTCCAAGGTCGTAAGTTTTCTCAACGCTCAAATGTTTCCAATGTTTTGTAAAACCAAAGAGTGCAGGAGCCCACTGGGCTTTGCTGGGGTGATGGATATATGTGGAGTTGGTGAGGAATTTTTCCAGGCTGCCTTGAAAGCCAGCTCATTACGACCCCATGGGCTCCAGACGTTTTCTCGTTCCTAAGGCTGGTCAGGTGGTATGTGGGACATTGCCCAAAGATGTCTAGGTCCCACCCTCCATTTTTAGCTTTACCGGAAGCTTCTGAGACTGCAAATGTGAACACACACAGCCAGGCATCCCCCAACTTTCTACCCCCGATTTTCTATAGGTCAGTGTGTGTGTGTGTGTGTGTGTGTGAGAGAGAGAGAGAGTATGTGTGTGTGTGCATGCACAACACAGGGACACTTTTTGCACAGTGAATCTGATTTTGGCCACACTTCTCTAGAATAAGGAATTTTAGAATAAGGAATGATCACTTTGATCATTTCCTATCCCACATATCAGTTATATCCCCAAAGATATCACTCCTGCAAACATCAGCTCCCAGTCACAGTGTTTCGCTCAGGCGCCCAAGCTGCTGGTGGTCGGTGACTAATTTCAGCACTTCACTGCCTGGTGCTGAGAGCCACCGCTTACCTCAGGGGACACTTTCATCTTCTAGTTTGCAGTTCTTAGAGCAAAGGGACTTAGGGACTTGCCATTTGCTTCTCTTGGGTCCTCAATTGATGAGTGTGTCCTCCAGTACTTTCTAGTTAAACTGGCTTATATTAGAGGTGGGAATATCTTCTAATTATAGCAGATTCACCCGGGCCAGAGGTGACCAAAGTCAGAAGGCTACACAGTGATGGATGAAGAATCAGGTGGGAGTGCTGCCCATGGTGGCCATGGACCTTTCTGTGCTTGGTCCCTATAGTCCACTCCACCAAGCCCCTTTTTTGGGATCTCATGGCCCCAAAACTATGGGTGTGGTAGGAAGACCACAGCTTTTGAGTCCAGCTTTTGAGGTTTGGGTTGGAGGTCTGGCTCTGCCCCTGCCCTGCGTGTGACTTCTGGCAAATTTTCTAACTCCCTGACTATGTCACTTCTTTCCTCTATGAAGAAAACGATGCATCCTCAGCGGGTGGCTGGTAACATCAGCCAGGATGACCCATATACAAGCACTTAGAACAGCATCTTGGAAATAAAAGCTACCAGCTCCCGTGAATTCTCTCCGTGTCCACAGCTGTCTTCCTGAAAAGTCTCAACCAATGGAATTGCATTTCCTGTTATTGTTGATGGTCCCTGATTTTGGTGGATTCTCTTCTCACTCTCCTTTTCTAGCTTTCGGTGGTAAGAATATTTAACATGAGATCCAGCCTCTTAAATTGTATGAGTGTGCAATACAGCACTGTTAATTATAGGCACAAAATTGAACAGCAAATCTCTAGGACTTAATCATCTTGCATAACTGTAACTTTATACCAAGTGAAAAGCAACTCCCCATTTCTCCCTCCCCCTAGTTCCTGACAACCACCATCTACTCTCTGCTTCTGTGAATTTCACTATTTTCGCTCCTCATATAGGTGGACTCAAGCAGTATTTGCCTTTCCGTGACTGGCTTACTTCATTTAGCATAATGGCCTCCAGGTTTATCCATGTTGTCTCATATTGTAGAACTTCTTACTTTTTTAGGGCTGAATAATATTCCATTGTATGTATATACAATGTCTTTATCCATTCGTCTGTCAGTGGACATTTTAGGTTGTTGGCACATCTTGATTATTGTGAATAATGCTGCAATGAACATTCGAGTGATAATATCCCTTTAAGATCCTGATTTCATTCTTTTGGATAAATAATACTCATACGTGGGATTGCTGGAAAACATGATAACTCTATTTTAACTTTTTTGAGGAACCTCCATACTGTTTTCCATAGCTGCTAAAACATTTTACATTTCCACCAACAGTGAACAAGCGTTCCAACTTCTCCACATCCTTGCCAACTCTTATCTTTAAAAAAAATGCCATCCTAGTAGATGTGAGGTAATATCTCATTGTGGTTTTGATTCGCATTTTCTTGATGATTAGTGATGTTGAGCATCTTTTCAAATACCTGTTAGCCATTTGTAAATCTTCTTTACAGAAATATCTACTCAGGTCATTTGCTCATTTCATAAATTGGGTTATTTGGTTTTTTGCTATTGAGTTGAAAAACTCCTACATATTTTGGAGATTACCCCCTATCAGATACATTATTTGCAAATATTTCCTCCCATTCTGTACGTTCTCTTTTTACTCTGTGGTTTGTTTTCCTTGGCTATGCAGAAGCTTTTTAGTTTGATGTAATCCCATTTGCCTATTTTTGCTTTTGTGGCTTACGCTTTGGGTGTCATATCCAAAAAATCATTGCCAAGACCAATATCATGAAGTTTTTCCTTAATGTTTTCCTCTAGAAATTTCAGGTTTTAGGTTTAATCTTTAATCTATTTTGAGTTGATTCCTGTGTATGGTGCAAGATAAGGGTCCACTTTCCTTCTTTTTCTTGTGGATATATAGTTTTTCCAGCACCATTTGTTGAAGAGACAGTCCTTTCTCTGGTGTACCAGTATTACTGTCACCATTGTCAAAAATCAATTGATTGTATATCTGTGGATTTATTTCTGGGTTCTTTATTCTGTTCCTGTTCCACTGGTCTATATGTCTGTCTTTATGCCAGCACCATACTGTTTTATTTACTGTAGATTGTAATATATTTTAAAATTAGAACATGTGATGCCTCCAGCTTTGTCCTTTCTTAAGACTGTTTTGGTTATTTGGGGTCCTTTCTGGTTTCATATAAATTTTAGGATTTTTTTTTTCTGTTTCTTTGAAAAATGCTATTGGGATTTTGATAGAGATTGCAGTGAACTTGTTAATTGCTTTGGGTAGTATCAATATTTTTAAACAATATTAAGTCTTCTAATCCATGAATGTGGGACACTTTTCTATTTATTTGTGTCTTCTCCAATTTATTTCATCAATATTTTGTAGTTTTCAGCGTGCAAGACTTTTACTTCCTTAGTTAAATTTATTCCTTTGTGTGTGTGTGTGTGGAAGAAAGTTTATTAAGACAGGAAAGGAATAAAGAATAGCTACTCCATAGGCAGAGCAGCCTATTATTCCTGTTTTTTATTCTTTTTGGTGCTATTATAAATGAAATTATTTTTACATTTCCTTTTCAGATAGTTTACTGCTGGTGTATAAGCTCCAACTCATTTTTGATGTTGATTTTGTATCCTGTGCCTTTACTGAATTCATTTCTTACTTCTAATAAGGTGGGGTTTCTTTGTTTGTTTGTTTGTTTTGGAGTTGTGAGGGTTTTCTCCATATGAGATCATGTCATCTGCAAAGAGATAATTTTACTTCTTCTTTTTCAATTTAGATGCTTGTCCTTGTCTGGAGTTATATTTTGATGGCACGAAGATATTTTATTTATATGTAATGTTGATATATTTTAAAGATTTGTGCCAAGAGAGTATATTTCATAAAAATTTAAATGACTTTAAAAATATTTGCCTAACTGCTCTTACATGACTTCCTGTATTATGTTGAATAGAAGTGGTGAGAATGGGCATCCTTACCTTGTTCCTTATCTTAGGAGAAAAGCTTTCGGTTTTCTACTGTTGAGTATGTTAGCTGTAAGCTTTTCATATATGGCCTTTATGTTTAGATCATTTTTTTCCTATTCCTAGTTTGTTGAGAGTTGTTATTTTATTTTATTTTTTAGTTTGAGACTAAGTTTCGCTCTTATCGCCCAGGCTGAAGTGCAATGACTCAGCTCATTGCAACCTCTGCCTCCCGGGTTCAAGTGATTCTCCTGCGTCAGCCTCCCAAGTAGCTGGGATTATAGGCGCCTGCCACCGCACCCAGCTGATTTTTGTATTTTTCGTAGAGACGGGGTTTCACCATGTTGGCCAGCCTGGTCTCTAACTCCTGACGTCAGGTGACCCACCCACCTTGGCCCCACAAAGTACTGGGATTGCAGGTGTGAGCCACCCAGCCTGGCTGAGAGTTTTTATCATAAAGGATACAAAAATTTGTCAACTGCTCTTTCTGCACCTATTGAGATTATCATGTGATTTTTTTGATAACATGGATGAATTCATTTCTTAAGATTTGAGTGCAAATTTAAAAACAAGAACAAAGCTTTTCATCCAGAATAAACATAAAATCTAAATAATTCTGCAATCGTGCATTTTAATAGAAAGTACAAATTTGAATACATTATAATTTGTAACTGCATTTAAAAATTAAAATATTTCTCTCCAAATCCAAAACACCACACAATCTTTAATCTGTTCTCATCTTGTTACCTTAGAAACATTTGTCATATGCCATCAGGAAAATATAGGCAAGAATTACTAATCAGTTTTTCATGATCAAAGAAACATTATTCTCCTTAAGGTGACTTTTTGAGTTATTTATCTGTATTTCATTTCTGAAATATCACACAATTATACCTCCACTCTAGAGAAAAAAAGAAAAAATACAAATATCAAGGAGGCAAGAACGTTCATAGAATTAAAGCAAAACTCACAAGTGTTTGACTTAGAAATGTACACATTGTAGCAAATTTTTAAAGTACAACTTTAGTTGATGACTGATGTGTATGTAACAATTGTGAACAATTTAAACAGGTATAAAAATGTGAGTTCAAAATCTTTAGGCTCAAATACTTATCATACATACTTTAGTCATTTCTTTCTATTCCTAGTTTGTTGAAAGGTTTTTTTCTTGAGACAGAGTTTCTCTCTTGTCGCCATGAATATGGAAAGATTTGCTTACATAAACATGTATATTTTCAGATGAAAAATCAAGGGGTAGTGGCATCTCCCTGGTCTCTTAACAATATTTGGATTTTTGCAAAGAATTAGCAACACCCAACCTTAAGTGTGAATTACGTGTTTCTAAAGAACCTGTATAACAGATTAGCTGGCAGTGTTCTAGCTTTCAGGAGATGGGGTAATTGGGGGTGCAAATATCTGAGATAAGACAGTGCATATCATGTGATTTTTGTCTTTTATTCTGTGGATGTGCTATTTTACATGAATGGATTTTGCGTGTTGAACCATCCTAGATTTCCCAAGGATAAACTTCACTTGTCCTTGGTAAATGGGTGTCACTGAGTCATGGTGTATGATCCTTTTTAATTCTTCCTTGTTTCTGATTAATTTTTTAGTTGAAGAAGCTCTAATAGTGGGCATAGAAAATGTGACAATATTCATTCTTACTACAATTCAGATGTGCAGGAAATGTTGCTTCTTTATTTTTTCCAAAATGGATTTGATCTTCCTTAACAAGTCCCTATCCACAGGGGAGAAGAGAAAAAAGTATATTATAAGCCCTAGTCCCATCCATAACACAGTGCATCTCAAACTATCTGTGGTAAGAAACTTTTTTTGTTGTTGTTTGTTTTTTAATTTCTAACCAGTTGCAGATACTTTCATAAAATTCAAGAGAAATGAATTACTGGGAAATAAACATTCTAAAAGCATACAAAACATAATCTTATATTTTTTATGATTGGTTTCAATAAGCATGAAATTATTCTGCCACAACAGCTTCTCAACACCTACCCTCAATTTTTGCACCTTTCTCATCCCATGCCAGCAGTAGTTTGTGGATGTGTCTCAGTCTTCAGACCCATTCTGAGTGGTTTAAACAGACTCCAAGGGCTTAACTAGACCTATCGGTTAAGTAATGTCTGGGCCTGTGGAGGAAGGAGGAGAGTTTCCATGCTCAGGGGCAGGGAGAAGAGAGCTGGTCTTGTTGCAGGTCTGTGGGTGGGTCTAGCTGGTCCCCACTGGGGTGGGCAGCCACATCATGTCCATGACTGACAGAACCAAGGGAAACTTTTTCTTGACCTATTAGGACCAAGGGGCTACCTCGCTTGACTTGGGGGAGGACAGGAAACCCTTTGGAATTCTGCCACAGCCTCCATCTGCCTCTGGACACCATCAGACACAAGTCACTTGGTTCCCGCCATAGTGGGCCACTTGGCTGCCCTGCTGCCCCTCAGCTTAGCTATCTAGTGGCCACAGTTTAGAGACACTAGACCCTCTCTGCCACACAGAGCTCTTCCACTCTCTTGGTTTCTCAGAGGCCCTCTGTGTTGGTGAGGAACCATCCAGCAAAGTAATGTTGCCCCATAGAGAGCATGATGTAAGCCCTCTGTCTTCTCTACTCACTTCAACGTAGCAAATGCACTTGCCTTTCCCTGAGTCTCAGCCAGGAGAGGCATGTTAAGACCCACACATCTCACAGCCGACTCCTCCTTCTGTAGGCTACTTATGTCCTACAATCTTTTAGGGCTGGAAGGAGCAGGCACCACTCCCTCCTTTTTTTCTGAATACAAATCTCTATGGTTTGGTCCTTCAAGCCTGGCTGTTGGTATGCAAGTGGCATAAACAAGGATTGAAGAAACCCTTTCTCTCAAAAAGACTTGACTTTAAAGACACTTGTTTTGCTGCAAAAATCCTGTTTTGCATAACAGAAGCTGAAAATGAAGTTTTCCTTTTCTTTGCATTCCTCCTGCAATATTACTAAGTTCCTTGGTGCATGAAATGCATCTCTGAGGGATGATAGATCCTTCAGCTAAGGTTTATTCATAGGGGTAATGTCTCTGATTAATCCATCAGCACCATTTTCACGTAGGCAAACAGATACCCTGAAGGAAGAGGACTAGAATGGGTACTGTTGAAAGAGGGTGGAAATCTGGCAGGGTGTGGCTTTCCATGGGGCTTCATGAGCCTGCATCTCAGACCCTCTTTGGCAGATTTGAGTCACCAGGAGGGACCCAAGGGCAGGAAGTAGGCTGCAGCCAAGAGATGGGCACCAAGAAGAAACAGGAAAAGCATGGGGCATCCACTTTGTAATTCTGCACCCAGCTCATTCTTCAGCTAAGTACTAAGCTTATTCCCATTTTCTGGCTCTTAAACCATAACAAGACCTCTTCTGATATGTTCCTGAGGAAAAGGACCTATTTTCTTCTCTAATGAAAAGCCCCACCAAGTCTCCAGAGTTGATCACTTCCAACCCATATGTCATCTTGTGTTTATGATTTTCTCATCAGTTTTGCTTTAAAAATTAATTTTTAATAATCTCTAAAGAAATGCATTCACCCTTATCTCTAAAATATTCAAAGGATCCCCTATCTATTCTGTGCTTTTCTTTTTTTTTTTTTTTTTTTTTTTTGCATGAGCAAATTACATCTGGCCTCTTTCCCTCTTTCCTGCCTGGGGAATAGGCAGTGATCATCTGGGATGGAGACTTGGCTTGTTCTCAGCACAGTCAAGCAGTGTAGTTTTGTGGTGAGCCCACTGGCCTGGGAATTCTAATAACCCTGGCTTCATGGGTAATTTGGGGTAAGTTATTCATTCTGTTCTTCATTTGGCTCCTCTGCAAAATGGGGCAAATAATAATACGGCATGATTTTGAAGCCATAACAAGATGATGGAAATGAAAGTGGTCACCTTCATCTAAACATGAACTTGGGTACTGCAAAAGTGCAGAATGAAATGTTATCATTCTTCAGGGGAGTCACATTTCATGAAGACCTCTGTGTTTTAATCACTAACTTAAAAATAAAAGTAAAAGAAGGAAAGAAAAAAAATTAATGACAGCAGCCTGAGATGCATGGGCTACATTCTCTGCTGCTTAAAAAACAACAACAAAAAAAAGCATGACACTGTTTTAAAAAGTTAATCACAGAGGGCTTTGAAGGGTTTCATCTAGCACCAGTTGCAGGTAATATTGGAAAAATACTGCAGTCATAGCATCTCCGTGCATTATTGGGGTTTTAAATCCTAAATCACTACATACAATGCATATTCTGGTTTAGGCTACCCAACTGGATATGCTGGCCTGGTTTCCTTACTCTAGTGCTCTCTGCTAATAACTAAACATGTAAAAAAAGAAAGAA
Source organism: Macaca mulatta (assembly GCF_049350105.2). Lineage (NCBI taxonomy): Eukaryota > Metazoa > Chordata > Mammalia > Primates > Cercopithecidae > Macaca > Macaca mulatta. The sequence continues at coordinate 10,865,481 of NC_133408.1, read as the reverse complement.
AAAAAGAAGAAAAAAAAAGCAGGGCTTTTTTCAAAGTTGCAAGTTAATGTGCTGTAAACATGGGTCTGAGGTTAGGATATTGAATTGCATGAATAACAACAATCTGTCTTACTCCATTAATCAGAGGTTTACAGTCTCTACAGTCTTATGAGCCATGGGGCCGTCACTGATAATTCTCTGTCAAAGAGAAATGGAATCATCTAGACATGTGCTTAAAGAGGAATTTTTCCCCTTGTTGATTTTATGTAGGAAACGGCTATTAGACAATGTTGGCTCCCATGGAGGTTCGGAGACTGTGGGAAGAGGCCTCATGGTGGGGATAGTGGAGATGCAAAAGACACGTGGAGACTTTTGGCAGACAGGGCTCTGCAAAAAGAGGTCCAGCAATTTGTTGGGCAAGGTCTCTGCGTGGTCTCCTCTGGGACCTATTCCAGAGCAGTGAAACTAATAATCCTTAAATTCACTCCCTCTCCCCCAGGCGCCATTACACCGTATTTGAATTATGTTATCAAAGAGACAGACGTGGATTCAGTTCTGATCCCCCAAACTCTTAAGGAAATGTGCCCCTTCCTTAATGGGAAAGTGTATTTGATGACCTAAAAGTTCACGTGCCTTAAATCTGGCTGCCCTGCTCCCCAGTCCTGGGCTGCACCCTCATTCTGTGGAGTTCTGAGAAATGCTGAAGATGAGGCAGGTGGCAAATGTGGCTCCCTGAGAGCTAAACCTGATACCCAACCAGGAGCTCGGGTCAGTGTTTGTCAGCAAAATTAACCTTTTCTTGCAGTGTTATATAAATTTTCCATAGAAATCTGGCATGTGTCAAGAACATGTGTCAAGAAAGATGCCTGTTTTCCTGAGTTAGGTGTAATCACCACGTGCCCCACTTAAATTTACGTGCAAGGGTGCAGGCACCAGAGAAAACTACCAGCTATCGCCAAGCCAAGAGCCATCAATTCAGGATGAAAAGTGTGAAGAGTTGGGATGGAGTTGCCTTCCCACTTGGGGAAGGCAAACATTAACACCTCTGATTTGGATCCTTAAGATGACAGAACCACTAGTAAAACCCATTTCCAGTATCTAGAACAGGTGTGGTTTCGTCCCTGGAGGACAGCCTTGGCTGATGCTGACAGAAGGGGCTGGAATTGAGTCTCTTTGGTGAGCAGCCCCGTAGATGTAATTCTAGAGTCAACTCCAGGGCGTTTCACCAAAGAACTCAGGTGACATGTGTGGCTGTGGTTGTAAAATAATTTCCCGCCAAAGACATCCATGCCCTCATCTCCAGAACCCATGAATATGTTATGTTACATGCAAGGGCAGTGAAGGTTGCAGAGGGGATTAAGCTTGCTAACCAGGTGGTTTTAGAATAAGGAGATTATCAGGTGAGCCCAATGTAATACCAAGGGTCCTTAAATGTGAAGGAGAGAGGCAGAAAGTCAGATCCAGTGTGATGTGAATGAGAAAGACTTGACCACCTGTCACTCGCTTTGAAGGTGGAGAAAGGGGCCACAAGCCAAGGAATGCAGGTGGCCTTTAGAAGCTGGAAAAGACAAGCAAGCGGATTCCCCCAGGGCTTCCAGAAAGGAACACAGCCCTGCCAATACCTTGATCACAACCCAGTGAGCCTCACTTCTGACCTCTAGAACTGTGGGATAATAACATTTGTATGGTTTTAAGCCACTTGGTTGTGGTCATTTGTTACAGCGGCATGGGAAGCTAACATAGTTGCCTCAGTGTTTTCCTCTGATTGACACAAGTTACACAAGCACAAATTTTGCTGTCCTCAGAATCATTCACCTCATGGCATGTGAGGTTGAGAACAGAGGTTGGCTGCACCCAACACATGCATTTGAGGTGCAGGGGGTTGGTTTGTCTCTCAACTCAGCTCTTGCTGCTGCTGTGAGAATGAGCATGAGGTCACCATCCTCTCTCCCTGGCTCTGTTGCAAGATTGCTGTCTCAAACACCAGAGACATTGGTCCTTCAGACCAACCCTGCAATCGTATTACAGCACTATGGTTTCCCTTTTTCCCAACATCTTTTTTTTTCTTTTAATATGCAACTCTGCCTTGTTGGAAAGATTGATAAAGCTTAAGACTTCCTTTCCTGGTGGTGTGCTGGTAAACTGGTTCCAGAAGTGGCAGAGTGCTGTGTATAGCATTTGCCAATTTCCATGGTGTAAACACTCCCATCATGGCAAATGTCAAGCTACCAGCTTAAGGTTGCTGAATGCAGAGTTGGGAAGAGATGTCCACAGTCTGCACAGGGTGGGCTCCAGCCCACTCTGAATGTCCTGGAGAGGGCTGTTTATGTGCCATGCCCCTGAGCTTTCAGAAAGCCTAGCACCCTGAGAGTGGATTGGCCCTTACCATAAATAGTGCTGTGGAGTCTTCCAAAGCAGTTGTGCTTTGCTCTGCAGCTGGTGCCCCTTGTCACAGCTGCTCAAGACCCATGGAAATTCAGAAGAGCCAAGGAGCAGAGTCACAACCTGTCATAAGTTGATTACAGACATTGGGAACCGGTGGTCAGAGCCAGTTGTAACTCCAGATGGTACTTTCTATAAATCTTTTGTCCTTTTTACAGTTATTTTTAGTCTAGTTTGTTTCCAAACGTAAGTCTAGTTTGAAAACCATTGAAACTTGAAGCCATCAGTCTTATTTTTTTTATCATATTAGCATGTCTCATTTTATATCTATCATACAGAAGGAAATCAGTAAATCTCGCTTCTACCACTGCCTATACTAGGATCTATCGGTTAGTAATTCAGTATGAAATACTTAAACCAGTTTGTTGGAGGAATCTTAACACACTTATAGGAGAGAGCATAGGAATGTAATGATATAACCACTAATTTGATGATAACAAGGCATATTTTATAGGATTGTTAGAAAGATTCAGTGAATTAATATTTGTAAAGCACTCAGTCAACAGTAAGAGTTTGTTAAAGAAGTAGTTAAATTTCTTTGTTAAAGAAACAAGTAAATATGACTTCTTAAAATTGAGAACTTAGATCTCTAACTTAGGAGGGGACTTAGTCAAATATCACCCAGCCCTGTGAATGAAAACCTCAGCATCACTAGATCACGTCTCCCTTCTAGTTTTCACAGAAGCTTTTTTTCTTTTTGATGACTTCTCAGTAGAACTGGACCCATGCAATGACTCTGTCCTCTGAGTTGGGGTCCTGGGGCCTCACAGTCACTGCAGCTCCTCTGCACAAGCACTTGCTCTTACAATTTATGAGATGCTTCTTGCAGCTGCTCTCTCAGAATGATTTAGATGGCCTTGGCTTGATCCCTTCCAAATGTGGGCACCAGCAGGCTGCCATGTGCAAAAGCGTTTTTTTAAGTGCACATCAAGTCAAAACAGAGAATCAAATCTCCAGAACCTAAATGAGGTGGTCCATTCACTTCTGGCCCCACTTTCCCTCCAAATTCACCCCAAAGGCTAGGTGAGAGCTCAGCCTCAGCAGGCTCTGCTTGCTGGGTTCAGGACCATAAATCAGGGGGCTCACATTGATGGGTGAGGAGGCCGGAAGACATCCGTCTGCCATCGGGAAGAAGGAGGTGCTTGTGGCCACTGGGCTGATTACAAACTCATAAGCTCCTGGGAGTGTCAAGTTTTGGATAAAAGGAAAAGGCAAACATGAAAGATGCTGGAGCTACATTTTCCAGGGCATATCTTCATCCCATTGTGAATTGATCTGTGGCCCTGGATTGCATCAAGTACATAATACCTCAAAGTCAGCGAGAAAAGACAGGCTGGCATCCAGGACTCACCAACTATTAGGTGGCTTGGAGGCAGAAGCCTACCCTGCCTCAGGTTGGAGCTTTGAGGGCATGCACATTTGCACAGATGAACTCAAAGAAGGCTCTTGCCTAGAAATTGAATCCAGTTTCTTTTTCCTGTATTTGTTTTGCAATCCACCCTTGGAAGGGAAAGTTGATGTAGGATAGCAATAAATCTCCAAGGCACATCACTTCAATTAAGAGATAGAGAAGCCCAGAGGGGCCCAAGAGCTCCAAGGGGAGCCAACCGCAGATTAATGGATGCTGAAGAATGCTGCCTTCCAAGACGGGAACTGGCTGATTTATGTCTATTCACATATTCCGAAACCTTTAACTCACGGGCCTTCCTTAATCACAGCACGATTACATGACCACTTTCATTTAGGGGGCTGGGGGTAAAAGGGTCTGTTTATTTGATTGAGCTTTAATAACCTAGCTCTTTATTACAATGCTCTTGGTGAAAGCATTTTTGTAAACTGAGAACAGTTTCCATTTAGTGCCCTGGGTTGCTCTCGTCTCTAGACCCATATACATCCACCTTGGCTGTTCTTAATATGCAAAACATTTGAAACTGTCCAGGCTCCACTCTCCTCAAATCCCAGGGGTATTTTACTCAGGGTGGTTTGAGCAAAATTAGCCTGGCCATTTAGTTTATGGAAGGGGGAAGAAGAGAAATCAATGCATTTCCTAGGATAAGCCAAAGTCATTCATTTCTTTTCACACATTTGTTTCAATCAAAGGACTTTTATTTAGTACCATTTATTTAGTACCTACTACGTGGATGTTTAACCTACTCTGTGAGATTCACAAATAAATATGTTTCCATTTTCTCATGAGCTCACAGTCTAGTAGGGGAAACAGACAAGAAAATCAATAATTACAGAAGAGCAAGAGGTCTAGAGAAAGGCAACCAGGAATGGTTCGGAGAAGTGCTCTGGGGTAAGAGGGCCCTAGAGCTGAATATTAAAGGACAAGCGGGAGGTTACAGAGTGGATGGGGTAAGCCAGCTTGACCAGGCAGGGACTCGGTTTACCGAGGAATTGCAGGTCGCCTGGGCTGGATGGAGCATTGGTGGAAACGGAGCTGCTAAGGTGGACAAAGGGTTCTACTTGACCTGTGTGACCTACATGCTCAGAACTTCCTTCAAGAAAGCCTTCCCGGCCCCACTTTAGGGTCCACCTGAGCTTTTGAGCCAAGGTCACGCTGATTTCAGCTTGCCCCAGCCAACCCCTAAGCAATAAGTCCCAGCTGGGGAAAAAAGTGCCACCAATGCAGCATCCTCTGTGTGCAGTCTTTGCTCTAGAGCGCCCTGTCTTTCCCTAGAGCCCCTGGCATGGAGATAGGGCAGTGGGGGAGAGTTCCAACAAAGTGACTGCAAACACGCTTTTGGCTGATGACAAAGCAAAATGTTAAAAGCCTAGGCTGGGCACCGTGGCTCAGGCCTGTAGTCACAGCTCCAAGAGGCTGAGGTGGGAGGATCGCTTGAGCCCAGGAGGTTGAAGCTACAGTGAGCCATGATCATGCTACTGCACTCCAGCCTGGGCCACAGAGTGAGACCCTGTCTCAAGAAAAAATGAAGGGAAATATTCATTTTTCTACACCCTCTTTCCTCTTCTCACAGACACACCACATATGCCTTTCTTTCCTTTAAGAGTTCAGTCTGGGGCTGTCAGTACAATGCCACTGAACAGGCCATTTGTATGGCATTGACTGGCCTTTGAATCCAATAACCCATCAACTTATTCAATCAACCAGTTTGACTTTTTGGTTGTTCATTTCTGAATTGAGTGGTTCTACTGAATTCAGTATCCTCTGCTGTCTTATAGCCCTAAAGTTACATGAGTGTGGTAAAGCCATTTCCACCAGTAAACTATAAATAATATGACATGACATTTACAATATAAGAACAATGAATTATTTTATTTCAAAGCCCTCAGATAATGAAGCCAATTTCTTACTCTAAAAATTAGAAAAGAGTCTTGGGGTGGGGGTGGCTCACACCTGTAATCCCAGAACTTTGGGAGGCTGAGGCAGGAGGATCACAAGGTCATGAGTTCGAGACCAGCCTGGCCAATATGGTGAAACCCCATCTCTACTAAAAATACAAAAATTCCCCAGGCATGGTGGTGCGTGTCTGTAGTCCCAGCTACTCAGGAAGCTGAGGCAGAAGAATCGCTTGAACCCAGGAGGTGAAGGTTGCAGTGAGCTGAAATCACACCACTACACTCCAGCCTGGGCAACAGAGTGAGACTCCGTTTCAAAAAAAGCAAAAAAATTTAGTAAATAAAGGAAAAGTGTTAGGCTATATATCAGCATTACAAAAGAGGCTTGACTTTGAGGGAAAACTCTTCATTCTGAAAAAATATGATCGCTAGCTAACAAATGTCAAATGAATTATCAGATTAGAAAATCACCATTTTGTAACCTTGAATGAATTAACTGATTCAGTCCAGGACCATCAATGGATGCTACAAGTATTCAGGGAAGAGTTGATGGAGAACCTAGTAATGCGCAGAACCAAGGTTCTGTCTCACAAATCATCTGCTGGTCATGAGGGTGGGAAGATGCCTTTACAATAGGGAGAGAGAACAGGGGGCAGCCTCCCAACCCAAGCACCAATCTTGGAATCACTGCGCGTGGGTAGCCTGGCACTGATGTGATGCAATACAAAATGTACAACTTCCACAGTCAAGGCTTCTGGGAAACAAGTGTTTAACCTGAATTTAATCTGTGAACCCAAAAGCATCTGAGATAGGACTCAATCCATTCAGAAAGTTTATTTTGTCAAGGTTAAGGACGCACCCCAGGAGGTCCTGAGGACAGGTGCCCAAGTGGTCAGGGTACAGCTTGCTCTTATACTTTTTACAGAGACACGAGACATCTATCAATACCTGTAAGACGTACACTGGTTTGATCTGGAAAGGTGGGAAAACTCCGGGGATGACTTTCAGGTTATAGGTAGATTTAAAATTTTCCTTATTGGCAAATGGATGAAAGAGTTATTATCTAAAGACCTGGAATCAATAGAAAGGAATGTCTGAGTTATGGTGATAAGGGATTGTGGAGACCAAAGTTTTGTCAGGCAGATGAAGTCTCCAGGTAGCAGGCTTCAGAGGCAATCAATTGTAAAAAGTTTCTTATCACACTTAAGGTCTGAGTTGATGCTAATGCTGGTCAACTTTTCCTGAATTCCAAAAGGAGGAGGGTTTGATGAGGCATGTCTGACTCCCTCTTCCCATCATGACCTGAACTAGTTTTTCAGGTTGACTTTGGAATGCCCTTGGCTGAGAGGAGGGCTCCATTCAGACGATTGAGGGGGACTTAAACTTTTATTTTTGGTTTACAAGTCAATCTTAAGATCTAACTTCCAATGTACAGGGAGGAACAAGGACGGCAAACAAAATGCATGGCTGTAAATGAATATATTCTTATTTTTTAGAGATGCTTACTAACATATATAATAAATTAAAACAAAAAATAGATTGGCACAAATTTAGCAAACTATGAACAATTGTTAAATCTGGTTGGTGAGTACATGGGTGTTTCTCATGCTATGTGCTCTTCTCTTCTGTACATTTAAATTTTTTTATAACATAAAATAATTTACATAAAATAATTATGTTATTTAATTTACATAAAATAGCATAAAATACAGGAGGATGCTGTAAGAATATTTTAAAATGAAAACTTCTAAAAGAATATGTCTCCTTTTTTTATTTTTTGAGATGGTCTTGCTCTGTCGCTCAGGCTGGAGTGCAGTGGCGTGATCTCGGCTCACTGCAACCTCTGCCTCCCGAGTACCAGTGATTCTCCTGTCTCAGTCTCCTGAGTAGCTGGGATTATAGGCACGTGTCACCACGTCCAGCTAATTTTTGTATTTTTAGTAGAGATGGGGTTTCACCATGTTGGTCAGGCTGGTCTCAAACTCCTGACTTCGTGATCCACCCGCCTCAGCCTCCCAAAGTGCCGGGATTACAGGCGTGAGCCACTGTGGCCAGCCTGCATCTCCTTTTTACCAAACATTCTAATGACACTGTGTAGAAAGCTGAATATTCTTGGAGGTTTTTTGGTATTACTGGCTTAGATGAAAAACAACTGAAGTTGGAAAAATAAGCCAGTTAGAGCACAGAAATGCAACAGGACATTCCTCCCAACACCCTACTGCAATGCATTAATAAAAATGGTTATGTCATGTGTGGTTAACAGTATGTAAGGTTGTACAGTAAAGGTGCTTTTAAAACCTCCTCCTACCTCTCTTGGAATGCAGAGCTCATACAGTGTCATGTGGAGGTTTGCTAGCTGTTATTTCTATTCTTTGTCCACAGCATGGTCAGTGGTGTTCAGAGTGACTTATGAAATCCCAAGAGAATGTGCCCTTCAATGCTTAGAAACACTCTTACCCTCACATCTAAGATTGCAAACCCCAGGTTTCAGAGCAGTTCTTAGAGTTGGAAGGTTTCCAGTGGGATCAAGTGGGTGGTGCGTGTGAAGGAGTGAACTTCAAACCTACCCATAAACTGAAAAGATGGACGCTCTTGGAACGTAGCGCCTTTTGGAACTAACAACATACCGTTACCTCCAGGTGCCCAGATTGATGGAGATGAGCCCTGCCAAATTCCGTTCTCTTGGCTGGAAATTCCAGGATAGTGCTGGTACCAGTGAGTGACATTTTCTTGGAATGTCACTAGGGGTTATAAAGTGCTTCCCCAATCCCTACATTTCTAAGATATGAAAGGTAAAGGTCAGCATATAGAAAATTTAAATTATCACTAAAAACATGGCAATGGATTCAACCGAGAAGAATCCACAAAGGATAGAGTCCAACTGATTCATTGCAAGCCCATTTCTTAAGGACTCCCTCTCCATTCCATGAAATAAGATCTAGCAATGGAAATGCCAACTCCAGTCTCACTGAAACACAACAGGCTTTATTTTATAAGTGTGCTCTTTATGATTCTGTAATCTGTAGAGTACAGGGGAACCTTTTTGCAATTTTGGTGCCGATGCTCTCTGGGCTTGTTATCCCAGGCTTTTACTGCCTGTGGTTTGGTTTGGTTTGTTTTGTTTAGGGGTCGCTATGTAATTCCAGCCCTGGCGTAACCTGAATCTGTGCAGGGGGCTTGTGTGGGTTGTGTGTGTGTGTGAACTGCGTGTGCTCCCCAAGCATCAGGAAGACCCCAAGGGTGGGCCATGCAGCCTTCTGTCATGAGAGTAATGTGGCCGTTTGCGCTTGGTGCTCTGGGTGACCTGCCCTCTGCGGACTCCAGGTGTGGGGCTGTTTCTCCAGCCACCAACCTCTCCCCTCCACCCAGGTCTGCATGCTGACCCAAGATGGAAGAGGAAAACTTGGTCTTTGTAGCACCACACTTAGCCAGCTGACATAAGAGATTTACCGCCATCCCTTAACCCATTACATGGTAATAAATGGAAGTTGGCATCATTTCTTATCAGTCTAAGAATTTTGAAGCCTGGCTAAATTCCTTTTTCTATAATCAGAGGGTGTAGAAAATCACATTTGTTTTTTAAACAGATGCTTTGGAAGATCCTGGTCAAAATTGTGGGCTCTGGGGTCTGAAACTTTGATTCAAACCTTGACTCTACTGCTTATTAACTTTGGGACCTGACATGTGACTTAAACTAAGCCTTAGTTTCCTTGTTTGTAAAATAGGTCTATTGATGAGATGGTGCATGCAAATTGCTTAGCTCAGTTCCTGGTATATAGTAGATGCCTCCTAAATAATAGCTATTAGTATTTTCAATCTTGCTCTTCCCTGCTCCCTGCCAAAACTGAAAATGTGATTTACCAAATGACAATTGCAGGGTTATTTCAATACAGTGTCTCCTATGTACATATAGGAAATACACTGTAAGAATTGGAGGGGAAATTACAATACTAGGTATTAAGAGTATAATTACTATAACTCAAAAAGTATATAGAAAAGGGTGTGAATTATAAGTAGTTACAAAGTTCTGGGGCCTGTTTAAGTCTAGATATTATGTAGAAGCTTAACCAGGTGGTTGTGAAATTTTGCCATTGATATGTAATATTTGTTTTGTTAACTTTACTCTCTATAAATTATTCTTATCAAAACTATCAACACCACTACCACCACAGCTATAAAACTTTTAGAAGCAAAGACCTATTAATACATGGTTAAAACTATGACACTTCAGTTTCTTAATTTATTTACTATCTAATTAGTCTTAAATTATTTACTTTATATCAAGAAAACTCAATGAATCTACAAAAGTATCACTAGAATTATGTGGATTTAGCAAGGCTATAATATAAAGTCACTATACAAAACTCAGTTATATTTCTATATGCCAGTAACAAACACTTTGAAGTGAAATTTCAAAAATCAGTACCATTTACAATGACAATAAAACTTCAAATGCCTAGGGATAAATCTAACAAAAATGTATAAGACATCTACATAAAAACTATAAAACATTTCTGAGGAAAATGGAAGAGGCCTAGATAAATAAAGGAATATACCATGTTCATTGATTGGAAGACTTAATATTGTTAAGATGTCTTAAACGTATTCATTGGTTCCATACAACATGCATATAAATTACAGCAGGTTTCTTTTAAAGAAATAAATGAGCTGATTCTAAACTATATATGGAAATGTGAAGGATCTAGAATATCTGAAATTATTTTGGAAAAAAACCCCACAGATTTGGAAGACTTAAATAATATGAGTTCACATATGATAAAGCTACAGTAGTCAAGACATAGGGTACTGGCATAAAGACAGACATACAAATCAACTGAATGAACTAAAGAGTTGCTCAAGAGACCAACAAACACAGTCAACTGATAATCCACAAAGATGTCAAAGTAATTCAATGGAGAAAGGAAAGTTTTTGTAATAAATTTTGCTAGAACTAGATATGCCTTATTCCTACAATGGAATACTATACAGAAATAAAAAAGTATAAACTGTAGAGATACATCCAACAACACAGATGAATCTCAAATACAATACAGTAAGCAAAAGAAGCCAAACTCCAAAGAATGCATAGTTTGATCGATTCATAGAAAATTCAAATAAGACAATACTAATCTATATGTATAAATATCTACATAAATCAGAAAGTGATGGGGGAGAGGAAATCAACTATCAAGGACTCAAGGGAACTTTCTGATGTGTTCAAAAATGTTTTATATCTTGTTTTGAGTGGTGGTTACTAAAGTATATACAATTCTGAAAGAGTGTTGAGCTGAACGCTTGGTAGTTGTGTATTTTATTTATGTTACTTATACCTAAATTAATTTTTTCAAAATAAGAAATAAAAATTCCTTAGAGGAGGAAATGTGGTAGAATAGTTTCCTACCACAGAGAAATCACCTTTTCCATTGATCCTAAATGACAAATCTTTGATCGAATTCTTTTACATCCCTGTTACTTTTCTCTAGGATGCAGGCCATGAAAGTCCTTAAAGCCATCAATCCAGTTTCCAGTGCTTCCTTCCGTCCATCCCACTGCATCTTTAGATACTGGCAGAGATGATTTTAGAAACAAAAGTGCATTTAGCAATAAAAATCAAACTGAAAAACAGACACACTTGTCTCTCCCTAAGAAGAAAAATGGATGGAGCTACCTCAGTGCATTGTCTTCTTAAAGAATTCTCCTCTGTTCTCTTTTTATGGGATTGAAGTTTCTACTTTTGTAAATGAATCCCGATGACCAACACCGGTCATGCTGTTTGCTGTCTCATCTGCCATCATGCCGTGTGCAGGACCCCTTGGTTTACTCCTGGCTTCTCCCTTGATAGAGCCAATAGAACTCTATCGCCTCTAACTTACCCTGATGCTTAGGGGTGCCAAACTGTGATAATCAGCAAATGATAGCAAATAACATAAATTGAGCCCTTACTACACTCCAGGTTCTATCCTATACCATTTACTTATATTAGCTGAATTGTATCTCCACAACTATCCTATGAGGTAGGACCATCATTATCCCCATTTTACAGATGAGGAAACAGAGGTACAGGAGGGTTAAGTAACCTCCAGCAAGTATGTGGCAGGGTTAGGGTTTGATTCTAGATGGTTTGTCTCAGAATCCAAGTCTTTGTCACAATGTCATGCAACCTCACTGATGTTTTAGCCAAAGGGAACAAATAAAACCACAAGCAAGTGCCACTGCTGTGCACTGTGTTTGATAATGAAGACAGTCTTGGCAATAGATACAGTGCTTGCATGAAACATAGACAATGTTTATCAGCATAAGTAGACACTCAGAGATGTAGTTCTGATTTCATAGAAGCTTATGGTGTTGAATTTTATTACATTGCAGCTGTTAATGTCATTCCTCTGGATTTATACCTGGTTTCACTGAACTACCTAGAGGGATAAGCCTTCTTGCTTTGGGGGCATAAATAAGAGCATCACCCGCCTTCCAGGGAGATGAGCTGTTAGACCCTACGAACGACCTCTTTAGAGTTTGTTAATGGAGACTGTAACAACATGTCTGCAGTGACTCCCGAAGACCCTCGCATAATCCAGAAACGCACTGGATTTGAGCTTTTCTTTGGAAATAGATCTTTCTGTTAATCTACATGAAGGCAAAGTCTGTGTAACCCAAAATTATCCCATTTCCATGTACTCAGTGATTAAAAACCAACCAACCGTCCCCTCTTACCAAAGTGAGGTAAGAATAGAAATATGTTTTGCTGGCATTCTCTCAAGCCCAGATATATAAACCTGCCTAAATTCTAGGCAGTCAGAGTCACTTAATAAAACAAGCTGGTGAACTAATCATTGACACCCAATCTGCTCATTACAACTTATAGAAGTTTCTCCTTCTCTCTTTCCTTCCGTCCATCTTTCTTTCTTTCCTTGAAATCTGTGCCCATCCTGCATCTAACTCACCTGCCTGCTCTAATTATTTTAACCTTCCATGGTTGGCAGAAACTCAAGCCTTGAAATAAAACTAAGCAGAGATGTAATTTACAAGTTGTGAGTGTCACTCACCGTGCTGCTGTGTCCCCAGCCAAGTCCAGTGCTGTATCTGAAAGTTCTTCTGGAGCTCCCCTTGAACATCTTACTCCCTCTCTTGGCAGGTGCCTGGCTCCTGACTTCTGCCTGGCTGGGCTGCGTGCCTCTCTCAGCTTTTCCCAGCTCGCCCTTCCCACCAGTCAGGCCCCCCTGGCTTTAACTGGGACTCAGGGTGCTCGTCGTCCTTCCTGGACTCCCAGTGTGTGCCCAGCCCGCGCCTGCATTGGATATCTCTCAGGCCTCCCCCAGATCCCAGGCCTGTGGCACACCTAGTTTCAGCTATCAATGCTGCCCTCTCAGTACGTGCCATTCCTACTCTGTCCACTCTGAAAAGGGACCAGTGTCTCTCTCGGGCTCCACTCACAGAGTCCCTATTCTCTCAACAAAAGGCCAATCAAATACCAAGATGGTTTCACTGACGTCTCACCCGGCTCGAATGACCAGTTTTCTTAGGCCTCATTGTTGCTGGCGACTGCTAGTGCCTCTTGGTGTTCAAATTCAGAAGAAAGCCCAGACTGAGAGTGGCATTAGGAGACAGGAAAATCTCTGGAGGGAAAGCAAGGGCTTGAAGAGGGGCCCATGGAAGAAACATGCATGGCAGGAGGACCAGCATGGAGGCCTCTGTTGGACAGAAAAGAACAGGGAAGTGGTGGACAATGGGTGAATCCACCCAGGCGGCCAAGAGAGATATACACAGATGGTGGGCATAGTGGCTCATGCCTGTAATCCCAGCACTTTGGGAGGCCAAGGCGGGCGGATCACTTGAGGTCAGGAGTTCAAGACCAGCCTGGCCAACTTGACGAAACCCCATCCCTACTGAAAATACAAAATATTAGCTGGGTGTGGTGGTGCACGCCTGTAATCCCAGCTACTCGAGAGGCTGAGGCTGGAGAATTGATTGAGCCTGGGAGATGGAGGTTGCAGTGAGCTGAGAGCATGCCACTGCACTCCAGCCTGGGCAACAGAGAGAGAGAATTTGCTTTAAAAAAGAGAGAAAGAGAGAGAGAGGAAATGACTTCTTAAGCAAAGGGGAAGTCCAAGGAAAGACAAGAAGATTCTTTAAAAAGAGAGTGAGATAGTGGAACTTGAAGAGGAGGATTGAAACTGTTTTGTTGCCTAGGAAAGGTAAAAGAAAAAGAATGTCTTCCCTCTGTGTGTTTTCTGCCCCTGTAATTTTCCTAAGCCTGTCCGCCTCTATTTCCCCACAGGGGCCTGGGGAATGGACAGGTTAGCTGTCTTGCTCACGGGGGGAGCCCACATTATTCTAGAGCTGGATCTAAAGCACCCCGTGTTCACCCTTGTTCATTGTTTGTTCTTCCCTGGCAAAGTCTATCCTCTGATTCAAGTTTAATCAACAATATCATATGTACTTGGGCTTCTGGTATCTCAGCCTCTCTCCTGAGCACCAGGGCAATTCAGCGTGGTGAACCAGGAAGCAAACCAGTCTTGGAGATGGGCAGGCTGGGGTTATTTGTTGTTGTTGTTGTTTTTATTGAGCCAGGGTTTGAGTCTCAGCTCTGTTACTTACTACGTGTATGGTCTTGGATGAGTGCCACATGCTCTCTGAGTTTGTTTTGATTGTTAAATTGCGGTTAGGAATACTGGCAGAATCAAGTAGTAGAAGAGGCGTTCAGTGCCTAGCACAGCACTCTTCACTCAGTGATTATAAATGCCCCCAATGTCCCCTGCTTCCTGCGTCCATGCCCTTGCAATGTGACATGGCAGACCTCCCATCAGAAGGTGGGGCTAATGCTCCATCCTTTGATCTGGGCTTGACCATATGACTTACTTTGGCCAATGAGACATTAGAAAATGTGACACAAGCAGGGATCTGAACGGTGCAGGCACTCGGGCTTGCCTTCTCCTGCAGCTAAGAATCCTTTACCCACCATGGAACAAGTCAAAGCTAGCTTCCTGGGGGATGAGAGACTGTGTGGAGAAAGGCTCCAACCATCCAGACTTCCACCTGACATTCCAGACATGAAAGAGAGGCCATCCTAGACCACCCAGCCCTAACAGAGCTGGCTCAGACCCGAATTGATCACTTAGCTTACAGAATCATGAGATGCAATAGATGTTCGTTATTTTAAGCCATTCAGTTTGGAGGTCTTTGGCTTTTGTAGCAAATGCTAACTGGTATAGTAACTAAGAGCTGGCCCTAATGGCCAACACTTATTGTGACCTTTAACACCAGACACTCTGCTAGGCATGTACCCGTCTTCTAAGCTGCATCTCCTGGTGTCCATGACAGTCTTATACACTGGAGGTGCCCAGGAGAAATCACTTTAAGAATTAAAAAAAAAATTATTTTTATTGCACCTGAATCCAAAAAGTATAAAAGGATACTAAAATACAATCAAGTAACTGCAAAAAATAGGTGTACAGGAAATAAATGTGGGAGACGTCAAATGAAACTAAGCATGGGGCAAAAACCAAAAGCAAACAAATATGTATATGATGTCTGTGGGCAAGTATATTACCTTGCTAGGACTGTCATAACAAAGTACCACCAACTGGGTGGCTTCAACAATAGATGTTTGTTGTCTCAGGGTTCTGGAGGCTGGAAGTCCAAGACTAGGTATAAGCAGAATTGGTTCTTCTGAGGCCTTTCTCCCTGGCTTGTAGACAGCTGTCTTCTTCCTGTCTTCACATGGTCATCTCTATGTGTATGTCTTTGCCCTAATCTCCTCTTCTTATAAGGACAGCTGTCATATAGGATTAAGACCCTAATGACCCCATTTAACTTAAGTCCCTATTTAAAGTGCCGGTCTCCAAATACAGTCACATTCTGTGACACTGGGGGTTAGGGCTTCAACAGATGGATTTTATGGAGGAGATGCAACTCAGTCCCAAATTGTGGGAAATCTATTTGCTCTAAGCTTTCCACAGCCAACACCCAAAGGGAAACCTAGACAGTTACCCAAGTTCATCTCCATAAACTCATGAAAAACAGAGCTACCTAATAGCTAGCACTCAGCCCAGAGCCCAGACGGGTTTCCACAAGCATTCTCATTAAAAAAAAAAAAAAAACCTTTTGTGAGGCAGTGACATCTTCAATGCTTCTCTTATAGCAGAAACAATGGTAAGTTTCAAAAGACGTCTCTGACATCCCATCTCAAGCACTGGCCAGTGATACAAGGTGGAGGAGAATGAAGTATTGATGCAATTTCTCCCCAGCCTTATTAAATGATGGAGTAGCCACCAGACAGGGTGGCTCTCGATCTCTTCACCAATCTTTCCCCTAGAATGGCTCAGTTTCTTTGGACATTAAAGGGGTTTTTATTATGGAGAGTTTCCCATTAAAATGCGGCACCACGGTTGAGTGCCTATGAAGGAGAGAATTACATGAGCATGGCCTGTCGAAGACCCCATGGACAAAGGGCAAGAAAGAAGCTTCCAGATAAGTGATGGCGTGTGCCAAGGGCAAGCTTCCTTTATTACATTTTAGGGGAGACACATCTTAGCTCCCCAGCATCTTTCCCCTCTTGTGTTGGACATATTTTTGGTGATTTGCTCCCACGGCCTATCCTAAGGGAAGATAATTTTGAAGAGGTCATCTGTAGGTAGCCATGCCATGCTTCAACAAGTGACTCACCTCTTTCTGGTCTTAGTTGATCATCAACTGACCCAGGAGCTGTCCACCTGTGGATTGGCCAATGACTGTGACCTATGGCCCAGCATGATAAGATGCATTTGACCAATCAAATTCCTCCTCTCTCAGAGGAAGTGCAGAGATGGGCAGTTGGTGAGAGCTGTTGGTGTGGGGCAGAAGTAGCTGTAAGGAACTAAAAATAACAGCACACCTCACATCCATCTGGATGGCTGTTACCAAAAGAACAGAAAGTAATGCTGGTGAGAATGTGGGGAAACTGGAGCCCTTGTGCATTGCTGGTGGAAATGTAAAATGGTGCAGCTACTGTAGAAAATGGTTGGGGGGGTCCTCAAAAAATTAAACACAGAGTTACCATATGATCCAGCAATTCCACTTCTAGGTATATACTCCCCAATATTGAAAGCCGGGACTCAAAAAGGTATGTGTACACACACGTTCATAGCATCAGCATTCACACACCCTATTGGTTCTGTTTCTCCAGTGAATACTGACTAATGCATCTTCCAAAAGAATCCACAAAACAGCTGGGGAGCATAAGTCTAAAGTCTATAGGCTCCATATGATGCAGGGCTGATGTAGGGCCAGCCTATAAGCACCCCCGACACAGAACAGCAGGGCTGATGGACCACGTTCAGTTGCTTGAATCCCATCATTTAATATATCAGTTCCAAACACGCAGCAAGAAATGAGGGGAGAGATCTGCAGTTGGATGACACACTTAGGATCTGGTGCCTTCAGGGTGGAAGGATCACAGGTGTGGGTCCCGGGCTATGCAATGTTCACACATCTGTCTCTATCTGCCCATCAGCCTCCCCTGCTGATGGTGTGGTTACCAGGACCAGTCAAATAGTCAAACAAGGAGGCTTAGCAGATGAAAGGTGCCCAGAACCTGCACGCCCTTGTCCTACCAAAGAAACATAGGAGCAAGTTCACCTGGCCCGTGTCCGGGGCTCGCCAGCTGGCCTGCTGAGCAGCTGTGGGTTTTGTTTGCATTTCTTGAGCAGAGCACATATGGTCCCCCTCTATCTTTCTCATTCATTTCTCTTATTTTCTCCAGCAGAATTGAATGGTCTTAAAAGAGTGAACATGTATTGTTGATTCCATGAGAGGTGTGATGGTGAAACTGCTGATTCCCCTAGTACTTTAAGAAAGACTTTCTGCAAAGATCTTTTCTATTTTGTGTGTTTGTTGTTGCAAATAAGTGCTTGATTAGAGGCCAAGGGAAAACTGGTGGTTTTTATCTCATGAAGGTTAAGATCTGCTTTGTTTTCCATGGATGCTAGAAGTTGTGAATGGAAAAATGAACATCATCTTTGAGTAAAGACATTTTAGAAGGAGACACATTTTGATTTTAAAAATGGAATGTGACTGGGCGCGGTGTGTCACACCTATAATCTCAGCACTTTGGGAGGCCGTGATGGGTGGCTTTCTTGAGCCAAGGAATTGGAGATCAGCCTGGGTAACATAGCAAGACCCTGTCTCTACAAAAAATGCAAAAATTAGCCGGGCATGGTGGCTCATGCCTGTACTGCCACCTACTTAGAGGTTGAAGTGGGAGGATCACTTGAGTCTGGGAGGTCAAGGCTGCAGTGAGTTTGATCACACCACTGCACTCTTCAGCCTAGGTGATAGAGTGAGAACCTGACTCAAAAGAAAATAGAAAGAAAAAGAAAATGGAATGTACTGGGCCAAGGGAAGGAGAGCAAGGAGAACCTGCTGTGGGTACTTGTGGGGTGCCCCCAAGGACTTACTACTGCAGGAGGATGCAGAGGAAAGGGATAGGGTGGAGAGCGAGGCATGCCATCCACTGAAAGACAGGGACAGGCACATGTGTAAGTTGTAAATCTCAGAAAAGAGAAGTAAAGATTAGGAGTGAGAAATGGGAAAGCTGAGAGGTGTTATTTGAATGCACACATTGAATGAATGAAAAAAATCTCACGACAGGATTAGATAGAAAAATGCAACATTTCCTTTTTAACCAAAAGAGACAAGAGCTCGCAGAGGAAATAGATTGTGCTTGAGAACAGCCATGGCAATTTTTCAGCGATACAATCAGACATTTTGGGGGAAACTTAATAAATGGCTTGGATCTCAGTGGTCAGGAAAGGATGGAGAACAGATGTCAAAGGCTGACATATATTTTCTGAGCAGAAAAAATAAGATAGAGAGACAATAAGCCTAGGACTGAGGACAGAGAATTCGAATGCCCAAGGTCAAACTCAGTCTGCTAATATCTGCCTAGCCTCCGCACAAGGACTCATTCCATGAGGCAGCACCCACGCCCGCACGTGCACAGTCAGTTTCCACCGATTGTTCACCCACCGTGCCTCAGACCCTATTGGACAAAAGTTCTATCTCCAGCAAACCAGCTGTCAGGAAAGGGTCTCAAATCTCCAAGAACAGAAACTTCTCTTGATAGTGCATTCTGTTACCTTGAAGATGAAACTTGGCAATGGCACAGCAAGACCTGCAGTTCAGGCCTCCTGTTCCCAGCCTTCCACAATGCTAAGAGCGATGGCAGAGCACCTGTCCAAGGCCTCGAATGAGCTGTTGGCTCTACAGAAGCATCTGGAAGGATATAAGAGCACCCTAGAATGACTATCATAAAAAACCCACCCCATTCCCCCACAATCCTTTCCCAGCCCTTCTGTGGTGTGTGGTTAAACTGAGTCTCACCCATTTTTCCTTCCTGTTAAAGACTGTTTAGGAAGAGAGTGGAGGAGAGGGGGTTGCTGGACTTGAGTGGGGAGACAGAGTGGTCTCCAGGGCCCTGAATTAGCTTTGGGGGCCTGACTGATGACTCTCCACAGCAACCACATGGATTTTGGCACTTTCACTGAAAAATCAAGGATGCAGGTGATGGGCTGGGAGGGCTGCAAGTGTCCAGGAGGCTCAGAGCCTCAGTAGAGATTGCACCGTAAGACATCCCACCTCTGCCATCAACCACACAATCCAGTGGTTGACAGCCCCAATGTCACCTGGATTTTGCCCATTCCTCCATTATCTCTCCCCCCAAAGAAAATCTCCCTCTTCCTTCCTCAGGGGGTCCACATGGGTGGCCAACTGCTGGACCATTCCGAAGTCTCTAGGAAAGAAACCTTTCTTGCCTCTTCCAGCTCCTGGTATTTGTTGGAAATCCTTGCTGTTCCTTGGCTCATGGCAACATGATTCCAGTCTCTGCCTTCATCATTGCACAATATCCTCCATGTCTGTGTCTCTGTGTCCAAATCTTCCTCTTGTGATAAGGGTACAGTCATACCAGATTTAGGGCCCACTCTAACCCAGTATGACATCATCTTAACTTCACTGCATCCATAAATAAATACCCTATTTCCAAATCAAGCCACATTCTGAGGTCTCAGGTGGGCATGAATTTTGAGGTGGGGGGATGCCATTCATCCAAGTGTCATCACTTAAGGGTAAGGAAGGCCAGAACTTTTGACTTTGTTGGTATAATCAACTTTAATTACAATATCCTGGTTTTTTTCCCCACAAAAGCACTCTGAAATGACCATCGATCCTTTTCCATTCCATAAACTTGGTCTGATACAGGCAGAGCTCAGCTTTCAAATAGAGTTTTCCTGAGCTGCTGCAGGTAACGGCACCTGTTTGCAGTGTCTGTTGGCCAGGCCAGACTGGGGGTGGCTGTGGGAAGAAGGAAACCCACAGGATCCGATCTGGGGAAGAGGGAGGAGCTCTTTAGCATAACCCTTGGCTTGCTCTGTCCGTTATGCACTCCTAGCATCCCGATTGGTAGGTTTGAAAGGAGACTCGGGTCATGGGCAGTAAGAGGTTCCTGCATCTCGATTTACTCTCAGGAGTGACTGGCACTTCCAGGGCTAGGCTCCTCCAAGGATGGACTCATCCCTGTTGGGTGGAGTAGAGGTCTGTCCAGTTCCACCACGCCCACCTCCATCCACCCACCATGCCAAAATTGGACTTCTGTATTAATGAGCTTATTCGCCCAAAGATATAAGCCATTTCCTCCAACCTAGACTGTCAGTTATAAAGGTAGTCTTTGGGCTGGAATAAAGGTGGTCTTTGGCACAGTGGTAATCCCAGCACCTTGGGAGGCCGAAGCGGATGGATCACCTGAGGTCAGGAGATCGAGACCAGCCTGGCCAACATGGTGAAACCCCGTTTCTACTAAAAATACAAAAATTAGCCGAGTGTGGTCATGGGCACCTGTAATCCCAGGTACTCGGGAGGCTGAGGCAAGAGAATTGCTTAAACCTGGGAGGCAGAGGTTGCAGTGAGCCAAGATCATGCCACTGCACTCCAGCCTGGGCGACAGAGCCAGACTCCATCTCAAAAAACAACAACAACAACAACAACAACGGTCTTGGCGATTCCATTGGCCTCATGCCTTTATTTCACCCTTCGTTTGGTTCAGAATTTGGGCAGGAAGAGTGTGCCATTTACCAGACACCCCCAAATACCCTGGCAACACACAGGGCTCACTTAGAACACCAATTAACTTCTCAACACTTCACACACAATCCTTGCATGGGAGCCTTATTCCCTTAATACGCCAAAAATATACCTGAAGCTAAAAAGGGAGAGTGCCCAACCCAAGACAAGCTTGAACTTTCCATAAAAGGCCAGTAAGATAATTGATTTCATCTGTGGGATTATTGCCCTGTGACAGCTGGTATGCATTCCAAATACAGCAACAAAAGAGAAGGCCACACTGTGGAAAGGAGTTTAAGTGGAAACTTTCCATACACCAAAATCTCAAAGGAGAGGAAGTTGCTCGCCACCCCCTTGGTTACAGTTCGTAGTCATAAAGCCTGTTTCTGTACAATAGACTTCCACGATTATCTATTTGCAAAAATGTACAAACACAGCCAGCATACTCTGTGCCTGTAGAAAGACCTGGATCAATACAAGTAACAGAAGAATGAAGAAAAGAGGAAAAAAAAGATTTTATCAAGGCTGTTTACTTTAAGAGTACCTTAAAGACCTGCACAAACACACCTGCTACTTCAGTGCTAGGGAGAACAGAGCAAACATGGCTCTCCTTTAAAAGAAACTGGAGAAGGAGACTTTGCAGCCACAAAGCCAGTCACCCCAGGAGGCACTAGCATCTCAGCAAGTGAAAGCACAGAAGCCTCATCTTCAGATCAAAGTTATTTAAAAGGAGCCCAGGATCACACTTCTGAATTAAGCCTACATCACATCGGGGACAGTAACATGTTGAGGAATGTTTAACCACAAACTGGATTGCCAGAAGGGAAGGAACTCCCAAGAAATTCCTAGCATCTGCCCATTTCTGTGGTGTAAATACTCCCACAGTAGCTGATTTCAAGATGCCGATGCCAGCATTGGCAGAGATGTAAAACACCACATCATTGGATAATAGTTCCACCCTCCAGATACAATAGGTGCAAACAACTTCTAGAGCTTAGGTACTACTGAAATGTACCAACACAATCAGGAAGTAAAAAATGCTAAAACAATTAGGAAGTTGAATGTACTAAAACAACTAGGAAGTGATGAGTTTTGAGTATTTATTACTTTTGTGGTAATATAATCTATTTAATTGTAAGCTTACGATTTAAAAATTTTAAATAGTAACTCTTTTAGCTACCAGCTCACAAAATCCCTGCAAATTTTATAATTGGCTCAAGCTGGGGCAAGCCTCCTTCAGCATACCATGGTCTGGGGAGCGTTTTGAAAGTCACAAAGATCTTCCTTTCCCTACCTCAATTGCGGGAGGCCCATTGGGACAAAATCTCCCAGAGGCGACCACACATGCACATTTTCTTTTCCTTCTTTCTTTCTTTCTTTCCTTCCTTCCTTCCTTCCTTCCTTCTTCTCTCTCTTTTCTTTCTTTCTTTCTTTCTTTCTTTCTTTCTTTCTTTCTTTCTTTCTTTCTTTCTTTCTTTCTTTCTCTCTCTTTCTCTCTCTCTCTCTCTCTTTCTTTCTTTTTCACAGTTTCACTCTTGTTGCTCAGGCTGTATTGCAGTGGTGCAATCTCGGCTCACTGCAACCTCCACCTCCTGGGTTCAAGCGATTCTCCTGCCTCGGCCTCTCGAGTAGCTGGGATGACAGATGTGCCACCATGCCCGGCTAATTTTTTGTATTTTTAGTAGAGATGAGGTTTCACCATGTTGGCCAGGCTGATCTCAAACTCCTGATCTTAGGTGATCCACCTGCCTCGGCCTCCCAACGTGCTGGGATTACAGGCGTGAGCCACCATGCCTGGCCATCATGCATATTTTCAAAAGCTCTCCAGTGTGATTCTAAAGGACACCCTGGGTAAGAACCACTGCTGTGTCCTACCCTTCCATGTTACAGAAAGGGAAGCTGAAGTTCAAAAGTTTAAATGTTCTGTCTGTTGGTTAACAGATGCCCGAGCTGGGGAATGACAGTTAGGTTCTTTCTCTTCCCCTAGTCCTTCCTCCCCCACTTTGGATCTCTTTTTGAAATACTGCACTTTATTAACACCTTATTCGAAATATTGCAACTATATTGGCAGTATACACCATATACCAAAGCCTCATTACTTTTTTTCTTAAAAAAAGAGATGGTTGCGGGGGCAGTCTCACTGTGATGCTCAGGCTGGTCTTGAACTCCTGGCCTCCACTGATCCTCCTGCCTCAGCCTCCTGAATAACTAGGACTACAGGCACATTGCATTCAGCTTACTTTTGCAGGACTTTAACAATAACCAAAATAAAGTTTACCATAATATCATTTATTTTTAAAAAGGGTTTAACAAGGAAATTCATAGGAAAGCCAAACTAGAAAGGCGACATCAATGTCCTCAAGAAACTTTAGAGACCAGCTTTCTCTCTGTTTTTATATAAACCATGTGTATATTAATAACAAACCATTCTGATCTATATACTAAGAGAGGGTCGACTGAACTGGCAACGTTTAGTTAATGGTTATTTTAACTTATTAATTAAAAGTAAAGTTACTCTAGCCAGTTGCAGTGGCATGTGCCTGTAGTCCCAGCTACTCAGGAGGCTGAAACAGCAGGATTGCTTGAGCCCAGGACTTTGAGTCCAGCCTGGACAACATAGTGAGAGCTTGTTTCTATTTTTCAGAAAAGTTATTCTGGGTAGCAAGATTATGGTGATTTACTCTTCCATATTTCTTCTAAATCTTCTTCAGCAAGCATAATGCTGTAGTCTTGTCCCATGTATTTTTAATGTTTTTATAATCGGAAAAAAGTTGACTTTTTTTTTTTTTAACCCAAGTCAATTGTATCTTTTTCCACACCCAGACTTTTCATGAATTGGGTTTGGCTTCTCTTTTAAATTTTCCCAAGAGAGCAAGGAAAAGCGATCCAGAGAAGCTTTCTTTTTAGGACTTTTTACTGACTCTCCCCAGTGATTTGAAGATAACCTTCTCCTAAGCTCTCCACCCCACTCTGAAGCTGCCAGGTCCCCAGTGAACAGGGCACGGTCTCCTGAGTGTCCCACCCTGCTCTTAGCGGGAGAACTCAGCTTTTGTCTCCCACAAGCATGGAAATAGTTACCAAACACCGCGTCCTAGGCCAGTGTCTCTCCTACTGCTAGTTGAAAGAACATTCCATGACTCATTGTGGACTCATCTCCCAAAGACATTAAATCTGAGTTTCAGTGAAAGCCAGTCCAGGTAAGCCCTGTACAAATAAGAACACGCCTGAGCTAAAACCAGGCTGGTGGATTCCAGCATCTTCTCTGTGCTCTTCCTGTGTCTCAGAGCGTGAGCTTGGGTTTCTACTCTGTGCCTGGGGAACCCATGCCCCCGGCCACCCCATGGCTGGAAGAGTACCCCTGTCTGGGAGAAATCAGCTATAAACGCGGAAGACCGGAGCGCTGAAGGAGGCAACCTTTCACCAGGTCCAGGGGCTTCTCCACTGGTCCTCACGGTCAGGCTCATTATCACAGCATCTTCTGATGGTGTCTTTGCCTTGCCCCCATCCCTGTGGGTGGTGGCAGGACTGGGAAGGCAAGCGTGCGGGACTGTGGGTGCTGGGCTCGGCTGGAGGCATCTGCTGAGGGGAGGCCAGCACATGTTTCTTAAGAACAAGGGTATGCCTCTTATCCCCTTCTCTTCCTGGTGGGCCAGGCTTCTTGGTGCAAGGCAGCTTTTGTTTTTTGTTTGTTTGTTTGTTTTTGTTTTTTGAGACAGAGTTTCGCTCTTGTCGCCCAGGCTAGAGAGCAGTGGCGCGATCTCAGCTCACTGCACCCTCTGCCTCCCGGGTTCAAGCGATTCTCCTGCCTCAGCCTCCTGAGTAGCTGGGATTACAGGCATGTGCCACCATGCCCGGCTAATTTTGTATTTTTAGTAGAGACGGGTTTCTCCATGTTGGTCAGGCTGGTCTCAAACTCCCGACCTCAGGTGATCTGCCTGCCTCAGCCTCCCAAAGTACTGCGATTTAAAACCAGTTTCTTGGTAGGGCTCAGTGGCTCATGCCTGTAATCCCAGCACTTTGGGAGGCTGAGGCGGGTGAATCACCTGAGGTCAGGAGTTTGAGACCAGCCTGGCCAGCATGGTGCAACCCCATCTCTACTAAAAATACAAAAATTAGCCAGGCGTAGTGGTGCATGCCTGTAATCCCAGTTACTCGGGAGGCTAAGGCAGGAGAATCACTTGAACCCAGGAGGCAGAGGTTGCAGTGAGCCGAGATCAAGCCATTGCATTCCAGCCTGGGCGACAGAGCTAGACTCCGAAAACAAACAAACAAACAAACAAACAAGCAAAAGAACAAGGAAAAAAAAAGCCCAAAAACATAAAACAGGTTTCTTTCTGTGCTCCTATTAGTTTCTGGCTTCTGCGGCCACACAGACCTTCACCACTTTCTAAGCCTGCATTTGCTGACCATCCCCACATCCTAAACCAAGCCCTCTGACCTCAGTTCTTCCTGCAAGGAGACCTTGTCCAGAGATGGCAACGGTTCCCGCCACTGCTTTTCCTTGCCTGCCCTCCTGCCACTGCTTTTCCCAGCATACCCTGCCACCCCAGTGTGGGGGCTCCACTGACCATCATGGGGAGCGTTCTATCAGCACCCGCCTCCTGCCCCTGTCAGATGTGTCGTGGGGGAGTCATGTGGCCTCTTGACACCTCAGTTGCCTCACTGGCGAGCTGGGGATAATAATGTCACCTCCTGAATCGGCGTGGACATTCAGGAGCTACTGAGTGTGTAAAACTCTGCAAACGGCAGAGGCCACTCCCATGCCAGAATCAGTCTCCACGTCTTCTTCTGCAGACCCCTCCTCCAAGTCCCCTTGGTTCCCAAGGACAGCATCTGCCATCCTGTCCCCATGGTCTTTGTGTTATCAGTAGGGCTGCCAGATAAAGCACAAGACACCCAGTTAAACTTAAATTTCAGATAAACAACAAATAATATTGAGTGTAAACATGTCCTGTGCAATATTTTCATTTGCTAAATCTAGTGACCTGAATCTAATGAGACGGCACGTTTCGTAGGGCTGGACACCACGTGTGTCTCATCTGTGCTCCCTGACCCTCTCTCCTCCCTCCCCAGCCTGGCACACTGCCGGGCACATGGCCTCAGCATCCAATAGGCCAGCAGTTCTCAACAGGGCCAGGGCTGCCCCCTAGGGGCTATTTTGGAAATTCGAGGAAGCCTTTGTGTTTGGCAGGATTACAGTGGGGGACTTCCTGGCGTTGAGGGGACAGGAGCCGGGGTGCTCCAGGACCTGCCGAAATAGTCCTCTCTGTAGAGAGTTGTCCTTTACCCCACACACCATTCAGGTAAGTGACAAACCTGCTTAGGACCGTCTGAGCCTGGAAACTCACTCCATGGGAACATAAAGTGGATTTTGTACTATATTTCCAGGAACGCAACTACTGTACTTTGTTTTACTCGTATGACAAATTGCATCTGTGGTTTTGAGACCTCAGTATATTACACCTGCATCAGCACCTCTTTGTGATTGTGGATTCCTTCAGTTGCCTCTTTCTGGTGTCTTCATTGTGTCTTCTAGCGTAGATAGAATGAATGCTCAAGCACACTAGGCATTGAATGTATTTTGCTTTATTACAACCCTCCACTTTCCTTGTATTTTCCTTCATATTGCACTTAATATATTATGTGTATTTAATGCACCTCTCTCATTTCAGATTCTGTGTTGTGATAGGTATATGTAATAGGAATCTGCACTCTCATCTATGGTTTTTGTTTCAGGATGGTAAAAAGGCTGTTATAAAAGATTTGTTATGAAAGAGGTCACCCATAGAACAGTTCTGTGTCTTGATCATGGTGGTTACATGAATTTTAACACGTGATAAAAAGACTTAGAATGATTGCACACACCTTGTACCACACCAATACCAAATTTCTCACTTTGCTACCATCCCACTGTTAGTTACACAAGATGGAGCCATCAGGGGAAACTGAGGGAAAGATACACGGGAGCTCTTTGATTATCTTGGCAGCTTCTCTTGCATCGAGCATGATTTCAAAATTTTTAAAAAGTTTTTTTTTTGCTTATTTATTTATTTATTTATTTGAGACAGAGTCTTGCTCTGTTGCCCAGGCTGGAGTGCAATGATGTGATCTCGGCTCACTGCAACCTCCACCTCCCGGGTTCAAGCAATTCCCCTGCCTCAGCCTCCCTAGTAGCTGGGACTACAGGCCTTCACCACCATGCCTGGCTAATTTTTGTGTTTTTAGTAGAGACAGGGTTTCGCTATGTTGGCTAGGTGGGTCTCGAACTTCTGACCTCAAGTGATCCGCCTGCCTCGGCCTCCCAAAGTGCTTGAGCCACCGTGCCCAGCCCTGTTAATTTCTTTATTTTTAACTTCTATTTTAGTTTTGTGAGTACATGTGCAGGTTGGTTATATAGCTAAATTAGCATCACGGGTTTATTGCACAGATTATTTCATCACCCAGGTATTAAGCCCAGTACCCAGTAATTCTTTTCTGCTCCTCTCCCTCCTCCTACCCTCCGCCTCAAGTCAGCCCCAGTGTGTGTTGTTCCCTTCTTTGTGCTCCTGAGTTCTCATCATTTGGCTCCCACTTATAAGTGAGAATGTGCGGTTTTTGGTTTTCTGTTCCTGTGTTAGTTTGCTGAAGATAATGGCCTGCAGCTCCATCCATTTCCCTGCAAAAAAAAAAAATGATCTTCTTCTTAAAAAAAAAAAAATGTCCTTTTAAGCAGGAGGAGTCACCAAGTCCTGACTTCAGGTTGAGAGCCACCTAAGAGGTGGATCCGAGGGTTTCTCTTCCAGCCTGCAGGCTAGTCCTGCTTTGTGTGCAGTTCCTCCTCAGGAGAGCTTGCCTACGGGAAGGTGCAAGCACCCGAGAGCTCCATCCGCTTCCCAGCAGCAGAAACGGGGAGCTGGGCTGCTGCTTCCACTCCCAGCTCCAGCCCTTGGTTGCTTGTCCTTTGTGGTAGCCAGACGCAGGCTCAAACTCCAGGTCATATGGCAGGTGGCCTGGCCTTAGAAAGTCTAAATGAAGGCAGAGGGGCCTGGGCAGGTCACACCTTTCTGCACTGGCTGGAGCCCATCGCCCCCCTGGCTCCCCTGCCAGCCCCCAGCCCCCAGCCCCTACCCCTCACTTCTCACTGCAGTGGGCTGCTTCTCTCGCTTCTCCCTCCAAATCCACCTGCACACCTGGGTCACATCCTCTAGAGGATAAGGAAGGCCTTGAATGTGAGCTAATTTTATTTTAGCATAAGCCTGGCTGCCTGGGTCTTCTGTGCACATCTCCCAGCTGGGATCTCTGGAATCTCTCTCTCCTGGCTGTCAGGTGTTCCTGCCCACCAGGCCTCACAGCCCACGTCACTGCAGATCCAGCCCGGGTGAGTCACCATCAGTAGCATAAAAAAAGGGGTCGGAGGAGAATGCACGGGTGCATACCTCAGAATTGGTGAAGCTGTCCTCCATTCCTGGCTCTGTGTCAGGCACCAAACGGACACAGAATTCCCAGCTCTCCCATCTGCCCTGAAGGATTCAAGGTCGGACAACAGAATCGGGGGGCCACTCTCATGCCGGGGTGCCTCCTTACACATTTGAGCTGCGGGGAGGATTCCGCTCACCTGCAGGGAATTAAAGCAGGCGGGCCAACCGTTACCACTCAGCTGCTGTTAGACAGTGGGATGGGAAACGCTTAACATTTGGAAAAGGAGAAAAGGAGGAAAAAGAGGTGATTTTAAAGATGGCAAACTTGTTTCCTAGACAACATTGAAATACGTTAAAATATATTGAATTACATTGAAATATATTGAAAAACATTGAAATTTACTAGACAGCATGAAATACAACTTGGTCTCCGTGGGCTCAAGGCCACAACAGTTATCCTGTTGCTCACGTCTTAGGTGAGCTTGCTCTCCCCTTCTCTTCTCCTTCTCTCCTCTCTCCCCTTTCCTTCCCCATCTTCCTTTCCTCCCTTCTGCTTGGTCTTCCTCCCTCTTTCTCCCTCTTCCTCTCCCTCCCGTTCTCTCTCTCCCACTCCCTGCTTCTCTCCATGTTATCCCAGGATTGCCTCGTCACCTAGCAACAGTGTTCACTGCCTACAAGTGGGACATTGAATGTGTCCATTCTGCAGAGAGAGAGGGACACTGACTGATGCCCTTCCTGGGGAAGCAGCATGTTTTTCCCCCTTTCCTTTAACACTCTTTGTTCCTGACTTTCCTGTCTCTTCCCCTTCACCTCCCACCCTCCCTCTCTCGTTCTCCTCTTTGTCTCCCTTTCCTTCCCCCTTTCTCTTGGCAGAAACAGTGCCCTATGCTCACCAGAGACTTCCCCTCACTGGAAGGTGGCATGTCCCGGCCTCCCTTGCAGCTAGTGGGACAAATGCTACTCCAGGCCTGCCTAGGAAGCCCTGAGCAGCCCCAGACCTTGCCCACTGCCCGAGGGCAAGCTTAGAGGCATTGCTGGAAGAGTGGAGAGCCCCTACTCACTCTGCAGCAGACTTCCTCACGCTGAGCCACTGAGATTGAGGGTTATTTGTTACCACAATCAACCCCTACGCACCCTAAAGAATACACTTCTCCCCTTCATGCATAAGCCCAGCTGCCTCGGTCTTCTGTGCATGTCTCCCAGCTGGAATCTCTCTCTCCTGACTGTCAGGTGCACCTGCCCCCAGGCCTCACAGCCCACATCACTACAGATCCAGCCCGGGTGAGTCACCATCAATAGCCAGGACCCAGTGCCCAACAAGCCTCCATTCACTCCACTCCTTCACACTAATGGGACAAGGCTGGAAGCTGAAGTCACAAAACAAGGCCTGGTAACCACACTCCAGGCCCTGGAGAGCCCTCTGCCCCCAGAGCCCTGACAAGCACCTCTCAGGGAAAGCCCTGTGCTTCTAGGGGAAGTGTTGGAAGCTCAGCGAGAAGCTCCCTGTGACTTAGACTGGTCCAGGCTGTGCAGGTGAGGTCCACAGCATTCTGCTCTAGGAACCTGTGCTCAGGAACTCCCAGGTCTCCAGCTCAAGGCCTGACCCAGTGGGAGAGGAGGAGAGTGCAGAGGAGAGCAGAGGAAATGGGTGCCATAATGGTTCATTTTATGCATCAAGTTGTCCAGGTCATGGTGCCCAGTTGTTTGACCAAACACCAGTGCAGATGTTTCTGTGAAGGTGTTCTTAGATGTGATTAACATTTAAATTAGTAGACTTGGAGTGAAACAGATTATTCTCCACAATGTGGGTCGGCCTTGTCCAATAAGTTGAAGGCCTTAAGAGAAAAGGCTGATGTCCTCCAGAATGAAGAAATTTTGCTTCCTGACTGCGACATAGAAATTCTTCCAGAGTTTCCAGGCTTCATAGTGAAGACTACAACATCAACTCTTGTCGAATTTTCCAGGTTGCCAGCCTGCCTGGCGGGTTTCGGACTTGTCAGCTCCCATAATCATGTGAACCAATTCCTTAAGATCTCTCTATATAGATAGATACAGACAGAGACCCTTCCCTCCCTTCCCTTCCCGTCTTCTTTCTTTTCTCCTTCCCTTCCCTTCCCGTCTTCTTTCTTTTCTCCTTTCCTTTCCTTTCCTTTCCTTTCCTTCCTCTCTCCCTTCCTTCCTTCTTTCTTTCTTTGCCTTGCTCTGTCACCCAAGCTGGAGTGCAGTGGCACCATCTCAGCTTGCTGCAATCTCCGTCTCCTGGGCTCAAACAATTCTCCTGCCTCAGTATGCTGAATTGCTGTGATTATAAGTGTGCACCACCATGCCCAGCTAGTTTTTTTGTTTGTTTGTTTTTGTTTTTTTTAGTAGAGACAGGGTTTCACCATGTTGGCCAGGTTGGTCTCAAACTCCTTACCTCAGGTGATCCACCCACCTTGGCCTCCCAAAGTGCTGGGATTATAGGCATGAGCCACCATGCCCAGCTTTCTTTTTCTTTCTTTCTTTCTTTCTTTCTTTCTTTCTTTCTTTCTTTCTTTCTTTCTTTCTTTCTTTCTTTCTTTCTTTCTTTCTTTCTTTTTCTTTCTTTCTTCCTTCCTTCCTTTCTTCCTTCCTTCCTTTCTTCCTTCCTTCCTTTCTCTCTCTCTTTCTTTCTTTCTCTCTCTCTTTCTTTCTCTCTCCCTTTCTTTCTCTCTCCCTTTCTCTTTCTCTCTCTCTCTCTCTCTCTTTCTTTCTTTCTTTCTTTCTTTCTTTCTTTCTTTCTTTCTTTCCTACCTATCTTTGGTTATCTTATCGATTCTGTCTTTCTGGGAACCAAAAGCCTTGCCTGGTGGAGAGGGTTCATTTGCAGAAGAAGAGAGTGAGGGGGAGAGAAGCAAAGACAGGAGAGAGAGAGAAAGAGAGAGAGCGCTTGTCTGCATCCTCCAACTCTTCTGTCCTGGGAAGCACCTGCGGCCTTAGATGCTGGGTGACTCTTTGCATCCCCTTGGCCTCATCCAGTTTGAGACAAATCTCTAATATGACTGACACAGAATTCTAATACTTCATTTAGATGGACATATTCAGGCCTCTTTTATTTAGTCGTTGGAATGAATGGAATTAAATTTTCTAACAATTTGACTTGAGCGGTCAGACTAGACTTAAAAGTCGTTTTCCATTTCCAGGTCTCAAATAGACAGGAGAAAGCTTAGCAGACTCTAAAGACAACTATAGATGTCTAATCTGGACAGTAAATAAAGACACCCTCCCCCCACCGCCCAGAAAACTCTCAAACACATGTTTTTGTTAGTGGCAACATGGAGGTCTGCAAGGATAGTTACTTTTTTTTTTTTTTTTGAGACAGAGTCTTGATCTGTCACCCAGGCTGGAGTGCAATGGTGCAATCTTGGCTCACTGCAACCTCCGCCTCCCAGATTCAAGCGATTCTTCTTCCTCAGCCTCCCAAGTAGCTAGGACTACAGGTGTGCACCGTCACGCCCAGCTAACCTTTTGCTTTTTGGGTTTTTTTGGTATTTTTAGTAAAGATGGGATTTTACCATGTTAGGCAGGATGGTCTCGGTCTCCTGACCTCATGATCCATCCACCTCAGCCTCCCAAAGTGCTGGGATTACAGGCGTGAGCCACTGCGCCCTGCCAAGGATAGATACATTTTTTACTTGCCTTGAATTTTTGCTGGGCTTTTGTTGAAGGATCTAAATCTCTTTCATGAAATATTCAGTGCTTCGTGGCTTTCTGCTATGTCAGTAGTGAAATGTTAAATCTACAAAAACGTTATCCTGAGTGTCTTAGTTTGGTTTCAACTGCTTAATAAAGAAGAAAATACAGAATATATTAAATCAGTTTTCAAAGACTTCACTCAACCTAAACCAGCAGAATCGCATCCATGGCATTCACTACCTCCAGCTGGCCTGAGCTGGGGTTTCTAGCTAGCTTCTCAATCTATCTTCTTCTTTCCTTCCTTACTAATACAACTGGATCTTATATAGGCTGCAATGTGCTCAAACTAAAAGACTTCATTTCCCCTCCTCTCTCACGTATGAAGGAAACCAATAACATCTAAACAGAACTCTTCGAATAAAGCCTTTTGCCCTTTGCTGGCTCCGTATCTGGAATGTAGATGTGATAGCTAGAGTGCCAGCAGCCATTTTGGGACAAGAAGCCCACCTTGAGAATGGAAGCTAATAAGGATAGTCAAGCAGAAAAATTAAGAAAGCCTAAATCCTAGATGGAGCTACCATACAAGCCCTGCACTGGCTCCCTCCACCTTATTTAACAAATACTGTTGACTCTTTAACATTGAGCTGGTGACCAACAGCACTGGAATTCATACCTACACAGAGTTTTTCTGACACACATATTTTCTCCATAAGGCATATGACCGCCTTCTTGTGATTAGGAACACTAGACAGCACTACAATTGAGGGCCGTTTTAAACAGCAAAATCATCAATAAAAAGCAAAAATGTGAACAACATGGCACTAAATAGACCACAGAAAGGACTGTTTATAGTATGAGAGCTAAACAAGAGGGCAGAGCATCACCTTGTTCAATGTCAACTGGGAACATTCGCGTCGGGCAGCTCAAATGTTGCACCTCTCTCTGCATGTCCAAGAATGACCTCAAAAGTGTGCAGACATTGATTTTCAGGTTACAAATAAGTTTTAGTGAGTAGGAGAATTTGCAAATATGGAATCCACAAATGAGAACTGACTGTTAAAACATTTCCAGGCATTCGAGTGGTCAGAAGCTTTTCCTTTCATAGAGTATCTCTGAAAAAGTTACTTAAGGATACTCTTCAGCCAAATGAAGATAAAAACCAAAGAATGGATAAGACAAGATACTGGAAATTGTGGAGCCAACTCAGGAGCCCAATAAAAAGAAAATCCGAGTTAAACATTTGTGAAATTGGATTTATTTTTTGCCTTGCAAACATACTATTTTTATTTTTGTTTATTTATTTGAGACAGGGTCTCACTCTGTTACCCAGGCTGGAGCACAATGGTGTGATCTCAGCTCACTGCAGCCTCTGCCTCCCAAGCTTAAGCAATCCTCCCACCTTAGCCTCCCAAGTAGCTAGGACTACAGGTGTGTGCCGCTACATGTGGCTAATTTTTAAATTTCTTACAGAGACTGGGTTTTGCTGTGTTGCCCAGGCTAGTCTTGAACTCCTGAGCTCAAGCAATCCTCCTGCCTCAGCCTCCCAGAGTGTGGGATTACAGGTATGAACCATTGCACCCGGTCTCTTTTTATTTTTATTTTTTAAAAAGCATCAGCGTATGCAGCATGAAAACACAGAATGTGAGGCCAGAACATCTGAGTTGAAATCTTAGCTCTGCTACTTACCAGCTCTGTGATCTTGGTCAAGTTGCTTAACCCCTCTGTGCTTCCTTTGCCCCACAAAGTAAGGCTAATAGTAGCACCTACCTCATAGGTTTCTTGGTAGGACTAAAGGGTTTTGTAATATTCAGGACAATGCATGGCACATAGTAATAATGCTATGCATAAGAGTTAATTAAATAAATATATAGGTAATCTTCTAGAAGAAAAAGAAATTGAAGCAGGTCTGTAACCACCCAAGTAGGAGAGCATGAGACTGGGGTTTAACATCAGCTTAAGGTGCTCTTCATGGTTTCCAGGCCCAGTCCTGGAGGGTCACCGACTCAGCAATATGTCCCCCACCTCCCTAAGGAGGGCTGGCCTACCCCTACATCTCTCTCTTTGCCTACAGGGTTATCTCCTCCTTTCCCAGGCAGAGGGTAAAACCTGCAGAGATGCCCACAGACCTGGCCCACAGACCTGAAGGCCACTGCAGGGTGGAGAGAAGTTTGTTTTGGGATAGTTTATGACTGACCTTGCCTGGGAGGTGGCACCCAAGAGCCACATTTGCTGAGGAACTCAAGGTGGCTGGGATTAAAGGGCCACACATCTGTACAATTTCTTGCTGGAGACATGACAACTCTGAGGACTCTCTGATGCCAGGGTGTCCCTTGGCAGCCCTGATGCCCTTCTTCTGATAATTGCCAGCTCCATCCCTGCGTGTCCAGGCAAAGTCAGCCCACAGCGTTGGTCTCAGGGCGGGGGCCTCCTCCCAACAGCACAGCTGGTGAGTCCCGGGAGGTCTGTTCTCGGCTTCGCTTCTCTCTGTTTCTGTGGGAAATGACCTGTCCTGTTTCTCTCTGTCTCATGCTTCCAGGTACCTTGGAAGTCTGGGAGAATTCCTCATGTCTTTCTGTTACGGGAGATGTCCCTCTTTATTGCCTACAACAGGGGTTGGCAAACTTTTTCTAGAAAGGGCCAGATGGGAAATCTCTTTGGCTTTGAGAGCCATTTGATCTCTATTGCCACTGCTCAACCTGCATTTGATTGCAAAAGGGGCTGGGAGAACACATAAATGAAAGGGTGCGGCTGGATTCCAATACAACTCCATGCGATACAGCGTGATGTCATGGACTTCAGAGACCCAGGAGGGGAAGGGAGGCTAGGGATAAAAAACTACACATTAGGTACAATGTATACTACTCGAGTGATGGGTATTCCAAAATCTCAGAATTCACCATTTTGTTATAATAGAGCAAATTATATTATAACAACCTTATGATATAATCCATCTATGTAAAAAAAAAAAAAAAAAAAACTCATACCCCAAAAGATATTGACATTTTTAAAAATTTAGGATCGACAAAATATTTTATATGTTCAGAACATGGTAAGGAGTGATAAAAAGCAAGTTTCAGAATAGCACGTATAGTAAATACATACATGTGATATATAAAAAGCATGTGCTTACATCTGTTTGTATCAATATGAAATGCATAGACATGCCTGGAGGGATGTCCTTCCAAATATTGTCAATAATCATCTTTAAACCAGGTGAGGTGGCTCATTCCTATAATCTCAGCACTTTGGGAGCCTAAGGCAGGAGGATTGCTTGAGACTAGGAGTTCAAGACCAGCCTGGTCAAGAGAGACCCCATCTCTACAAAAATTAAAAATAAACAAATAAATACCAATAATCATCTCTAAAAAACAAATCAAAAAATTAAACTTTATGTAAATGGATGGTGGGCTGGATTTGACCTACTGGTCATGGTTTGCCAGCTCCTGGCCTGTAAGGATAAAGAATCTCATGCATGTAATCCCAGCACTTTGGGAGGCCGAGGCAGGTGGATCATGAAGTCAGGAGTCCAAGGCCAGCTTGGCCAACACGGTGAAACCCCGTCTCTACTGAAAATACAAGTTAGCCAGGCATGGTAGCACACGCCTGTAGTCTCAGCTACTCGGGAGGCTGAGGCAGGAGAATTGTTTGAACCTGGGAGTCAGAGGTTACAGTGAGCCAAGATCACACCACTGCACTCCAACCTGAGCAACAGAGTGAGATTCTGTCTCAAAAAAAAAAAAAAAAAAGAAAGCTTTACATTGGGGTTCCCTGAAAAGCCACATGGGCTCCCCTTCCATTTTCCGCATCAGGTTGCCTGAGCGCTTCCTAGAGCTCGTGCTCTTCTGACTTGCAGGTCACTGTGGCCTCCAAGTCTTAAACGCGGGTGAGACTGGGTGGCCTCCACTCCCTTCTAGTGCCTTGGAGCACACTGCTGCTCATTAAAACTGCAGAATCCTTCCCTGGGAATTTGTTCCTTTCTGATGTGCCATTTATACAGCTCTCAGCAACTGGCCCTGGTTCTGAGAATGCTTTATGACTACCTTTTGCTGGGCAAATGCCAACCCTCTGAAGATGAAGAGAGAGGAGGTTCCTGCTCATTTTGCTTCATGGAGAAGAACCATGAAGCAAAATGCCCGATGACTCTGGTGCCCTCCTGCATTCCGGTAAATTCTTCAGTGGCCCCAATAGGACCACTCCTTGGCTAACGCCACTCACCAAAGCCTCCAACCCCTTTCAAATGGAAATGAAACTGGGCATCCAGAATCTTGTTATGACACAGGCGATTCCAAAGAAAAGGGCCCTCAGGTTTTATTAATGTATTTTCTGGCTGTTAGACAAAATAGCAGCGTTTCTGAGTGAAAGAAACATGAGGCCTCTTCCTAGATGATAGACTATGTTTTCAAGCATGAGTTTAAGTCTCCCGTTACTTTATCCAGTGAACAAAGGTATGAAGTTGTTTTTCCCTCACAGCAAGGTTTCTTCGGAACAGGATTTGAAAGTGCCTGCAAGTGGCTGAGAGAGACCTTTCTCTGAGTTGAAGGGCGGATGAGACATTCACTAAACAGGCTGGGTTTCCTGAGTCTTGAAGGCAAACATGAAAAGTCTGTGAAGGATGCTTTCTAAAGACACATAAGAAAGGAGCGCAGGAGAGTGGGAAGAGGACAGGAAACAGAGGCTGCAGAGAGGCAAGAGTTTGTGTCCCCAGCTTGTGTTCTTTTGGATTTTTTTTTTTTTTTTTTTTTTTTTTTGAGACAGGATCTTCCTCTGTCACCTAGCCTGGTGCAGTGTTGCAATCTTGGCTCACTGCAGCCTTGACCTCTCGGGCTCAAGTCTCAGCATTCCAAGTAGCTGGGACTACAGGCATGCGTCACCACACCATGTCTGGCTAATTTTTGTGTGTGTGTGTGTGTGTGTGTAGACACAATATATATAATGTATATATATAAATTTATATATGTATATATACATGTATATACATATAAATATGTGTATATATACTCTTAGATATATATGAGTAAGTAGCTGGGACTACAGGCATGCGTCACCACACCACATCTGGCTAATGTGTGTGTGTGTGTGTAGATACAATATATATAATGTATGTATATATAAATTTATATATGTATATACACATGTATAGACATACAAATGTGTGTATATATACTCTCATATATATACATATATATGCATATAGTTACACACACACACA
The DNA here is from genome assembly GCF_049350105.2 of Macaca mulatta. Lineage (NCBI taxonomy): Eukaryota > Metazoa > Chordata > Mammalia > Primates > Cercopithecidae > Macaca > Macaca mulatta. The sequence continues at coordinate 10,828,407 of NC_133408.1, read as the reverse complement.
TTTTTTTTTGTTTGGGTAGAGACAGGGTTTCTTCAAGTTGCCCGGGCTGGTCTCAAACTCCTGGACTCAAGCAATCTGTGCATCTCAGCCTTCCACAGTGCTGAGATTACAGGCATGAGCCACCGCACCCAGGGGGCCTCTTTTGATTTTTGAACGCTTTGAACATAGTACCTGGGCAAACATTTTTTACATTTTAGTTTTGAAATAGAATAAAATTATGTCGTTTATTCATCTCTTAGAACTTGGCAAAATTTCCTGCCCAGCTGGGGCACTCAGCCATGTACTTGATCTTCCTTCCTCCTTTGCCCTGGCCAAGGAGGCTCCAGTCCTGACAATCCCCACAGCCCTCGAGGGGTGCCACAGTGGTGAGTGGTGGCCCCCACAGATGGGGTGGGTCCTCACCCTGGTTCTGAGACACTGCCTGGACCTCCAGTTACTGTGGGGAATATCACGATATTTTCAGAAATATTTGAGTCTTCTGACTTATTTTTTAGATGGCTTACACAGCACACCTAGAGGCTGGGAGAGTGCGGCGGCAATGAGGGTTATC